>NC_060123.1:101256719-101566029 GCF_021461395.2 Schistocerca americana | reverse complement strand
TTATTAGTGTTTCATAGTATATGTTTGTAGGTTATCGGTCGCTATTAGAAATATTATCTTCGCAGCTGCATCAGAAAGTACGCGGAACTTCGCCACAGCACTGTTTAAGTAAAATGTTAACAACGTGCGTTTTTAAGTATGAAGTAATATGTAAACTGAGTACTGTAGGTTAAATTCGAAGCTTAATTTCTTGTGCTGCTCACATAATAGAATAAAGTGTACAGCCTTGTAATACAACAAAAAATCTACGTAATGTGATAGATTCGTTTACTCCTGTGATGTAAAAGATAGTCCTATTGGGGAAAGTGTGAGTACGCTAATCCAAGTTTTATGTGAGATTTGGAAACTGCTCGATTTCTCCAGCTACAGCACGTTTATAACATATGAAGACATGCAGATCGAAAAGGTTGACAGTGTTACATTTCTGGGACTACAACTCGACAATAAATTCATTTGGAAAGGGCATACCACATTTTTTCACTCTATTATTTCATAATGCAGCATATTCTGTGGTAACTCATCAAACGTAGCAAAAGTTTTTTTGCATGTAAAAGCGGGTAATAAAAATCGTTTGTGGTATAAATTCAAGAACATCATGTAGGAACCTGTTCAAGGAACTTTGTATTCTAACCACTGCTTCCTAGTATATTTATTCCTTAATGAAATTTGTTGCAAGTATTTCCAACCAATAGCTCAATACATAATAACAATACTAGAAATAGGAACAGCAATCTACATAAAGACCTAAAATCACTTACCTTGGTCCAAAAGGGGTCCAATATTCAGGAACATGGATTTTCAATAAACTGCCAGAGTGAGCAACCATTAAAAACTTGGTTTCAGATAAAGCTAAGTTTACAGTGTGTTTGAAAGACTTTTTGATACAGAAGTGTCTGATTCCACCCGTCATCAATATGCCGGAAATGGCTATTTTAAGTGTGTCCATGACGTCACTACACACACACACACATGGCAACAAACACGAAGATACATATAAATAATACAATAACATCAACCACCAAAAATACAATCAAACCAACGGGACAACTGCGGGAAGTTTGGGGTTTTAGGGTGAGGACAAGCTAGTAAAACAAACACAAGTAAAAGAAACACACCATGATCCCAAAACACAAAATGAAGAACAAAAAGGAAAAAAAAATTCAGCATTCTGCTACACCAACAAAAATCTGCAGGAATCAGACACTTCCCTTGAACACTATAGGTCAACCATAGGTGACCATACCAAAACACCAACACTAAAAGCACGAAAATTGGAATCGAACATTTCCCTTGACCTACATAGGTAAACCCCAGATGACGATAGCAAAACATCAACACATACAACTATGAAAATGGGAATCGGTCATTTCCGGTGACCTATATAGGTCCACCACAGCTACTGATGCCAAAAAACCAAAACCTACAACTGCGAAAAATAAATCCACAATCCCAAAAGTCCACAAATCAATCATCCCTACGTAAATCAAATCACATTCAATACTCCATAAATACACAGAACATCACAGCTAGAAAAAAAAAATTAATTACCACCAGCAAATTCCGGCACTGCAAACTAGATCGGCCAGCCCCCCCCCCCCCCCCACACACACACACACGCAAAAACCAACTCATAAACACCGTGCCGTAATGACATTCACACACCACAACACGTTTTTACGTCGAAGCAAACGGGTGGAATCGGACGCTTCCACTGACCCCTCCTTCTACTCTGTAGATGAACATCGTAACAGAGACTGATAGACCAGCTTAGGTAAAAATTCTGCTATATTTCAGTTTTGACAGCACTTGGTTGCAACAGTCAAGATCGGGTATTCTGTGTATGATAAATTTATTAAAAGTACGTAACTGTGTTTTAATCTGACAGTGTATCAATTCTGTAAATATTAGCAGTTACTGTAATATATTCACATATGTTGACAATCTCCTGACAAATGATGAGGATAATAATTATTATATTCAACTGTATTGTGTTATTCTTCCTGACATGTTATTTGTCATTCGCGACGGCCAGCGGCTATTTCCGAAGAAGTGCGTAAATATTTGTTCGCTCCAGTAACTATCGTCTCTGAAATATCACAGGGGTCTATGACTGGAGTCACTGTGTCAGGAACACAACCACACAGTTATTCCGTTACCAACTGCCAGGTTGCCTGTAATGGTAGCCCGATAACTGCCAGAGAGCGAGAACTGTGTGCCAATAACGATAACTGCCAGAGGAAAATACCGATCTCTGACAGTTATTTCCATAGTCGCTCGAATTCCTTATGGTACCTCTCTTTATACTACCCGTCCAAGCTAAATTGACATATGAGGCGGTGGCTTAAGGGAACGACCGTACTTGCTAATGCCTGTACTGCAGCTCCTATCAGCCACCGCTCGGACATTAACTTTATTTAATTATTTGTGCTAAAAGTAACGAAGACGCACTATATAGTACACAGTTCTTATCAACAGATGGCGCGCAGTCTCACAGTTATTCCCGTGGGCTATAGAACGCCTTTCAAATGGTCTACCCTCTCCCTAGTTCCTAGCCAGATCTCCGATGAGTTGACAAGAAAGTGTAGTACGATCTTCGGTCAACAGATGGCGCGAGGCACTGTTGACATTAGACAGTTATTGAAATAACTGCCTGTATCAGAGGAACGGTTATCGCAGTAACCGTTACTTCTCAGTAACCGGTTATTTCTATCAGTTACGTTATTTTTTGCCACCTCTACGGTCGAGTGTCTTCAGTTTTAGAAACGTTCAGTCATAAATAAAGAAATAGAACAAAAGCAATGTCTTGATAGCAGACTTTCTTTTACAGAAAGTTTGGAAAAAGCAATCTTTATACCAATTGCTTCATATTCTATTAATTAATTAAACCAAACAAGCAATAAGACTCCTAATTCAGGCGATAGCAAGGAAAGGTGTTTGTTTCAATCTCACGAACTGCTTTTTCGCAAGAAAGAACAGCGGTAATTGTTTATTTCCTATTGTACTTCGACGAAGCGTGAGTAATTCATAGTCATACCAACAGTGTTTATAAGTAGTTACGTGAGATGTTCAAATCCTTATGGAGTCACACAGTTTAATGAGCCAAAGTACATTATCTCTGCTTAGCAACGTAAACAGAGATCGCAGTTTGGTTCGCATTGTGAAATAATTTAAAAATATAGTTGTATTACAGACAGTTACACTTTGAGCGGTGTCCATTATCGTTCATAGCCTTCTGACAAGCAATTACACAGAAGTTTCGTTTATCTGGAACCAGAATATCGGCTTTTCCGGCCGTCCTGAGCGGACGCGCTGTGGCGCTTCTGTTTGGATTTCATGACTCTGCGTAACAGTGTTATGTAAAATTGTGATTGTGGTGATGCAGCATTTTAGTTTCCTTGTATTCGCGAACTGTTAACTGCTGACATGGCAACAATGTTTCCCAGAAAGCTTACCCTAAGATTTGGATTTGACAAAGCAACCCGTAATGTTCAGCCAAGTTCACTAGAAATTCATGACTGGATCGTTGAAGTTATTGGCATTACTTCGGATCAGACGCACACTGCTTATTATGACTTGGAGCAATACTGCTTTTTTGTGAAGCTGCTTTCCCCGTTGGTGTTGGAACGGATTTTGCAGAAATTTGAAGGAAAAGCTGAATTCCGCCATCGCGATAATTCGGTGAGTACAGTTACTATTTCAAATGCTGATGTTGATTATAAACAAGTCAGAGTATTTAATTTGCCTCCTGAGGTAGAAAACTGCTACTTAAAAGACGCATTATCTAAATACGGTGACGTCAGACAAATTCGTAATGAACGATGGTCAAGCCAGCATAGATTGCAATGCTTTAGTGGCGTTCGTTCTGTCGATATGCATGTCAAACAAAACATTCCATCTCATATTTTGGTTTGTGGCTACAAAGCGCACGTTATATACAATGGACAGACTTTGACTTGTCATATATGTAATGAAAGTGGGCATCTCCGGCAGAACTGTCCAAAAAAGGTGTTTGTATTGCAGAATAATTTACAACAGCGTAAAAGGTTAACACTGGCTGATCTTGTGACTGAAAATCAGATGACGGGTGGTGAAGTTTCCAGCATTTCGGGGAATGTAGACGACAGGCCACAAAATACTCTTGAAGCATTTCCACCTTTACTCAGGAAAGACGCTGTAGACAATCCGGCTGGAAAAAGTAGTATAGCCACTAACAAAAGACGTCGAACTTGTGACGGCAGTAGCACAGATGAAGAAGATATCAACCTATCGCTGAAAGCTGTAGGTGACATTCAGAAAACAGTACTGGAAACTGTTTCAGACAATATTGTCAGCATAGATTCGAACTCTGAGTCAAGTACATCAGTAGACAGATCGAATATGCTACCATCACCTGAACAGGTCGAAGTGACATCAGAGTCCCATTCTGTAGCGCTGGACGCGCCAGTAGATGGCAATGCGCTGCTCTTGGTGACACCACAACCCCGCGCTGCAGTACCCGTACGTCAATCAATGCAGACAGATTCACTCGCAGATGCAACTGAAAGCAAACATGACGAGGTAGCGAGTGATTGTCAACAACAGGCGACGTCACAGTCCAAATCCCAAGACGAAGAAGTGGAGTTTTACAACAATAACACACAAACAGTAAACGAAAGTGTTCATAGAAGTGATGGGGCATTGGAAGAGTGATTGCAAACTGCTTCTGTGCCGCCTTTGGCAGACGAGATGGTGGCACACGACTGCCACTCAGATCCACCGACTACGGTCTCGGTGGAAAACTGTTCAGGGGGTGGGCGGAGCAGACATTCGGTGAAGGCTAGTGTCAATGCAAACCGCAAGAAAAGTAAAAAGAAAGGTTCTAATGCAAACCGTGACGGTGGTCTCCAGTCAGATTCTCAGGAAGTATCCGGCATGGAGTGGCATGAAATGATAGACTAGCGGGAAAAAGGTCACCCCCCTATGTTACAGTCATATACGATTACCACGTTAAACATTAATAGAATACAGTCGGATGTTAAAATAGCTGCTCTGAAACAGTTTCTGTATGAGTCAGCGACGGATATTGCTCTCCTACAGGAAGTGGTATTCCCACAATTAAATTTTTCCAATTACGTTGATTTTTACAATATTTCCACTGAAACGAATGTTGGCACGGCCATATTAGTTAGAGAAGGCATCCCCGTACATGACGTTGATAAATTAGAATCGGGGAGAGGTATTGGAATAAATGTAGCAGGAGTAACTATAGTCAATTTATATGCTCCTTCTGGCACCAGTAATAGAGCTGCAAGAGCCACATTCTTTAATGAAAGCGTAATTTATTTACTGAGGAAAAACCCCCTCCAACTTATAATAGGGGGAGATTTTAATTGTGTATTGAGTCGAAAGGATCAAACCCCCAACTTCAATTACTCACCTGACTTGAGACGTCTTGTTGTTGATTTAAAATTAAAAGATGCGTGGGAAATAAAATACCCAACAATGGTGAACTTCACTCATATTGTTACGAATTCCTGTAGTAGAATTGACAGAATTTACGTATCGGAAAATTTAGCAGATAAAGTACTGAAAACAGAAACTGTTCCCGTTAGTTTTTCCGATCACAGTGCGTTGCTGACCTGCGTAAATTTAACACCACAACCTACCCGAAGAGTAAGAAGCCAGTGGAATCTAAATATATCGTTATTATCAGAAGAAGACTTAGAAGATGCCCTAACCAGAGCTTGGGAAATGTGTCTCCGTTCACTGAACAACTTTCCAAGTGTGATAGAATGGTGGACCCAACGAGCGAAACCGAAGCTAAGGAAAGTTTTAATATCTTTTAGTATAGATATGGCCAGAGAAAGGAAACAGACTGTAGAATTCTACTACAGCGTGCTCAGGGACCTCTACGATCAGACAGATGCAATTCCTACAAGATTAAAAGACATCAAGAAAATAAAAGCAAAGTTAATAAGTCTGAAACGTAAGGAACTGGAGGGACTTAAAATAAAATCCAAAGCAAAGTCAGTCACTGAAGATGAGACTGCTGCATTGTACCACCTTGTCAGACACGCCAAAAATAGAAGAAGAAGTTTCATGGATGAACTTCAAATAGATGATGGTACCATAATCACCACCCAGAAGGAAATAATTAAAGAGATCTCAGCGTACTATGAACGTATGTATGCGTCAGGGGAAACAAATGAAGAAGAATACGATGACCTCTTTGGGACATATCTTCCACGAATATCGCGAGATGGTGATGAGAACATTTCTTCGGACATCACCAAGGAAGATGTATTAGAAATCGTGTGCAGCTCCCCTGCTAAAAAATCTCCAGGACCTGACGGACTGCCCATTGAATTCTATAAACGATTTTGGACCCTAATAGGAGAAAAGTTCACCGAAATTGTCAATGAAGTCTTACAAGGAAAGCCAGTGCCTGCAGAGTTCAAACAATGCAAAATCGTGTTGATCCCGAAGAACAGAGGCTGCAAAAAAATAAACAACCTACGGCCGATTTCGCTTTTAAATTCAGATTATAAAATTATAGCTCGAGTAATTAACAAGCGCTTTACACCATGCACTGCTGACATCATAGGCCAACAGCAGACTTGTGCTTTTAGAAGAACGATTTTACAAACTGCGGCTTTGTATCGCGATGTCATTGCGCTAGCGCAGGCAAGTAACATAAAATGTGGACTGCTTTTCATAGACTTCCATAAGGCATTTGATCAAATTAATCACAAATACCTGATAGAGATAATGCGCCGAATGGACTTCCTGCCAAAAACCATCGACATCATCAAGAACATGGCAATGGGTGTTACTGCACAAATCTCCGTTAACTGTCAACTGACAAAAAAAATTGAAATAAAAAGGGGTGTTACCCAAGGAAGCCCCTTATCCATGCTCCTGTTCGTTATATCGCTGGAACCTTTCTTGAGACAGCTACAGCACAGGCTGACAGGCATTACCATTCAAGGAACAAAGACCGTGGTAGGTGCTTACGCGGACGATGTAGGCGTAATCATCAGAGACCAAACAGATGTGACACAACTAGAGATGATACTTGCAAAATATTGTTCCGCATCAGGTGCGAGGGTAAATGAAAATAAAAGTAAATTTCTAAATATAAAGCGGCTTGCTAACTTACGCATTGAGTGGGCGAACCATGTTAATGAACACAAAGCTCTTGGAATGGCATTGACAACGTCCCTTATAAAAATGATAGCAATAAATTGGCGGGAGGTGGCAAGAAAAATCAAGGGAGCTTTGATTGAAAACTGTCAACGTAGCATAGACCAGTTCCAGAGAATACTGTTTATCAACACGTATATTTTATCCAAGGCCTACTACATAGCACAGGTTCTCCCCATTCCATCAATGGTGGCGAAGACGATCATGTCCACTTTAGCAAAGTTCTTGTGGAAAGGGGAATTGTTTCGAGTGCCGGTGAAGACAGCAGTTTTGGATCCTAGCAATGGAGGAATGGGTCTAACCGACATCAAGTCTAAAGCGATGGCATTGTATGTCAAACGAACATGGAGCATAATGTGTAATGATCCAGGGTGCATTACAGCAAAACTATACGATATTGTCAGGCCAGAAAGTGTGGAGCCGCCGGTAAATATACAAAAAATAAGTTTTAAGCTGAAACACATTAGGGAGTATTATCTTGAACTAAGTTATCTCAGCAAAAAGATTTTAAACTCCAAAAACGTTACAGCAAAGGCGATTTTAGCTGAAAGGCGGAAACATGAAAGGAAAAATAACATAGAAACCAAATATGCTGGAATAGCATGGAAGGTGGTCTGGAAAAACATCAGTAGTGATGTTCTTTCGTCTGACGTGAGAACAGCGTGGTACAAGGTAGTCAACAACATCATCAGCACTAATGAGCGCCTCTTTGCCGTCGGTTTAAGTGACACAAACCTCTGCAGCAAATGCAACCTCGTTGATAGTGTGCCTCATCGTTACACTTGTGGAGATCGGATTATCAACTGGAGGTGGACCAGGGAGAAAATTGCTCAAATAACAAGAACTTCAGCAAACAATGTACCGACTAACATTTTCTTCAGACCAGAGGAAAGTTACTACCCTCAGGCAAAAAATAACGCTGTGATTTGGTTAATGGGCAAATATACAAGTTATGTTTTTAACAATATTGGGAGCGATGAACATATTGAATACAAGATGTATATGGAAAATGAATTCGAGAAAATACTCAAATATCAGAATCACAATAAGAAATATGGTAACATGCTCCGAATTGTCTTCAACCGAATGGGCATAGGTTAGGAACTGGATTCCTAGTAGAGAGGGAATGGATTGGGTCACGTTCCCGACCCTAACCTCACCTGCAAGTCGCACATGAAAAATAAATCAGCAGTACAGCAGATACAAGAATACGGCGAGAAACATCTGGTGTCTGATACAAAGGAAGATCATGAACTCCCTATAGATGCGTTTAGAAGGCTGGAACTGACAAAAATAACAAGGCAGTGAAATATTTTGCGATGTCGCTGTTCGGGACTTCTCTTCTGTCCATGTAATTTACCCTGGAAAAAACACATATCAAGGATTTACTGAATGATTAATTTGGGCCTGGGAAATGATGATGAGGAACCGGCTGCAGAAGAAGAAAATGTGCGTGCTGAACTGCCACCAGTTGAAGGTGACAGTGAAGGTGCTAAATTGTGCTACTACTAAAGACTCATTTTTTGAATCTGTAATTCATGACTGCAATTATCTGTCACCTTATTTATGTCATTTCATTGTAGCCATTTTTGTTACTGTTTCTAGTGAATAAAAAAAAAAAAAAAAAAAAGTAGCGGAACGGTTAAGGTGTTGGGCTGCCTAGTGAAAGGTTGCGAGTTCAAACCTTGTGCGGTGCTTAATATTTTCTTTATTTAAAAACAATATTGGAGTGCCTTACTTCACGAATTTTATTCGTTTGAATGAAATTTCTAGTGCTTTGCCTCTTCATTAACTTTTTCGCTGCTGCAGACACGTGCTCCCCGCATTCCGCGCTGTGCGCGATTTTGTCATCACTGCACTTCTCGCCTGTGCAGGTGCAGACACATGGTGTCCCCACTGCTTTGACACACTTATCATTCGATTTCACAAAAACTATTTGGCCAAAAAATTTGATTTTTACACGTCTTCTTGCCTGATACCTTCCCCCCATAAATGACTTAATTTTGTTTCGATGTTCAACGCAGTTATTATGCAGCATTAAATATAGTAAACCATTGCACGAAATTTTGAAGAGTTTGCAGAGGTAAATGTCCATAGCGTATACTTTCCGTGTGGTCGATTTTAGTTGCCACAATGTTGAGAATGAAATGTGGACAAGATACCTAAATTTCATATAATATTTACTGTATAACAATATCTCATTTAATTCAAGTACCACATAGGTGTCGTATGTAATATTGAGAAATATTCCGTCTTTCGCGACTGTAATAAAAGTTTTATATACACACGGCGCGTTTGGCTTTATTTTAAAGCACTTCCATCGGTGAAAGGTATGGCACATACACAATGGTATTCATGTTCTATTTCTTGTTTTTGTTCCACAGTCGCAGTTTTACCAATGGTATTGAAATATATCCCTCTTCTGCAACTGTAATAAGCGACTTATTTAGACCAGACGCGTTTCTCTCTTTTGAAGCATCATAAGAGGACAGTATTTTGTGTCCTCCATTGCCAAGTCACCTTTCGTAGTTTTGTGCTGCGGTAGCACAATATTCAACGCTTGTGTTGGCTCATCAGTGTTTTAGCAAATAAATGCTGTTTGTGTGTGCCACACACAAAATTATATTTGACATAGCTCTGAGCACTTCACTGACAGACGGTATATTTAAGTCCTAATGTTTTTGTAAGTCCACAGTTTTGTTTGATGTATTTTGTCTACTTCCTTTTGATTGATTGAAGTGCTTTAAAATAAAGCCAAACGTGCCCAGTGTAAGTAAAACTTTTGTTACAGTCGCGAAAGGTGGAATATTTCTCAATATTACATACGACACTTATGTGGTACTTAAATTAAATGAAATATATATGTATCTTGTCCACATTTCATTCTCAACATTGTGGCAACTAAAATCGACCATACGGAAAGTATACTCTATGGACTTTTACCTCTGCAAACTCTTCAAAATTTCGTGCAAAGGTTTACTATATTTAATGCTGCATATTAACTGCGTTGAACATCGAAACAAAATTAAGTCATTTATGGGGGGAAGGTATCAGTCAAGAAGATAGGTAAAAATCTAATTTTTGAGCCAAATAGTTTTTTGTGGAATCGAATGATAAAGTGTGTCAAAGCAGTCGGAACACAATGTGTCTGCACAGGCGAGCAGTGCAGTGACAAAATCGCGCACAGCGCGGAATGCAGGGAGCACGTCTTTGTAGCAGCGAAAGGGTTAATGCGGCCGTGGTGGCTTTACTTCATGAACTGCGCGCTCCCCCCTACACGTAAGCTTGCGAACTATGCTATACTATGGCGCTGCTTCTATTGGCGCGTGCGTCGTGTGCAACTGGCAACGCAGCAATCACCAGCGTCTGGGTGGGCATGCGCGAGCCGCCAAGACAAAAGAATTGAACTATAGTAGAAATGGTTCAAATGGCACTATGGGACTTAACATCTGAAGTCATCAGTTCCCTAGAACTTAGAACTACTTAGTCCTAACTAACCTAAGGACAACACACACATCCATGCCCGAGGCAGGATTCGAACCTGCGACTGTATCAGTAGCGCGGTTCCTGACTGAAACGCCTAGAACCACTCGGCCACCAGGGCCGGCATCAAAATTAGTCCATGTCTCAAAAGTGTTCACTCTTCCAATGGCAATGTGGGGCAACCTTCAGGAGATTCTTGGCTGTTGTCTTATGGCTGGTTCCATGAATAATATCCATTGTGAGATACTTTTTACGAACCACTTACTCTGCCCCCACAGGATGGTGACCTCGGGAATGTCAATGTCAATGTCGATAGTTGAGATGCAGCCTTATGTATGACAATGGACCACATGGGACACATCCCTAACACACAGCTTGTTTGAGGTCCCATTGTCTGCATCTGTTTCACCACCGGTGTCTGACAGCCACATTGCGTCTCTTTTGTCACACTTTTCGGCCTTTTTCATCGATTACATTTACACTCAGGTCAGTCTTCCAGATGCGTGTCTTCCCAGGACCAAGGATTTGTACAACCTTCTTTTGCGCCGTGTTCCCTGTAACGCGCTGAACTCCAAATATCCCTCCATTCGTTGGCCCATAGTGTGGGGTACCATCCACAAGCCTCCTACCTAAAGATGTCTGGGCAATGGAAACAGGAAATTTGCCACAACACAGCGACTGCACAACATCAGTTTGTTGGATTCCCCTCTTTGTCTCCTTTGCCAGCAACTTAGCACTGATGGCACCATCTGCCCTGCGCCTGTTCACTTTATCTCTGGTGATTTGTGCAGCAAATGATTGCCTGCTACTTCCCAGTGCTACCAGATGCGATGGAATCGCGAATGTAGCAATACCCAGAGGACACATATTTTCCTGCCACCAAATATTACTCCATTATGTGTGTCAAACGACGGGTGGTCAGTGGCCTATTCCATGAGGGATCAAAATCACACCTCGTCTTCTGGACCTATTAACAAACAGCTTCTGCTGTGCTGGAACACTAGAACACACACCACATTAGCGATGTTTATTTGCCAACTAACTTCGATGGGTCTTTGTTAGACCTCCAGTTAGTTGGGTAATGCCAGGAGCTGAGGGTATCTACCATCCCTCCACCCCGCCCCCCCCCCCCCCCGCCATCCACCCGTCCAGCAGTGTTCTCAGTTTCAGCCAGCCACCTATGATCGATTCTACCCCAGACCTCCAATGATGGGACAGTGCACTGTAAATGTGTGTTTTTCTTTTAGGTGACTTCTGATGCACACAATTTCATAATAATAGTATAAATTACAAATAAATAAAGAAGAAAAAGAAGAAAACATTCCACTTCTGATGATTCCCGTGTCTCCCACTTTCCTATGCCCTACAGGCTCATTAGTGGTGAAGGGCCACAGTGGTCACACATTGGGACTCGACCCCTGCCCACCTTGCCCACTGTACTGCCAACGATCCATTCCTAAAAACAAAAGAAAAAAAGGAAGGGCCGAAGTTGCCACAAAAAGAAGAAAGGTCGTTTACACACGCTTGTGCCGTGGCGCTTGTGGCGCTCGATGCTTGTCCTGATGCGAATCACGCTGGTGGACAAAATTTTTGCTGGCAGTATTTGGTCAGCAAGGATAGGAGAGGTGGCGGAGTAAAGACTTAGAGCCAATGTCCTGGTTTAAATACCAAATCTCTCCCCAGTGTCTCATGAAGTGAGGGCTTGTGATACTGTTGACAGTGATCCACCCTCAGCGGTTTCTTTGGTGCTGGCCGGCTGGTGTGGCCGAGCGGTTCTAGGCGCTTCAGTCTTAAACCGCGTGACCGCTACGGTGGCAGGTTCGAATCCTGCCTCGGACATGGATGTGTCTGATGTCCTTAGGTTAGTTAGGTTTAAGTAGTTCTAAGTTCTAGGGTACTGATGACCTCAGATGTTAAGTCCCATAGTGCTCAGAGCCATCTTGTGGCTACTGCACGGCAGTAGCATCTTTAGTGCTGTTCACGAGGAATAGCCTCTGGGCCAGCACCAGGTTTAACCCTCTCCTTCTCTCACCACCATCATCTTCATCATCATTGTACAACACAAATTCCTCTCATATGCCAACCTCTTCGTCTCTTGCAACCAAAGTCCTCAATTATTTGCTACTGTTTTCACCCTCTACAGCTCCCTCTTGTACCATGGAAGTTATACCCTGGTGTCTTACAGATCTCCTACCGTTCTGTCACTTCTTCTTCACACTGTTTTCCATATATTCCTTTCCTCTCTGATTCTGTGCAGTACCTCCTCATCCCCTATCTTATCAGTTCACTTAGTTTTAACATTCGTCTTTAGCAATACATTTCAGATCCTTCGATTCTCTTCTGTTCCGTTTTCCCACAGTCTGTTTCACTACCATACAATGCTTTGCTCGAAACGTACATCATCAGAATTTTTTCCTCAAATTAAGACCTTTGTTTGATACAAGTAGACTTCTCTTGGGTAGGAATGTCCTTATCGCCAGTGTTCGTCTGCTTTTGGTGTCCTCATTGCTTCGTAAATCATGGGTTATTTTTCTGCTTAGGTAGCAGAAGTCCTTAAGTTCATCTACTTCGTGATCATCAATCCTGAAGCTAAATTTCTCGGTGTTCTCATTTCTGTTACTTCTCATTATTCTCGTCTTTCTTCGACTTGCTCGCAATCCATATTCTGTACTCACTGAACGGTTCATTCCATTCATCACATCTTGTTTTTCTTCTTCGCTTTCACTGAGGACAGCAATGTCATCAGCGAATCTTATAATTGATATTCTTTCACCTTCAATTTTAATTCCACTCTTGAACCATTCTTTTATTTCCGTTATTACTTCTTAGATGCTTAGGTTGAAAAGTAGAGGCTAAAGGCTACATCCCTGTCTTACACCCTTTTTAATCTGAGCATTTCGTTCTTGGCCTCCCACTCTCATTATTCATTCTAGGTACTTGTAAATGTTGTACATTACCCGTCTCTCCCTGTAGCTTACGCCTATTTCTCTCAGAATTTCGAACATCTTGGACCATGAAAGGCGTGTGGTGAATTTTCATTCATTATGCCCGCCTTTCATACTTCATTCTTTTTGTAATGAAGGTATTTTCCATCAGTCTCTTATATCTGAATTTGAATGACTATATGGCTAATTGAGTTTATATGTTTGTGTTAAGTGAGAGAGGATGGGTGCAGGATTATTTCTTTAGCTGTGCAATCAGTTCATTAGTTTCTCTGTAGCCATGATATCTCCACCTCTCCCACCGTCATTGTTGTTCTAGGGGGAACACGTGGAACGAGTTTGATGATGGCCAAAGTTGTCCCTCTTCTTAAGTCACTCAAGGTGTCGTACCAACCCCGAAATTTCACTTCTCATTCTCTTTAAATGGCGCAAAGTAGCCTCCCTGAGAACCGTGGGTCCTCTGATTGGCCGGTGTAGGAGAGCGCCAATGTTCACCACCTAACGCCTCCAGCTCCCCTCTGGAGAGACGTAATCGTCGGTCAGTGCCAGCTCGTAGCTGGAGGCGTGAAGTCGAGGTCACATATCGGTAAACACAAGTGTTCTTTCTGAACTCCAACTTCGTTGGTTACAATATCGTGAGTGAGTTAGTAGTGCCTTCGTAGTCTTCGTTTTCTTTGCGATGTTTATCCTGTCAATCTAAAAATTTGTTTTGTCATGCTCGATTTGGTATCCGACCTCTGTCCGTTAGATGCGAGAAGTCGCTTGTAGATTCTCACACTTCCTTGTGATATGTGTGTGTAATTAAAATTCTTTAAAATACAACCTTTGTGAATTGGGCTTGGTCCTTTGTGCTGCATCACGTGACCACGTGGCGAGTGGCTGGCCTTACGTTATGATGATTACATAGCAAGGTTTCATATCCGCGGTAATTTGATCCTCTTTGCTCAGACGAACGTTGTTATCGTGGAAACTGATGAGTGTTAATTGACTCCCGGGTGGAACTCCGATTTGGCGTCTTCTTATCCTAGTACTCAGTACTTATACTGTTTATTTTACAGTAGTGGCATGCTGGTAACTTCATTCTCTCATTAAGAAGTAACGTAACTTTTAGTCACGACGATCAAATTGTGGAAAAGGTAGACTGCTGGACCATCTCCCTCACGTCACCCCCCAAACTCCATAAGGTCATGTTTAACGCTATTGAAGCGAGTAAGAACAACGAGAATCACTTTTTGTACCGGTAAAAGATTCTATTTCTCTTCTTTTGTTAATAAAGATGCCACATTAATGTAGACTACCTTTTTTTAGTCACTACAAATTCATCCCTTCACATGACAATAGTTTGCAAGTCCCCTATAAAATCATTCTGGTTAGAGAAGTAATTAATAAACGCATTATGTGGATCGTCTCCTTTGGGTCGGGCGGATTTTGCGTCCTTTCATGTCAGGGCTGAGCTGGTTTACACAGATCCGTTATGGCCATTGGGCTTGCGGTACCGCTAATAGCCAAATCAAAGATCTTCCTCCTTACAGCAAGAGAGAGGTCACAGCTGACTGCGAGTCATGAATAAAATTGCAGTCGATGTGGTGAAAATAGGATGTCTTATTCTAAATATGTGGTAATGAGAGTTAGGGTTACTGAGTTGCGAATATTTCGATAGACGCATATGACGAATATAGTAAACCGAGAAAGCTTAACGTATACGTCTAGTCTGTTATAAGACATTTTATCAATTCCCATATCAATGATAAATATAAAGCATCACTTTTAGACATTTGACATTATCCAGGGCTTTTTCCTGGTCAACATATCATATGAACTTATCATGATTTTCCTTTCATCTTATTTCCATTATCAACCGAAACATCACAACTGCCTCTCTGGTGTCTTCACCTTTATTAAAGACAAACTGATAGTCATCTAACAGATCCTCTATTACCTTTTCCACTCTTCTGTTTATTATTCTTGTCAGCAAACTTGGACGCATGAGCTGATAAGTTGATAGTGCGATAACTCTCGCACTTGTCAGCACTTGTAGTCGTCGGAATTGTGTGGATGATATTTTTCCGAAAGTCAGATGGTCTATCGCCAGACTCATACAGCTACACATCAACGTGAATAGTTTTGCTGCAAACCTCCCCACAGTGATTTTGGAAACTCTGATGCAAATGTTATCTATCCCTACTGCCTTATTTGATTTTAGGTCTTCGAAAGCTCTTTTAAATTCTGATTATAATAATGGAACCCCTGCCGCTTCCCTATCGCCTCCTGCTTCTTCTCCTATCACGTTAGACTGCTCTTCCCCCTCACGGAGGCTTCAGTGTACTCCTACCTCATCTGCATTTAACAGTGTTAAATGTTACCGCCCCTGCTTTTTTTTAAATTTCGTCGAAGATTGTTTCAAATTTTCTATGTGCTGAATCCCTCCTTTCGATAATCTTTCTATTTCGATTCCTTCACAATTTTCATGCAGCCATTTCGCCTTAATTCTTCTGCACTTCCTATTTGCTTCACACCCAAGCGACTTGTATTTCCGTATTCCTGAATTTTCCTGCGTATTTTTGTACCTCCTTCTGTAAGGTGACAGGCAAATCCAACACCTCCAATGAAAACCCTGACATGATAAGCAAATCCAGTAACATGTCACGTAGCTCCGAATAAATCGAGACATTAAATTAACCAAAGTAAAATGAGTAACGAGTGAACAAATGCAATACCACAGACTAACACAAGAATGCCTCAATGCATGTCATACCTTCCCACCGTGAGACAGACGCAGTTCCGAGGGGAGAAACGAGAACAGAAGCCAAGAGCAGAACCGTGTTAAGCTAGAAGGCCCTACGATAAGGGATGGACACCCACGTCGCCCGCTAACCACCAGGACCACCCCCCAGCCCATGTTAAAAGTTAGAGCCCTCCAGAAGAACGGTATACATCTTACGATAACACTAAAAGGGCCACACCAGCCACAAGTTTTAGTGTGAGACTTTTTCGTGTCTCTGTTACGTTGCAAACCTAAAAAACATTGCCCCACCACGAAAAGTAGCCGCTAGGACCACCCCCCAGCCCATGTTAAAAGCTACAGACCTCCAGAAGAACAGTATAGATCTTATGATAACACTAAAAGAGCCATACCAGCTGCAAGTTTTAGCGTGAGACTTTTTCGCGTCTCTGTTACGTTTCAAACTTTAAAAACATTGCCCCACCACGAAAAGTATAACGTTTCTCATTGGATAGACAGATGTTTTGTAGGCACAGCTTAAGGTTAACATTCTGACCCTGATTGGTCAGATGAAAACACAGCCAGGCAGTTCTTTTTCTTAAAACCAACTTCGTTAAATTGTAGTAAGGAGAAGTTAGGCGAGAGTTGCTTGGGAGACGGCGAGCTGTAGGGAGCTGCGCCAGCCGCCGCTCCCTGACAAACACCGACAAGGTAATGAACGCCCGCGATGCCGCATTTTTGAGCGCATAAGGCTTCACTCAGAACTGCAGAAGTCTCATCTGTTACATCCCCTTTTTACGTAATACTAGTGTCGATCATCAATTGAAGCTCATGGTATTCACATTTGCTACGTAAGTTAAAATCTGAAGTGCGATGATTTTTCTGTTATATAATTATTGAGAAGCCACATCAGCCACTGTAATTTGCGACAATTTAGATAAGTGATTAAAGATAATTGAGGGTCACTGTAGTCCATTTTGATAGTTTTCTCTTTTGTGAAACTTAATTTAAACCTAGATTATAGATGTGATATGGCGTAGGTCATCCTTCAATCCATTGTAGAACCCATTCAGGGAATATTCGTTACATTTTTGTTGAACGCAGTTGGGTTTTATCATCCTGTATTAAAACATTTCCTTTTATCAATAGTGCAATTTATAAACAATGTTTTGTGAGTAGAATAAAATTGCCAATGGTAAACTTAACTCCTTTTTCGACTTTATTTTACCAGCTAACTAATAATAGGAAAGCCTTGAACCCCTTCCACTAAATTAGTTAGTATTAAGATTCTTTTACAGGGAGTGCAGTGGAGCTGACACTGAAATCATTAAGTATTTGGTTATATCATCACTAGTCTCACTGAAGTCTTCTGAATTCTACATTTCATGTGTGGTCTGACGTCTCCTTACCAGCAACAGGTCCCACGTTCAAACTAGTCAATTACCTAAAAAACACGCTCAGAGCGTCATTGTGCGGAAGTGGTAGGGAGACACGACATAGAACAGACACCACACAGAATGTTAGAGAATGGCGACCCAGCCAGGATGGTAAAATACCATGATTGAAGGGCGACCACATGCCTAATTATGTCAGGAAAATATCCTGTTGAAAAATTTGTGTAGTAAAAATTTTTTTCCTAAGGTTATAAACAGTCGGAAACAGTAGCTGCAGCGATACATAGTAAGAAAGTATTCAATAGAACGTGAGACATTCTAGCAGAGACAATATTATAATTAAGTTATGAATTTTAATATTGTTAGAATTAAGTTTTCTCTCCAATGCAAGCGCACAGGTGGCGGATACATCGTTGACAAGTTGGTTCTGACCCAACAAGTAAGTGAATGGATTGTCAAGTCGTGAGTGCAAAAAGTTTATGAAACGCGTGAGATAGTATGAGCGCATGTTGACGCGAAGTAGGGCGCGTGAATTGCTTTTAAAACAGAAAATAAGGGATTCGGAAAGTTTAGCAATGGCAGATCGAGACCTTGACCGAATTGAGGTAGAGACCCAACACGAAGATGGACAGAGAATAGAGGACAGTACAACAGACGATGCAGTATCGCGAGAAATAGGACAGATAACGCACCGTAACGACGATAATGTACGTCAAGGCATATAAAACGTAAGTCAGCATACGACAGAGGAGCAGGAAAGTAGAGAGACAGTCGATGAGGATTCTAACTTGCGTCTTGAATACGTAGAACCCATAGTACAAGTAATCAGAGCTCCCTCACCACAGAGTACAAGGAATTCGAGTAGAAACGTGTCACCGCACAGTTCAAAGCAATCGGTTGCAAACTAACCCTTGGGCGAAAACACAGTGCGTAGGATGTCGGAAGAAAACGCAATAGGACCCACCAATCTGGCAGAATTATTACAACAAATGACGGAAACCATGACAAGACAAAATAAAGGAATTGCGAATCAAATTAAAATTCAGAATGCAGAAACGACGAAACAAATTGCAGAAACCACGAGACAAATGCGTGAGATTAAATAACAAGACAAACAAATTCAGTTACACGTAAGTCATATTGAAGACGAGGCAAAAGAAACGCGAGAAGTGATAGGAAACTTAGTAACAGGTCACAATCAATTGAGAACAGACGTTGACAAGGTACAAGTGGACGTACAAACATTGCGTAATGACATTCAGGACGAGATCAAAACATTACGTAACAACACCCAGGGAGAAGTCAAGAAACTAGAGAAACAGATAAACGTGATTACTAGACAAGCAGCAGGTACACCGCGTGAAATTGTTGAAAACAGTGTGCTACACAAACGTATCACAAAAGCAGCACTGAAAAGATATGATAACCGCATAGTCAAAATAGAAGCGCAAACGAAGCAACAATTTCAGTAATTGCGAACAGAGTTGTTGCAAACCATTGAAGAGCGTAGTGAACAGGATCGAACAAGCACTGAGTCTGCAACCACATCCGTATCTGTAACAGCACCGGAAAACAAGCAATTAACGAAGATATCACGCATTTTCGATTCCAATCACAGGCGGAAAATAACATACGTGAAATCAGACAGCCAGCACCGCAACAAACACGTTTCGAAATTCTTGATGAGCAAACGGCACCACAAACACATGCAGAACCACAAATGTATGTTTCAAGACAGTTTGGATCGTGCAATGAAGCGGCAAGGTTAGCCAGACAAGATACCGAACCAATACCTGACAATGGAAAGCCAGGTCGCGAAGAGTACAGTGCAATGCATTCAGCTACACGTTCACAACCGATGGAAGAAAATTATTGCGTACCACTACAACGATACTACGCAAGGGTAGGCGAAAGTTACAGTGGACAATATCCAATGGATCTACCACAACCGGAAAGAACGACGGGAGAAATGATCAGAAACAAAAGTGGCGAAGAATCGCGAATTTCATATGGAACTATGACGAAGTACGACAACGATCATTTCCTCACAGTCAGAAAATTTCAGCACTTTCGAGCAGGAAACTCATTACATCCACGAACTTTTATTGATCGATTCCGAGTAGGATTACCAGAACACTGGACGCTAGCACACAAATTAGACTTTATATGTGCATACATGTCAGGAACAGTCGCTGAAACCATGCAGAATGTTGCAGCGACATGCCGATCGTACGAAGATTTCAGAGAGAGGTTTCTCTCACGATATTGGTCCAGCGAAGCACAGAACAGAGTGAAGTACGAATTATTACAGAACACATATTTTGAAAATTCAGGAGAGAAGAGTCCCGTGAAATTTTTCGAATTAATGGCAAAGAAAAATCAATGCTTAGATGTACCATACAGTGACGGAGAGTTGATTAAATTATGCGCGATGAAGTTACCATTGAAATACCAGCAATCATTAGTAGGGCGCGGAGGCAATGACGTCGAAGCATTTAAAGGTATTCTAAGGGAACTAGAGTTCATATTTTCGGAAGATGACGCAAGAAAAAGACGAAGTGCACGTGAAAACTAAAGCAAAAAGCAGTGGAATCCACAAGACACAGTACGAAGAAACGATAATTACGAACCACGTGATAACTTCGCACCAAGAAACGACAATAGATTTCAACAAAGAACCGGTTATGGATTTAGAAGAGAATATGACAATAAGTATAATTCACCCAGGAACGGCAACAACTATTACAGAGGGAATAACGACAACCGGAACGGGTATTTGAGCGCCAATAGACCGACAAATTATCAACAAAGAAACCAATATCAACAAGCGGAGCAAGAAAAGAGAATACAGATAGAAGAGGTGGAGGTGGACCGCCAAACCCCGAAAAACGTTCGAATTGACAGGTAAGCGCCCATGCCAAAGGGAATGACGTACCGACCCAGGACAACTGCAGCACCTTGAAGAGAGAAGTAAATACCTTATCACGAGAAGAGAAGAAGGAAGAAACAAAACCGCAGGGACCAGATGAAAACGAAGACAGGAAAATAACAATATCGTTTTGGGACGAAATTAATTGGGAGAATAGTGACGAGGAAGATGAATTACCAGAGGCATGCACAACGAATGTAGGAGGGAAGGACGAAGTAATGAGTATTGCAGAGCTATTTGAGTCGGAAACCAGGGAAAGCGAATTCAATGACGATAATGCGCAGTCGACAGAAATTGAAAATAAGTTACTAGTGGGCACACAACCCAACGTATATAATGAAGTTATGAAGCGATAATTAGAGCATTTGGATGCAATTATGTGGAAGTAGCGACGAAGAAGGAGAAGATAGACGAGGATGAGGAAAAAGTAGAGGATGTTGAAGAAAGCGTAAATGAAGGAAGAAATAGAGAAGAGGAAATAAAAGAGAGAGAAGTAGCAGTCGAAGCTTATCCTACAGAAAGTTGGAATTCACAATGGAAATTCCTGAAAAGACTCATGTATGATTCAGTGGAGGATTCGTTGATGCAAGAAGAAGAACAGAACCAACCATTTGAAATTCAACTAATTGTGAAGGCCATGGTAAAGCATATCCCAGTCAATATTCTAATTGATAGCGGAGATGAACTGACCGCGATCTCAGAAAGTTTATTCATGCAGTGTAATGCCAATGAGGAATTGCCAGTTCTGAAAACACGTAAGATTAAAGTAAGAGGTCCTATTACAAACAATGCTGCGGAAGTTATGAGACAAACAAGGTTAACTCTTTCGTGTCAAGGTCAAAAGTTCGAAGCCAACTTCGTGATTATACCTAAACTAACTGTAGATTTATTTATAGGTGCAGATTTTTTAAATGAGACGAGCGATAACAGATATGGGGAAAGGTAGCGTAACATTCGGGAGTGTCACACTTCTCTTTCAGCAAAAGCTAAAATTAGAAGAAATACCAGTTATAAACAAACAATTAAGAATGACGCTAGATAAAGAGGATGAAGAATTAGAATGGTAAGCACAAAAGGGGGAATCGCCTCAACTCATGTTAGAAGTCCATAAAGAAATCGACGAAAAATTGCAAGAAGTTCAAGGTATTTCGGAACACTGTAAAAGAGAATTAGAGGGTATTTTACGAGATAAAGCAGAGATATTTTACCTAAGACTGGCAGTGTTAAACACTTTCAGTACAAGTCTGAAGTAAAACAACACAAAATAAAACCCATCTACATATCTAAGTACAAACCTAGCGTAAATCCAGCAGAACGATCTATGAAGGACATAGGCACTTTATGCCGATTATATGCAGGCAAAAGACACAACACTTGGGATATATACCTTAAAGATTTTCAAGAAGGAATAAATGAAATGCCACATAGCACTACACTACTACCTCCAGTTACTGTACATAAAAATATTGAACCCCCAAACATAACCAGAGAAAATGTTAGATTTCCTATTGTACCACATAGGCACCACAAACAAGTCATAGCAACAGCACTCTCCAACATCAGAAAGGCAGCCATTAAAGGAAAAGAAAGAGGAGATAGAACAGCAATTAAAAGAACATTCTCAGTAGGCCAGAAAGTATTTTTAAAAACACACCATCTCTCCAGCAAACAGAAACACAAAATACTAAGTTTTACACTGCATACAAAGGACCTGTCGTAATTAGCCGAATTGCTCATGATAATGCTGTGGAACTAATGAACCCAAAAACAGGCAAAACCTTAGGACTTCACCATGTGAGCCATATCAAAAAGTTTGAAGATTAATTTTATTACTCGTAAACAATCAGTACAATATTTCAAGATTATGTTGCAGATAAGATCGTCAGGAGAAAGAAGAATGAAGACAGAGGAAGGTGGGAAAAAGAAAGTAGTTTCAGTAAAAACAAAAACAAAAATAACACCAATAGTACCATAGATTAAGGTGAAGGGATAAAACGTAGATAGTCTAACAGCATGAAACACTAAAATGCTATCCACCACAACACTACACAAAAATAAAAAACGAATTTGAGGATTCTTGTAGAAGTTAAGACTCAAAATGTCTTAGAATTGTAACATGGAAAGGGCGCCGAAATTTGTAAAGCTTTTTAAGAAGGCGTAAAACAATGTAGGTATTAGACATATATTAGATGATTATAAGTAAAACTTTTTGTAAGAACCATTGTAAAAGCTCCAGCAAAGACTAGATGCAATGACCCACAAGTTGCAACGTGAGAAGTATCAAGAAAGAAAAGGATGTAATTAGCAAGACACGATTCCTACAAGGCAGAAGCGTCGAGAGAAGGGAAAGAACAGCGACCGGTGGAGGGACAGACAAGAAAACACCGGACTTTCACCGCTCGTAAACCCCGGGACGCCCCCACTCAGCGGAGTGAGCAATAAACGGCCCGACTAGAAGACCACTTGGGCAAGCCACCACTGGCAAAAAAATATGTGTTAAAGTCACACTACTGCTATTAAACAGCACGCTGATGCACGAAACTAAAGAAAACTTCCACAAAGTAAAAATGACACGCCCAAACAATTTATCAAACTGTTACTGAGAGGAGAACTTCAAAGCGACTAGTTATCAATAAATATTTCCATATCCTGCCCAGAGAAGAACCAAGAAGCAAGTAAGAAGCAGAGAAAAAGCAGGAAGAACAGAAGTCAAAGATTTGCAAGATTGAGACCAAGAAAGAAAATGGGTGAAGAATAGACAACATACCTTCCCAAATCCCTATTCTGTTGTAAACTAGACGTCTGCGAAACGACCGCTTTCAGCGACACATAATGATGACTTTCATGCATACAAAACCAGTAAACCACAGATTCTGCACTCACAGCTCCATTCCATTATGGGACCTCCACAACACCAACACACACTTGCAAAGCCAACAAGGAACAATGAACAAAGCTGTACATAAAATACTTGCCAACATCCATCTCACTCAAGTCCATCACCTTCGTGCAAAAACATATGCTTAAACATTCATAGGATTGTGTGAATGTGTGAAATCAAATTATGTGGTGTAGGAATTGTGCAAAAGAAACGTGTGAAAAATAAATAACTTAAGCACACCAGACAGCTAATAAACTACAAAATAAGTCATTGGCTATGGGCTTAAGTAAAAATAGACTATCATTAAAAATAAGTCATTAATTCTGAAATGGACCGTATATAATGAACAAAAGTAAGGCATAATAAACACTAAAACTATGTGCCACTTATTTTCTCCTCATAAAAATAAGAGAATAACTATATTTTACTTATTTTCTCATTATAAATACAAAGAATAAAAAATTATCTTGTTGGATGTTTTCCCTTTTTTTAACATTTGTACCATTTGTTAGGATAATATCTCAATACCTGTGTATGTATAATTCTTTCTCAAAGCAATTCTTGGGAATAATTATTATTTGTGAGTGTAACAATGTTGAAATGAGTGTCTAGAAACAAAAACATTTTTTACTTGTATATTATATTTAGAAAATGTGTTAGGAATAGATTTTACTTAATTACTACATTTATAAAAGAAATATTTCTAAGAAAATCGATGTGAAAGACTCCTCACTTTCCATAACAAACTTCTTAAAAAACAAACTTCACACTTACATAAAGGAAGAAAATACTTAAAAGTAAATAATAATAATAATAGCATAAAAATATTCTTCTCTTGTCAATATAAACATATTTTTGAGAATAATGTGGAAGAATATAAAAATATAAATTAGTAATACAAACTAGCATAGAACCAGAATAACGTGGCTGAACAGTAGGCAACAAAATTCAGATAAAGGAATAATTTTTGACTGACTTAGACAACGATTCAATCATTGAATAACTTCAGTGGAAAAATTAAGTTCGAAGGGTGGTGATACGTAAGGTGTCAGGCAAATCCAACACCTTCCATGAAAACCCTGACATGATAAGCAAATCCAGTAGTATGTCACATAGCTCATAATAAATCGTGACCTTAAATTAACCAAAGTAATACGAGTCATGAGTGAGCAAATGGAATACCACAGACTAACACAAGAATGCCTAAATGCATGTCATACCTTCCCACCGTGAGACAGACGCAGTTCTGAGGGGAGAAACGAGAACAGAAGCCAAGGGCAGAACCGTGCTAAGCTAGAAGGCCCTACGATAAGGAATGGACACCCACGTCGCCAGCTAACCGCTAGGACCACCCCCCAGCCCATGTTAAAAGCTAGAGCCATCCAGAAGAACAGTGTAGATCTTACGATAACACAAAAAGGGCCACACCAGCTACAAGTTTTAGCGTGAGACTTTTTTGCGTCTCTGTTACATTGCAAACGTTGAAAACATTGCCCCACCACGAAAAGTAACCGCCAGGACAACCCCCCAGCCCATGTTAAAAGATAGAGCCCTCCTGAAGAACAGTATAGATCTTACGATAACACTAAAAGGGCGATGCCAGCTGCAAGTTTTAGCGTGAGACTTTTTCGCGTCTCTGTTACGTTTCAAACTTTAAAAACATTGCCCCACCACAGAAAGCACAACGTTTCTCATTGGATAGACAGAAGTTTCTTAGGCAGAGCTTAAGGTTAACATTGAGACCCTGATTGGTCAGATGAAAACACAGCCAGACAGTATTTTTTTAAACCAACTTCAGTAAGTTGTAGTAAGGAGAAGTTAGGAAAGAGTTGCTTCGGAGACGGCGAGCTGTATGGAGCTGCGCCGGCCGCCGCACCCTGACGAACACTGACAAGGTAATGAACGCATGTGATGCCACATTTTTGAGCGCATAAGACTTCACTCAGAACTGCAGAAGTCTCATCTGTTACATCCCCTTTTTATGTAATACTAGTGTCGATCGTCAATTGAAGCTCATGGTATTCACATTTGCTACGTAAGTTAAAATCTGAAGTGCGATGATTTTTCTGTTATATAATTATTGAGAAGCCACATCAGCCACTGTAATTTACGACAAGTTAGATAAGTAATTAAAGATAATTGAGGATCACTGTAGTCCATTTTGATAGTTTTCTCTTTTGTGAAACTTAATTTAAACCTAGATTATAGATGTGATATGGCATAGGTCATCCTTCGATCCACTGTAGAACTTGGAAACCCATTCAGGGAATATTTGTTCACATTTTTGTTGAACGCAGTTGGTTTTTATCATCCTGTATTAAAACATTTCCTTTTACCAATTGCGCAATTTATAAACAATGTTTTGTGAGTAGAATAAAATTTCCAATGGTAAACTTAACTGCTTTTTCGGCGTTATTTTACCAGCTAACTAAAAATAGGAAAGCCCTGAACCCCTTCCACTAAATTTAGTTAGTATTAAGATTCTTTTACAGGGAGTGCAGTGGAGCTGACGCTGAAATCATTAAGTATTTGGTTATATCATCGCTAGTCTCACTGAACTCTTCAGAACTCTACATTTCATGTGTGTTCTGGCGTCTTCTTACCAGCAATGGGTCCCAGGTTCAAACTAGTCAATTCCCTTAAAAAACACCCTCAGAGCGTCGTTGCGCGAAAGTGGTAGGGAGACACGACATAGAACAAACAGACACCACGCAGAATGTTAGATTTCTTTAATCGATCAGCTGAAGTATCTCTCATGTTTTACAGGGTTTCCTAGCAGTTATCTTCTTTGTGCCTATGTTTTTCTTTCCAAATTCTGTGACTGTCTTTTTTAGAGTTGTCATTTCTTTCTCAACTGAAATGTGTACTGAGCTATTGAGCTATTCCTTATCCCACTATCTATAGCCTTAGAGAATTTCAAGCGTTTCTCTTCATTCTTTAGTATCCCATTTCTGTGCGTATTGATTCTTTCTGACTAGTATTTTAAAGCTCAGCCTACTCTTCGTCAGTACTAAATTGTGATCTGAATGTATATTGGTTGTAAGGATTGCTAGGTAACAAGCGATGTTCAGAAAGTTCCCCAGCCCCTTCCTCTTGGGTCTAACTGTTGGTGTACTTTATCCTGGTGAAGGCCGTAGCAGGAACTACATGTTGTTAACAGTGAAGGGGAATCTTTACAAAAGCCTAATTAAATGTAAGAGAAATCAACTTGACGATGGCTTTTGCGTCGAAACCTTTAATAGTGGGGTAAATACTTGTGTGATTCGAGCTGTGCATCAAAGTTAGTAAGAATACGTGGCGACTCATATCGTGTCAGAAATCAGTTTTTCAAGGCAATTCATAAGAGTATTCTCGATAGAACGTCGTGGATAAGATAGTCCGTCGCTTCGTTAGGTCTGAGTCCAACCAAATCTCTCATGGTTTTCTGGAATTACGTTTCCTTCGTAGTTTGTAATTCAGTGTTTGTTTTGTTAGTCTTACTTTTGATATCCTATCAAAATATTTGAGCCATTTTATTCTCTTTTGTTTTATTTACACGTTAACTGAAAATGAACCCCATCTCAGTTTTGCTGTCTTCGTTTCTTATCTGATCCCGTAGACTGCCACCTTTCGTTCACCTCATAATGTTAATTCAGTAGCCCATGTCAGCGTTTCTTCCTTATTGTTAATCACAGTGAGTAATATGCCAAAACAGCTCTCTTCATTACTTTACAAAATTTTACTTCTGTTTGTTTCTACACTTTGTTGCGAGGTATTCTGCACACTGTGTCATTCATCATCTAAAATTTATTGAATTTATTGCGTACGTCAATTTCTAGCTGCTGATTTAGTCACAACCTAGTAAGTTACAATGGAAAACTTGTTATAAAATTTTATAATTTATCACTGAATGTACTCGATCGTTATCTTTAAAAACAATTATGTTAATCTCTCTGTAAGAAAAATGAAAACTGTAGTCTTTGTATGAGTGCTCCCAGCAATAATTCGTCTTTCAGAAATTTTATTTTTCTTGCTTAAGTACGGAATGGTGGAACGGAAGACGATGAGAATGGATGCGAAGTCGTAAATTGTAAAAGCTCGAAGACAGATCAGAATCTCAACACTTGCCTGTTCTCTCATATGTTCCTACGATACAAGTTAATCTGCATCCCAGAGATCGTTTTTCAAATTATATGTATTATAATGAAGTGAAGGAATTGGTTTGGAGACAACGTAAAAAATCTCTCCGTGGGAGTGTAGTTATCTGTTGGCCATAAGAAACTATAAAATAGTTTTTACGTTAATACAGTTGTAAGTGGGCTGCTTCTGTGTTGGAAGTTCACGGACAGTAGTGTTGGGCAGTTGGAAGTTAGTCGTCAGTAGAGATGGAAGTACTGTTGGGCAGTTGGAAGCTAGTCGCCAGCAATGATGGAAGTACTGTTGGGCAGTTGGAGGTGGACAGCCAGCAGTGATGGATGTTACATGTGAGAAGTTGGCACTGATGGAGGGTAGAGGCATGAAGTGTTAGCGAAGGCTAACGATCTGGAAGTCTCCGACTTGGAGACTGAAAGTTATTCATGATTATATACTTTGTGTTGGATGTCAATGACGATTTATATTCGTGTTTGAACTGGTTGTCACATTATTAAGGTAAAAAATACATTATTTGGTTTGCAACAAAATCTGTCCTTTGCTAACCACATGCCTATTAGTTCTAGACGCGCAGTCGGGAACCGCGCGACTGCTACAGTCGCAGGTTCGAATCCTGCCTCGGGGCATGGATGTGTGTGATGTCCTTAGGTTAGTTAGGCTTAAGTAGTTCTAAGTTCTAGGGGACTGATGACCACAGATGTTAAGTCCCATAGTGATCGGAGCCATGTGAACCATGTGTGTGCCTATTGGTAGTTAGTGGCTTTAGTAGTTAGAACCTTTTATTCAGCTGACCGTATTGACGCTCGCTGTATTGCAATAGTTCGCGCAATGAAGATTTTTGTGAGGTAAGTGCTTAATTAAATGTATAGGGTATTTTCAGGATTGCTGCTTATTCAGGGTTATTCTTTTGTATTAATTATTTGAAGTCAGGTTGGTTGCTTTTTTTTTTTTTTTTTGAGCTGTCAGATTGAGTTGTGCTAGAATATTGTGGGTCGGTGTAGACATGATAAGAAAAAGTAAAGATAAAGTAGTTTTACGCAGCTGTCTCAAAATCAAATAAAGTAGATGTTTGACAGTAAACTGAGGCAGAATCTTCAGAACTGCGTCTGCTGCTCGGAGCCTGGCCACGAAAATTTAAATCCGTATTTAGGACCAAAAACGCCTTTGATGTGTTAGCGACCTCGGTCACGAAGAGGCGTGTAATTCACACAGCGTGAAACATTTAAACCGGCTGCGCGTAAATCTAAATTTAGCTGCAAAAAAATATTCCCGACCTGCCTCTATCGTTTTGTTAACGGGCTTGAATATCGTGCACAGGGGAGTACGTCAAACGGAGCTGCAAAAGAATGCAAGTCTGAAAGCCAAAAGCTTTTGTGTTGTTCACCGTGGACGCCTGCCATCATTAGAGGAAAAAATTAAACTGAGTACACACAACCAAAAACAAACACACACACTCAAACACAAACACACACACACACACACACACACACACACACACACACACACACACACAGACATGGAAGCGTGGAGACGCACGGCTTCCACTTGGAACTAAATTCGAATAGAAAACATTCCTGTGGTAGCATTGGCAGGGCGTTGGCGGAGGTAGGCCTTTCTTTGGCGGCAAACACCGCTCGCATAAAACTTCCCCGTCGAGCAAGCGTCGCAATTTGCAGCGGCGGTCCGTGTCCGCACAAAGGCCGCCGCCGCCCCCGGCACAAACGTTCCGCCTAAGGCGCCTGCTTTCATATTTCCTAATTGCCGTTTCCTGCGGGCCTCTCGGCAGCAGCTGGGACTCCGACAAGACCAAGCGGGGCAGAATTACGACACCGCCACCAGCACCGTGCCTCACACCCTCCGCCATTCTCTGCTCCTGACCGACACTCGGCCGCAAGACTCATTCCGCCAGACGGCCGCCCTTCTCCAGTCACTGAAGACATCTTCTCACGGTACGTGCAAGCGTCCGCGGACGAGGAGCCGGTGACGTCACAGTGTGGAATTTCACGTTCCACTACGTAGCGATGTGTGTAAGAAAGAATCTGCCATGCCTGATTTAGGCCCCGTGGAGCAGAACGTGGCCAATGAGATGCAGCATAGGCTTCATGCCGCAAGGAGAACTTAGGAGACACCAAGTTTTATTAAGCCACACAGAGCTGAAGTCATGGGGTACCTCTTACTATTGTTGAGTGGTACTTAAGATAGGTAAATAAATTAGTGAAAGCAATGTGAAGTAGAAATTAGAAAATAAATGAAAAACTTAGTTTAGTTTAGAATAATTACACACTGGGAAACAGCGGACAAAACAGCAGTGGCAACGGCCGGCGCTTGCAAGTCATTATAGCACGTTCAGGAGAAGCCATCGCCCTCCCCACATAAGCGGAAGTTGTCGATTCAGCCGTCAGGCCATCGCCCGAACGGCTCACGTCAAGAAGATTCTTCGAGAAGCTTTTCAACGTGACAGAAGAGGCCATCGCCCTCCCCAAATAAGCGGACGCTGTCGATTCAGCCGTCAGGGCATCGCCCGACCGGCTCACGTGTTTCTCAATTGTCACATGTGATCAAAGGCCCTCGCCTACATTCCAAGAGCCAATGGCCGCCGTAAAGAAGATTCTTCGAGAAGCTTTTCAACGCGACAAAAGAGGCAATGACCTTGAAGTCGTTCACCTCTAGTGAACTGAAGTGAATAAATACGCGAGTCGCTGTGGGCCCGACAAGAGTAGTAGATTTCAGTTCAGTTTTGGAGCTGAAGACCGTCATGCATGAAGAGACTACATCCTACACAGAAGCACCAAGTCCGCCGCTGTGATGGAGTAGCAAGCCGCAGCCTCGTCGCCAGAAGAGAGAAGCTAAAAGGTTTTTGAAGACTGATTTTTACGTACCCGGGTGACTCGTGAGGACGGGAAGGAGACGGTCTCACGCCAGCAGTCACCTGTGAGCTGGGATGAAGATCTGACAGCCGAAGACTGGCAAGCGGGAGTCCGTTGTTCGACTCCGGGTCACTAGCCTTCCCCCGCCGCGCCGCTCCGCTGGCCGACGTACAACACTGACACACACGGCCGTTTAGAGAAGAGAAGCACTGGGACGCCACATCCAAGGTATCACCGTCCGATTCACGACTTCGTTCTCAATAATTAAACGGGCCACAGCACGATGCGCGTCTCCAGTCAGCTGGGCGAGACGGCGACACGAGATACACACCGCCACGCGTAATCAGACGCCGCCGCTGCCGCAGCAGAAGGCTTCGCAAACGATACAGCTGCCGCTCTCGGAGCCAGAACATCCAGTAAGGAAAAAGTTGTACAAAACTTTCAAAAAAAGTTATCTTATGTGAAAATGCTGTTTCATTCTACTTTATACCCGAGCCAAGGAAGAACCTACCCTGCCCACATGTTGTTAAGAGAGAAAAATTAGTTTATTTAGTATTTTCACCCTGACATAATGCTTTAGCATCAAATGCCCTTTGCAGTAATGCTCATCCTGACGATTGACTAGCATCAAAAGAGAAAACCCAGTTACATTTAGTATCAGAAGTGTTACAATATCGTGTGGGGCCTCCTTTTGCACGTCGTGGTGCAGGAACTCAATGTGGTGTGGACTCGATGGACTGCAGAATACTGAGCCATTTTGCCTAGACAAAGTGTTGCCGGTGCAGGATTTTGAGCACGAACTGACCTCTCGATACATGTCCCTAAGTATACGTTGCGATCTTTGTCGAGCGATGTAGGTGGCCAAATCACTCGCTCGAGTTGTCCAGAATGTTCTTCGAACAATTGTGGCCTGGTGACATGGCGCATCCAAAAAAAATCCATTGTTTTCTGGGAACATGAGATCCATGAATGATCCCCAGGTAGCGGAACACAAACATTTCCAGTCAATGATCGGTTCATTTGGACCAGGGGACCCCATCAATCCATTTGAACACACAACACAGCATTACAGAGCCACCTTCAGCTTGCACAGTGCCTTGTCGGCAACTTGGGTCGTCTAGCGTCCAGCCGATGTAGTCACGAGCCCAGGAGAGGCTCTGCTGGCGATGCCGTGCTGTTAGCAAAAGCACTCGCTTCGGTCGTCTGCTGCCATAACTCATTAAGGCCAAATTTCGGCGCCCTGCCATAACGGATACGTTCATCGTATGCCCCACATTGATTTCGGAGTTTATTTCACGCATTGTTCCTTGTCTGTTAGTTCTGAGAGCACTATTCAAATTCCACTGCTCTCGCTCGTTAAATGACGGCCGTTTACCACTGCGTTGTCCACTTCGAGAGGTAGTGTCTCAAATTTGATATTCTCGTCACACTCGTCACACTGGGATATCGGACTACTGAATTCTCTAACGATTTCTGAAATGGGAAGTGTCATGCATCTAATTCCAGCAATCATTCAGCGTTCAAAGTCCGTTGCTTCCCGTCGTGTGACCATAATCAGTTTGAAAACTTTTCACATTATCACGGTATAAGTGTATATGTGTAGGGGACCACTTATCACGTGATAATTATATATTTTTACTTTTCTAATTAACACTCCTACGGACATCGGCTGCGCGAAGTACGTACGATATAATATTTTTTAAACACAACGGGCGACTCACCGCCTTCTAATAAATAGTTTGCGTGAGCGCTGCTATTTAGAAAAGAAAACATGCGTATTCTTACGCAAACTGTAATTATTAATATGGGTCCCAGGGGCTACTGGTTATTTATGTACCAAATGTCACAAAGATTAACTGAGATATTGCGGGGCTTATTGAATGTGATCATTTTCAGTATTTCTTATTCATTATTTGCATGACAAAACTGGAGAGAATTTCATCTGTCGGTAGGTGGACAAAATGAAACATACTGAACTCATTCAGTGCTGTGAATTTTGGTAAATGAAATCCATCATGACTCTTTTAACTTTGAAATTAATGAAAGATCAAATTTGAGAAGTCTCGCATTTACATTTAATATTATTACATGAAATTTTATTTAAATAATACAGTCAGCTTAATGGCCGACTAAATCCTGCTAGGGGAGATGAGCTCCCTGCACTACAATCATCATGGCCAATGTTACACAGAGACTATACCAAAAAACCTGTGTTTTGTTAATTACAACGATATTTGTGTTTTGATATTGTAACTTATGTTCTTTACTATTTGTTATACATCACGCAGACGTACTTAGTCTTTAGATAATTTATGTTTCACACGTCTCATAGCAAAAACATCTTTTCCCTTTCTCCAAATGTCTATTTATGTGACGTACCGTCACAACATGAATCATCTGAGTACATGTGAGAGCTCCCCCAACGTGTTGTCCTTTTATACCTTGTGTCCGCGAGCCTACCGAAACTGCATATATCACTATCACACGATTTTTGTCGTCCCAGTGCATACTGTACATGTTATGAATATAACCCGTTTCAAAGCACCAGCACATTTAGGTTCGTTTTTGGTACTATTTGTTACAATAAACTGACAGGAAAATACATATGATGTTATAGTATTATTGTATTTGATAAGCTATGTGGTACAACTTACGTGCTAGGAAAGTACACAGTGTGAAGACTACGATACAAGAACGATATATCAAAAGCAAATAGTTTTTGGTACAATGTGACATAGTTGAATATCAAATAATTATTTTACAGATGCTCTCCTGCAAATCTTGCTGAACTAGCACACTTGCCCGCGATAGGGAAAGGTCGTGAGTTCGAGTCTTGGTCCGGCACACAGTTTTAATCAGTCAGGAAGTTTCATATCAGCGCACACTCCGCTGCAGAATGAAAATCTCATTCTGGAAACACCCCCCAGGCTGTGGCTACGCCATGTCTTCGCAATATCCTTTCTTTCATCAAATAATGATCTCTGTGTTTATAGTCTATAGACCTTTGTAAAAATTGTATATCGTGTAACTTAGATGGCAGAATTTAGTACCTTACATGAGACTGATTCAGACAGTAAATGATAAATACGACGCGCATAGATATAGCCGTTAAAGAGAATAACACTAACAGCAAAACCAAAGTTCATACTGGTACGTAAGATTTTGAGGGCTTTGCATGTTATCATTGGGAAGGTGCTTTGGAAGGACACAGGCAAGAGCTGTTTTGAGCTGTAAACAAGCGAGGTGGCCGGTGGCTTGCCGGAGCTTCACACGGCGCCGCTTTGGCGGCAGAGTGTCAACAGTGGCCGCTAGGGGCACTGGCCGGGCCAGGGACCACACAGGTGGAAGGGGAGAGAGAGAGAGAGAGAGAGAGAGAGAGAGAGAGAGAGCGTACATGCGAGGCAGACTACTTCCCGGCGCTGCTGCTATACAACGGTTGCAACGGCACGTAAGTACTGCGCGTCCATGAAAGGTGGGAGAACAGCGCGAAAAGTCAGAGTCCTGATTGGCCGAAAACGCCTAGGGATACATGTGGGAGGGACTGCAAACTTTGGCGGTGTGGCGTCCCCTCTCTCCAACCGCGTGCTGACATTGTCGACGCGGTAGAGCTGCTACTGCCACAGCTCTCGCAGTGGAGTTGAGACACGATGCTCGATGACGTAGGTCCCCGTTGGTGAACGGGAGACAGATATGCGAACTCGTACGATGGATGCTTCTTCTGATTTAAGATTGAATGATTCATCGCCCGGATATGCAGTAATTGTTAAATCTTATCTCATCCGCATCGTACACACCTCCTATTGCGGGGAAACGTAATTATCAGTCTTCTCATACGTTGTTGGCTCATTGCTATGGAGTTGTTGAACCTGTATGAAGCGAGATCCACAGATGCTCTTTGATCACGTCTGAGTAAACCTACGCCGTAATGTTAAAAAAAATGTTCAAAAGTTCTATTTTCAATTAATGAAGTAGGTATTTTGATTTTCCGATTAAATTGTCAGCCGGCCAGTGTGGCCGAGCGGTTCTAGGCGCTACAGTCTGGAACCGCGTGACCGCTACGGTCACAGGTTCGAATCCTGCCTCGGGCATGGATGTGTGTGATGTCGTTAGGTTAGTTAGGTTTAAGTAGTTCTCAGTTCTTGGGGACTGATGACCTCAGAAGTTAAGTCCCATAGTGCTCAGAGCCATTAAATTGTCCCTGCTGAACAGTCGTTGGTTAACTATAATTGGTTAAATCACTTAATAATGTAGTCCACGCTTGATATTTCACTTGGAACGGTTTATTTTTCCTTGACCACTAAATACTTTATAACTTTCGCACGACACGCACACGCAGTTGGTTGGTAAAGTCAGTTCTATTAAAATTGAGTTTCTTGACAATTAAGACAACTTGAATCTTCAGCGTAATTGTATTATCTTCGTGAAGTCGTGTAACTGTGTCCTACTCGATACTAATTGAGTGTAGTCCTCTAATATACTATCCACTCTTCTTTTAGTTCCAACTATTTGAAGGTCAAGTCCAATATTCACTGGTTTCGTCAATAAAGTTCAATTAACCCGTTATGCACGGTTAAACGCGTCTATCAGTTCCTGTCTCTGCTTAGAAAATCAGTTTCCGAAGTTCGTGGATCACATCACGCAAGAAACACTTCTGAACGCAAAACAATCTCGTCGCGTTCCGTACTCTCAATAACTAAGACAAGAATTGTTCTCGCACGTCCTTACAGGACGAGGGCCAGCAAGCGACTTCTTCTGTGAAAGAGTATTGTAGGCGCATTGTATTTCTTCGATGCGCTTACAACTCTCTTCCACATAAAAGTTATCTCTGACTAACATCACCTTGGGCTTAGCTTTCAAGATGTTAATTGTAATTATCACTTGGATATTTGTCCATTAATTAAATCTGAGGTTTCTTCCTCCTCTTTTCATAACAAAAGTCTCAGTGATGTATGATGTTCTTGTTATCAAAACGTCTTGGTGTTAGCTTATCGGCAAAGATGTCGTGTTTGCCAAGATAACTCTTACCTACTTAATATTATGATATTTTGTCGTAATTGACTTTAAGGGGCTCGTTTGGGTGTTATAGCGGCAACAAGAGATAGGAGGCCTCTGGTGTCTGGTGTGGTGCTGGGCAGCCACGGCGTGTCTAGTCTGCGAGGGGAGGCCTACACATAGTTAGGTTTGAAGATATTGCTGGCATTGCGACCATTGGTCCCTCTCCAATTTTTCAGGGTTACTGCATACATCTCCACAAAAGCAGAATCATTTGTTACTCTGAGAAGAGACAGATTTGTGTTCACTTGCGGCGTTCGGATGCAACATTAAGTGCTCCTTTGCTGCCGCGCACTTCAGTCTACCAACTACTTCTGGTATTTGAGCAAGTAGATTGTGACGGACTTCGCAACTGAGCAACTCACGGTCAGGAGTTTTTGGACGGAAAGCACGTATACGTTTTTAGATAAAGTCGGGATTTCACCATGGAAAGACGATATCACGCCGGTGCTTGGGACGACCGTCGTGATCGTCACACTAAATTACGGTGATATTAGAGCCAACAGCTGGCAAAGTAGGGCACTGTAATTGTAAATGAGTACGTGTTCCACTAGCTCTTTGCTTGAGCTCTCTGACTCTGTGCCCGTCTACGTGGACCTTCAGTAGAACAACGACCTGCTTGACCAGTATCAACCAACATAAGTTAGGGAAAGGGGCGCGATAAGGAATAGAGTTTCCATTGTGCCAATGGTAGGGTAGTTAGTTTAAGAAGTTAAATTGATTAGTGTTGTAATGTCTTAGGGTAGTAACATTGATCATCCTGCTTTTAATTGGTAAATTTGTGATTTTATTACATACCATAATTAATTTTATTATACTTTCCGTAGGTAGTAAACCACTTATTGAAAATAAGAGTTTTAATAACGGAAATTATTATTCAGAATGGATGCAAATTGTATTGGGGGTATTATTCGCGCAGTTAAACAGAACCAAAGTCGGACAGCACAGAAAAGTAAGGATGTTTTTGTAGACATTATAACCCCATACGCTGCAGACTTTGTAAGTAGGCTGTTTAGGTTTTTATGTTGGTAACGCCACGTAGCGCTCTGTATGAAAATCTGGCTGTGCTGTGTGCGGTCTGAGGCTGGCCGGCATTGTTGGAATATTTGCTATTGAAGTGCTGGGCAGTTGGCTGTGAACAGCGCGTTGCGCTGCGCTGTTGGAGGTGAGCCGCCAGCAGTGGTAGATGTGGGGAGTGTGATGGCGGAGTTTGAGTGCGGATGATCTGGACGTGTGTCCATCAGAGACAGTAAATTTGTAAGACTGGATATCATGAACTTTATATATATATATATATATATATATATATATATATATATATATATATATATATATATTACTTTTGAACACTATTAAGGTAAAATACATTGTTTGTTTTCTATCAAAATCTTTCATTTGCTAATTATGCCTATCAGTAGTTAGTGCCTTCAGTAGTTAGAATCTTTTATTTAGCTAGCAGTATTGGCGCTGGCTGTATTGCAGTAGTTCGAGTAACGAAGATCTAAAGCTGAATCTAGATACAATAGGGGGCAGTAAAGGGAAATGGTAAGAAGGCAAGGATTTCTGGACAGACGAGTATAGGGTAGTATCAACAGCAGCAGAAAACGGTATAACGGGAGTAGGATTCATTACGAACAGGAAGGTAGGACAGAGTGAGTTACTGTAAACAGTAACAGTGTTGTTCTCATTAGAATTGACAGCAAACCAACACTGACAGCAATAGTTCAAGTATAGGCCTAAATGCAGACGTCGTAAGCAGTAAATGAAGACATAGGGTAAGGATATGTGAATACTGAACCAGTAATTTAGTGTATCAAGGGAGATGAAAATCTAATAATCATGGAGTATTGGAGTGCGGTTGTAGGGGAAGGACCAGAAGAAAAGGAGAAAGATTATACAGTCCTGCAATAAATTTCGGATGGTAATAGCGGATACTCTGTTCAATAATCGCAAGAAGAGGACGCATACTTTGAAAAGGCAGAGAGATTATGTACTATTTCAGTTAGATTACATCATGGTCAGGCAAAGATTCTGAAATCACTAACTGGATTGTAAGGCGTACGTGGGAGCAAATATAGACTCAGATCACAGCCTGATAATGAAGAAGAGTAGCAGAAGTTTAATAGACTAGTCAGAAAGAATCGAAAGAAATGGGATACGGAAGTACTAAGGAATGAGGAGACATTCTTGAAGTTCTCTGAGAGTATACATACAGCGACAGAGAACAGTTCAATAGGCAGTCCACTTGAAGAGGAATGGACATCGCTAAAAAGGGCAATCACAAGAGTTGAAGAGCGGAACATACGCGCAAGGAAAGTAACTGCGAAGAACATGGTACCATATAAAGTACTTAAGTTTATCGACGAAAGAAGGAAGCACAAAAATGTTCAGGAAAAATCAGGAATACAGAAATGAAAATAGAGAGAATTGCAGGGCGAAAAGGTTGTCGGAAGAGCGAACTTAGCCAATAGAAAATTTAAAACTACCTTTTGTGAAATTAAAAGCAAGGGCGCTAACATTAAGAATCCAATGGTCATCCCTCTATTAATAGCAGAGGAGGGTGCAGATAGATGGAAGGAGCACATCGAGGACCTTTATGAGGCGAAGTACTTATCTGACGACGTGACAGCAGAAGAAACAGGAGTCGATAGGGATGAGATTGGGGATACAATATTAGAGCCAGGATTCCACCAAAATTTCTAAAATCATTGAGGGACGTGGCAACAAAACCGTTATTCACTTTGGTGTGTAGAATATGTGACACGTGTGCAGTACCATCAGACTTTTGCAGAAAACATCATCCACACGATTCCCTAGATTGCAAGAGCCGACAAGTGCGAGAATTATCACACAAACAGTTTAACAGCCCATGCACCCAAGTTGCTGACAAGAATAATATACAGAAGAATGGAAAAGAAATTTGAGGATGTGTCAGGTGACGATCAGTTTGGTTTTGGGAAAGGTGAAGGCATCTGAGAGGCAGTTCTGAAGTTGCGGTTGATAATAGAAGCAAGATTATAGAAAAATAAATACACGTTTATGGGATTTGTCGGCCTGGAGAAAGCACTGGACAATGCAAGCTGGTAAAAGATTTTCAGAATTCTGAGGAAAATAGGGGTAAGTCGTAGAGAAGGAAGGGTAATATACAATGTGTACGAGAGTGAAGAGGGAACATAAGAGTGAAAACCAACAACAAAAAGGACGATTAAAAAGGGTGTACTATAGGGGTGCAGTCTATCGATTATGCTGTTCAAACTATGCGTCGAAGAGCCAATGTCAAAAATAAAAGACAGGTTAAAGGGTGGGTTTAAAATTCAAAGTGAAAAGATATGAAATTTACTGATGACGCTCCTATACTCAGCTTTAGTGAAGGAGAATTACAGAATACGTTGAATGTAAAGAATATTCATTGAGAGTAAATCGACGAGAGGTGAAAATAGTGAGACGCAGCAGAAATGAGAACAGTGACAAACTTAACATCATAATTGATGATCATGAAGTAGATGAATTTAAGAATTTCTGCTGCCTAGGCAGCAAAATAACCCAGGAAGGACGGAGCAAGGAGGACATAAAAGGCAGACTAGAAGAGGCGAAAAGGTCATTCCTGGCCAAAAGAAGTCTACTAGTATCAAACATACCTCTTAACTTGAGGAACAAATGTACGATTGGAGCACAGCATTGTCTAGCAGCGATGTATGGACTGTGGGGAAACAAGAACAGAAGAGAATCGAAGCATTTAAGATGTGGTGTTACAGAAGAATGTTGAAAATTAGGTGGACTGATAATGTTACGAATGAGGAAAGGAATTTGGGGGAAAAACTGACAACAGGAGGGGACAAGGTGAGAGAACCTGTTAATACATCAGGGAATGACTACCTTGGTACTAGAGGGAGCTGTAGCGGGCAAAAATTGTAGAGGAAGACAGAGGTAGGGATACGTCCAGCAAATATTTGACGACGTAGGTTACAAGTGCTATTCTGAGATGGAAAAGTTGGCACAGGGGAAAATTCGTGGATGACCTTGTAACCTCCCCCTCACTTATCGACCTTAATGACAGTGAAAAATTAATACGCGTACACCTAATGGAAATTTGGGAAAAGCAATCGTCACTGAAGTTAATTTGTCGGTAAAGAGGGAGGAAAGGGTTACATCTAAATGAAAGGAAAAATGCAAATGAAATTGGTGAAAGTCAATTTTGAGAAAATGGTAAAATCAATAAAGAGAGTAAATGTGCGGTCGTTACGTTAACAATTAATTGGCGTTAATTAGATATTTGAGATTTGGGGAAAATTACGGTCGCCAATCCTATGGACAAGTACTATAATAACTGAAAATGAAAGATTAATGCATAAATAATTAGCACTAAAAGCGTGGCAACTGAAGGTTGACACGTGTTGTGTGAAAACTGAATGTTTGCCAGAAGTAATAAATTTCGCTACACTCTGACTTAGTTTAGCAATAGAATTAATAAAACCGGAAAATTGAAAGTTAATTTAGTGACTGAAATTAATAGTGAACTTGGTTTCTGAAGCACTACGAAATTCAATAAAATAAGGTTAGTCTTGGGCTACCTCAACAATCATTTCAAAAGGTACTTGAATCAACGCAATTTAGAAATAAGAGATTTAACTTTGAACTTGAATTAAATGATTCTGAACAATTAACAATAGTAAAATTTAGTACGTACCAAGCTGCGCTGCAGTCACAGGTAAGCTAAAATATGGTAACTAAACTCGCACTCTTAATTTGTGCTTGTGTAATCTAAGTATTGTAGCCAGCTATGAATACTTTAACTGAACTTTGAAATTAAAGCAGTGAAATGGAATGATATTACTTTAATGCTGGCGTTTGAATTTCAACGACACTCGGGTTCATTCCGGAAAAGGAAGGGACCCTGCTTGGTAATGCAATTGGGACAATGAGCAACAAAGGTTCATGCTAAGTTGCTGTATTTTTGTGATGCAACAGTTTGAAAAGCTTTACGTGCTTTTAGTCTTCCTTGTTGGTTGACTGAAGGTTTGCAGTCGTCGATCGGGGAGGTGGCGACAATCATTCATTGTCGGCAGTCGCTGTTGCAGAAGCTGGATGTTGGCGCGCCTTCTTCTCGACAAGGTCACCAGGTGAAACGGGCTCTTGATGTGCGCCAGCTAATGCTTCCCGTCCGCGACACCGTGCCAGAGACTATCATAGCAAGTCGAACGCATTTACATGCTGCCAAACCCCGAAATCGCGGCAACTCGCGGAAGCGTCACACAACATACCTGCTCCACCGCCCTACCCCAGCCAGACTCCCTGTGCCCGCGCTCCACGCGGCAGAGTTAACACTGCCAAAGACCCAAAACACTTTGGTTCTCCACATGACCTATCGACGTAATCGTTCGATAGCATAGTTTTCCCTAGGCAAGACGCAGCGTAAAAATACAAATAATATTTACAAAACAAACCAATTATACATATATATAGTGGAACAATTACTATAATATATAAAGACACAGAAATGTCGTATCTTCAGGTAACAAAATAAGGAAAAGAATTTACAGTACAATAGCTGGAAATAGGAGGATATGCATTTCCGGCGTTACAACCTCATCAGACCAGTTAGAAAGCTGACGACTGAGGGGGGGGGGGGGGGGGGAAATAGGCTGAGGCACAACGAGAGTCTGTTTTCCTCACTCAGTACGTAATGAGACAGAAGGGAAATCAGTTAATACTGCTACGAAGTACCATCCGTCAAGCTTTACACAGTGCTTTGTGGAGTATGTACGTAGCTAAAAACACATGCGTAGAGTTAAATAAGTATATAAATCAACTGGTTGATGGCATATTTGCGGGTTTCTAGCCCTGTTAAAGTTTCCGTTTTCATGTACAATACTTCGACGAGAAATTTAGTGATCTTTTTCAGATGCTCAGATCCGAGATTTTGCTTATACTCCCTGCCTAGTCTTCGTCTAGAGCGATTAACTGGAATATAGGTACGGAATACAGGTGTGACCACAGTTCTGAGCCTCCTGGAACGACCGTGTTAATCGGCATTTTTATTTCCTCCGGATTTATATTTAATTTATTACTTTCACTGGGATTCTGTAGTAATCAGTACCATGATATACCGACATAAATACTTTCTCCAGCTCACTACTAAGTTCGCTACATCATTATTACGTGTTTATTGAGTGGCTTGCCTTTAGCCATTAGCGTTCTTTGGCGGTCCCACAGTACTTTGGAGTGTAAAGAAGAGACTGGCTGGAGAGCTGCTTTCAATGTCACGTGGTGTTCTGATGAATTTATCATTGTTTGGTTGAGAGCTGTGTAGTTGGACAGACTTAACTAAGTGTAGAATGTCTGGTAAGATGTATGCAATTTATATTCGATGCTAAAGTACATTTTTCGTGTAAGGATAATTGAGTTTAATTACTAGTTATGCTCTAATTCTGTCTAATATTTCATTGCGGTCTTACGTGCAATCGAATAGGTCCGCAGAGGTTTCAAACTGTTGCTTCGTCATTTATAACTTCATTTGACTCCGTACTATCTTAAATACTTCTGTGTTAACTGGTCAGGGTGTGTAAGTTACTTTTGTACTAATGGTTTTGGATTACCTGTCAAGCTACGAACAGTTGACTTACCAATACGAGATTGCAAATTGTGTCAGTTACTCATAAAAGTTAATATATTCATTATTAAAATGACGTAATCAGAACTTATGTACCAGAAACGTAGTTTCCCTTACACAAACTTCACTCAAATGTTGCAAGTTGCTGAGGCGTCATCATGTCTTACTGTCAAATACAAAGACGCTCTGTACAGTTACGTTCATGAATCGGGAGTCACCTAAACAAGGAGCACTGCTTATTACTATTATTATTATTATTAACAAATGCTACAATCTCTGTGCAAGCAAATTACTTTTCAGGAAGTGAATAACGTTATACTACCTCGCCTACGATTCGGCATCGCTGGGCGCTGATATGAAGCATGTCGAAGCAATGTGCCGCTGAAATCTGATGGTAATTCGCCCGATAGGAATTTTACCTTATAGTAAATGCTCTTTCAGCTAGTTAAGAATTTGTGGCATACTGAATTTAGCTGCACACAAACGGGGAGACTCCACCTTCAGAGCTGGATGCTGTAAGGAGAAGGTTTACACGCATTCAGAATTACCTCTCACTTTTGATAAACATTCAGACACTTTTTAACTTTCCATTGCGTTGAATTTATGAAACTATTCTTCAGGCATTATATTTTTCATTTTGCTTATCACTAAAGATATCAGAGAATCCTTATCACTGCCTACGAGGGTAGGCTTTTCAAATACCAGCTCAGCTTTCAATCTGAGTAACACGAAAAAGTTACCGACGAAATATTGTGCACGAAATGGAATTGTTAAGTCGAGCCGGCCGGTGTGGTCGTGTGGTTCTAAGCGCGTCAGTTTGGAACCGCGTGACCGCTACGGTCGCAGGTTCGAATCCTGCCTCGGGCATGGATGTGTGTGATGTCCTTAGGTTAGTTAGGTTTAAGTAGTTCTAAGTTCTAGGGGACTGATGACCTCAGTAGTTAAGTCCCATAGTGCTCAGAGCCATTTGAACCATTTGTTAAGTCGAGTAGAATGTCATCAATAAAACACATCGGGAATCGTTTGGATCTACATAGAAGTTCATTCTACCGTGCAGCTCCCCCAATTACATAGACGATAAAAACTCATAGGCAGAGTTTGTAGATGTCCAATACTTTTATTTTTGTTGTGAAGTATGAATATGTAACAATACTAAAATGGATAACAGAACATATATGTATAGTATGTCTGTGACACTACCTAATAAAATGTAGGAGACACCTTGCAGAAATCAGAGTTAAATTGTTCAAAAACCGTTTGCGCCACTTCCAGATCTAGTATCTGTATCGGCTAAAAGATTCAAGAGGGGAAAGAGAGTGAAAGAATATAGGAACGCGGCAAAGCCCTCTCCTTTTCACCTCACAGTAGCACTCGCAACCTACTTCCTTATTTATTTGCCTTCGCGGTGTCAAGCGATTAACATATGCTGGGACATCAGCACAGCATGCTGAATGTTTTAATTGTGTGTTATTTTGTTTGTGACATGTTGATGTTTCCTGTCACTTTTTATTACAATTTGACGGAACATCACTATGTGATTTTCAGAGCTGTAAAAAGCATGTACATCAAATAAAGTCACGAGATGATGACAGTGTAGATCTGCCGAAACCGGTTCACAATAATAAAAAGAATAACTAGCGATATTGTCAAACTTGATTTCTCACCAAACTTATAATATTCAGATCGCCCCCATCTACTGACGCTAAAAACTTACCTATGCTCACCTTTCACTTAAAATTAATTCACGCCTCCCAACGCCGTTTCCACATCGGGAAACTGTCTTTATACGCCTTTTGCTGGATCGCGAGAAGCACCGTCTGCGAGTTTTATTTTATCTGGTCTATCGGTGCAAATCTTCGTCGTTTCAACGGGGTTTTCTAACTTCGGAAATAAAAAAAGGTGCTCAGGGGCCAGGTCTGGAGAATTCGGACGATGAGGCAGCACAGTGATTTCGTTTTTTGTGCAATAGTCAAGCACAAATAGCGATGAATGTACGGGTGCGTTATCATGATAAATTGTCTTGCCCCATTTCAAGCCGTTTGCTTCTCATATTTTCGCGCAGGCATCACAACACGTACCGATTCTACAATCGATTTACAGTTTTTCCCTGTGCCACGAATTCATGATGAACTAATCCTTCAAAGTGAAAGAAAACTATGAGCATGGCTTTGACGTTTGATCTCTCCTGATGAGCTTCTTTTGGTCTTCGAGAACCTTCTCCGACCCATTGTGAAGACTGAACCTTTGCCTCGACATCATAGCTGTAGACTCTCATCTCATCACCAGTTATGATTATCTTAAAGAACATTTCTTTCTCATTTGTGCGATCGAAAAGCTCTTCACCGATTGCCAGGAGGTCTTTTAGTCTCGAATCATGAGCAACGGGACGAATTAGGCGGTAACACAATGCATTCGAAGATGCTGTATTAGGATTTCATGACATCATCCAACTGAAATGTTACGTTTTGCGGCAGGCAGTTACAGCTGTAGCAGTTGTAACGCTAAGTATTGACAAAGGTAATTGTACACTGTTATACAGTTATTAAATTTAATAGTTTTCAGCGGGGTTTCGTGCTGTTTGTGGCGAAATAAGGATTTAATAAACTTTTGGCAACGTTCACTCGCTGTGTTTTTTAGTTTAGTGAATTTCGTGCTTTTGTTTTCAGCTGACATTTCTTATTGTTCCTAGTGAGATATTTCAGTACATTTTTTATTCAGTGTTTTAATTTCGTTCAGTGTTCCAGTGACCGATTGAAATTTTGGTTTTAGCTAATAATTTTCTGGTATTGGTATTAGCTGTGGTGTAGTAGTGTTAATACAAGTAGTTGCTTTCTTAGTAGACAGAGAATTTCGGAACCGCTATTGTTGGTTCTGTAAATCGTTCTGCTAGTGAAACTGAACTTACGTAACGTGTATAGCTTCTTTCAGTAACTGTAAAATTTTACCATTAGTGAGAAATTGGGGCTCTGTAGTAGGTTTGTGAGTAATGAGTTACGGTGAAGGATTTGTTAAAGGTATTTTCATTGGCGGGAAAGCAGTGGGGAAGCCAGTGGGCATTCTAGCGAGGTCCTCTCCTGGGAATGCAGAATCTGTAGTAGAAATAAGTTGATAGAGGAGCAGGGACATAAGATCTGTGCCCTTCAGGTGCAGTTATAACGCGCAAAGGAGGAACTTGATAGGTTGAGGAGGGTGAAGGGTGGTGGGGAATGGAATTGGCAGTTGGAAAGAAGACCGCTAGGAGGAGGAGGTATTCAGTTATAGTTTGCGCATATGCAATAGATTTGACGAATTGTCTCATAGATATGATGAAGTGCCTAGCAGAGTATTAAAATACTATGTTACATGTGTTAGCCCTTTATTTACAATTTTTGTAATTTCTTGCTTTAGAAATGGTCAGTTTCCTGCACGATTAAAGTACTCAATAGTAAAGCCGCTTAATAAAAAGGGAGAAAGGTTTGTTTCTAAGCCATCAGTGTTTGCTAAAGTTATTGAAAATGCTTTGTTTATATCACACGATTTGCTATCAAATGTACAGTTCGGCTTTAGAGGTCGTTTACCAACTGGAAATGCTGTATTCTCTTTTCTCTGTGAGGTACTGGATGGGTTAAAGAAAAGGTTTCGAACGCCTAGGCATATTTTTTAACTAAGGCGTTTGATTGTGTTGATCACAAAATATTGCTCCAGAAGTTGGACCATTGCAGGATACAGGAAGTAGCTCACAACTGGTTCACCTCTTACCCTAGCAACAGACAACAAAGGGTTATCATTTACAGTGTTGAGAATGGCTGCGATGTAGGTCTGAGTGGGGTATGGTCAGGTGGGGGGGAGGGGGAGGGGGTGTGCCAATGATCAGTGTTGGGGCCACTCCTGTTTCTTATTTATGTATATGATATATTTTCTAATATTGTGGGTAATTGTTTGCTGATGACACTAGCTTGGTAGCAAAGGGTGTTGTGTCCAAAATTGGCTCGGTTTCAAACAGTGCAGTTCATTTCCTAAGTTCATGGTTTCTACAAAATAAACTAACGCTATATAACAGTCAGTTTTTACAGTTTCTAACACACAATTCAACAGAACCTGACGTTTTAATTAACAGAATGGATACATAATTAGTGAAACTGAACAGTTCAAATTTATAGATGTTCAGATACATAGTAAACTGTCGTGGAAAGCTCACGTTCAGGATCTTGTTTGAAAACTTGATACTGGCATTTTTACTATTCGAACGGTTTCTGAAGTGGGTGATCGTTCGACACGAATATTAGTCTAATCTGCTTATTGTCATTCGCTTATGTCGTATGGTATTATATTTTGGGGTAAGTCTTCCAATTCTAAAAGGATATTTTTGGCTCAGAAGCGTGCAGTTCGGGCAGTAAGTGTTGTACGTTTACATACCTATTGTCGACCCCTGTTCACGAGTCTGGGTATTTTGACATTGGCCTCTCAATATATATATATATATATATATATATATATATATATATATATATATATATATATATTCTAATTGTCATTTACTGTTAACAATACTAGCTTATTCCCAAGAATAAGCAGCCTTCACACAGTTAATACTCGGCAGAAATCAAACCAGCATTTGGATCGGACTTCCTTAACTCTTGTGCAGAATGGTGTGGTGTATACTGCTGCATTCACTTTCAATAAGCTACCACTACAATTCGAAAATCTTAGCAGTAATCCAAGCGCTTTCAATTCGAAACTGCTGAGTTTCCTTATGTGTCACTCCTTCTATTCTGTCGTGGAGTCCCTTGAAAAATAAAGCTTATTCTTGTGGTATTGTTGATTGCGTTTACTTAAACTTATGGCTTCACTTTTTTCAGGTTCATAAACATTTTATTTTAATCTGTTATTACTTTTATGTTGTAATTTAATGTACTGACACGTTCCATGACCCTGGAGATTTGCTCCTCAGTTCCGTCCTACGGAACCTGACGTGTAAACAAAAATAAAATAGCTTTCTGCTGCAATCTCTCAGACAGTCAGTGTTCGATTGGCACACACAATTTCGTTCACTTTCTTGACAAGAGCGTCATCGGTAGAAGTCGAAGAGGTCCTGAACGAGGGTCACCTTTAACTACCGTCCGGCCATTTTTAATCCGTGTCAACCATTCGTAATACCGAGTGCGGCTTAGGCACTCATCACCATAGGCTTCCTGCGTCGTTTGGTGCGTCTCTCTAAGGGTTTTCTTGAGTTTCACGCAAAATATAATGCAGACATTTTGCTCCTCTAAATCTGCCGTCTCAAAATTCGCAAACTGTGCGACACAACGTCCCACTCAATACAGCAATGAGCAGGATGATCATGATGATGGGGTTTGTGGGGCGCTAAAGTGCGCGGTTATCGCTGACCGCGGTGGCCGAGCGGTTCTAGGTGCTTCAGTCCGGAACCGCGCTGGTGCTACGGTCACAGGTTCGAATCCTTCCTCCGGCATGGATGTGTGTGATGTCCTTAGGTTAGTTAGGTTTAAGCAGTTCTAAAGTCTAGGGGACCGATGACTTCAGATGTTAAGTCCCATAGTGCTTAGAGCCATTTGAACCATTTTTTGCGCGGTTATCAGCGCCCGTACTAATTCCCAATCTTTGCTCAGTCCAATCTCGCCACTTTCATGAATTATGATGATGAAATGATGAGGACAACACAAACACCCAGTCATCTCGAGGCAGGTGAAAATCCTTGACCCCACACTCAGCAAGAACTAACAGACATACAACAATGAAAGTTCCGGCAGTGACACATTAAACACAGCCGTGTGCAGGGATACCAACCGCATTTCGCTCCAATACACATTTGGAGCGAAATTACGAATGTTCCATACTTTTTTGAACAGGCCTCCTGTAAGTCAAAATGTACTTGACACATGGATAGAAGCTCGATTCAGCTAGTTTTGCCCTTTCAAAAAGCTCTCATAGTGATAAAGACAGGTGCATTGGTTTATGCTGAAGTCTTACAACCCTGCCGTCTTACGGAATTATCTTAACTAATTAAAGTGTTTATTCAGTTCAAGTGAACAGTAATAAATGTATGAGGTAGGTAACTATAAATACTGCAGAAGTTTTATAATGATTTAGGGAGACAGGAGGAAAAAAAAGTAAGTAAACTGTTTATTATTTTAAACGTACTCGCCATGACTGTCAGTAAATTTATCCCACTATGTCACAAGACGGTCATTGTCCCCAAGGAAATATGTTTTAGATTGACTACGGAATCAGGATTCTAGGCTTACACCTCTTCGTACGAGGCGAATCGACGGCTACGAATGTCTTTCTCCAGGGCTCAAAAATACAGGAATCGATGGGGAGAGATCCGGACTACGAAGGATACGTAAGTGCTTCGCAATGAAACTTCCCTGGGGTAGTCGAAAGTATCAAAACAACCGTGACAGAATGTCGGCGTGCATTATCCTGCAATAGAATGATGCCGTCCGTCAAACTGCAAATCATTGACTTCCTGGAACACGATGTCACAATTAATGCACAGCAGTTCGTGGACGTTTTTGCAAACACTGAAGAACTCCATCAAGTCCAAACGCCCAGGAACCATTCTGTTGTAAGATGATGCCCGCTTAAATGTTGCCGAGGCAGCTTCGACTACGCTGCAGACGTAGGTATAGTGATAGTTCGTTGTTAATTGAGTGACCAGATTAGGTTTCTACAGTTGGGTTGCTTTTTGTTAATGTACGACTTTCATCTTTCCACAATCGTGAGTCTTGTCCTTCGTCATGGCACCTGCAGAACACGATGAACGGTTGTTTAGTGGATTTGGGAGACGGGACCAAACAGCGAGGTCATCTGTCCCATCGGATTACGGGACCATCCCGGCAAAGGCCTGAAGCGATTTACGAAAATAACGGAAAACCTAAATCAGGCTGGCTGGACGAGGTTTGAACCGTCGTCCTGCCGAATGCGAGTCCAGTTTGCCAACCACTCCGCCACCTTGATCGGTCACACGATGAATGAGTGAATGAACATGGTATGGATAAGTTCTGTTTAATATTTTATAATGACAAATTTTAATCTAAAGGCGCGAGTAACTTTCTTCTACAGCACACTAATTGGCGCGCGCGCACGTGTGTGTGTGTGTGTGTGTGTGTGTGTGTGTGTGTGTGTGTGTGTGTGCGCGTCTTGTTATTTATTTTGGTTTAACAGTTATTCGTTTCGTCTGAAGTACAGCCTTTTGGGCATGAAGTGTTGATTTTTGGAATCTCCTAAGCCGCACAAGCCATACAGAAGGAATACAACACACTGTCGAAGGGTAAATACCATACGATAGGCTTATGATAATGCTGGATAACACTGTTATAATTGGAAAGTGTTACAAATGAGTTTATATTCACAGTCGTAAATGAGCCAACCGAAACGTTACATTTAAAACATTGAATCGCTGCAATTTTTGTTGTTACGGCTCCAGCTCTTCCACTACATCTACATCTACATGGATACTCTGTGAATCACATTTAAGTACCTGGCAGAGGGTTCATCGAACCACCTTCACAATTCTCTATTATTCCAATCTCGCATAGCGCGCGGAAAGAACGAACACCTATATCATCTCGTACGAGCTCTGTAACCTCCCCACAACAAACATATTAATATAATAACCTCCCAACAGTAAAAAATATAATTATTTGTAATTCACATTCAGCGTAACCTCCCAATACATGAATTCCGTAACCTACCAATAATACAATATGACTAATCTCTCAATAAGGTTGTGACTCACTTATAACCTTTCAATAATTGACTGTGAATTTATACTGATAAATTTTCGACGTCAGCAGTGCTGCGTCATGGCCCTGAAAGATCAAGCTGAATAAATTGGAAATTCTTACCTCAATTAAGTCGCCGGATAACGCGTATATATCTGCTCCTATAATAAATTATTCTGGCACAGCCCAGTGCAGTGCTGGCCGATAGATTTGTCATGTATAAAAGGAAACAACTGATTTTTCTTTACAATAATCGGGATGACCAAGGATTGGAGAAATTAGTAAATTCTTTAAATTGTCAAATGTTAGGTTTTATATCGAAGATTATTATTAAGAGATTTTTTAAACATTTACATGGGACTTGATATAACAATACTACATATGCGCGAGGCTGCTTTTACCTTATATTCTATCGCTCAGACTCCGCCACCGCTCCCCCACGGAAGACCTAGCCAACTCGATACACACGACAGTTCGCTAGCAATTACTTACTCCTACTGCTACACAGTTCCCACAGCTTACAACACTGCTCTTTGGTCTGAGATTCTCTTATAGCTCATATATCGCAGGCAGCGCGAGTAATCCATCGAAATTACATCTGCTTGAGTGCGCTAGCAATAATTTCCTTAATCACAGACCTCTTACATAACCCTCCACTGAGGGGGGCGCGGGGGGGGGGGGGGGGGGCAAAAATTTGGCAGCGATGGTGAGTCAATTGGACTTGCCATGAACAACAAATTTTTCTACAATCCACTTAGTTACTAAGTCTACAGTCACGGAGTATATTGTTGTTTGTTGTTGTCTTCAGTCCTGCGACTGGTTTGATGCAGCTCTCCATGCTACTCTATCCCGTGCAAGCTTCTTCATCTCCCAGTACTTACTGCAACCTACATCCTTCTGAATCTGCGTAGTGTATTCACCTCTTGGTCTCCCTCTACGATTTTTACCGTCCGCACTGCCCTCCAATGCTAAATTTGTGATCCCTTGATGCTTCAGAATATGTCCTACCAACCGGTCCCTTATTCTTGTCAAGTTGTGCCACAAATTTCTCTTCTCCCCAATTCTATTCAATACCTCCTCATTAGTTATCTGATCTACCCATCTCATCTTCAGCATTCTTATGTAGCACCACATTTCGAAAGCTTCTCTTCTCTTCTTGTCTGAACTATTTATCGTCCATGTTTCACTTCCATACATGGCTACACTCCATACAAATACTTTCAGAAACGACTTCCTGACACTTAAATCTATACTCGATGTTAACAAATTTCTCTTCTTAAGAAACGCTTTTCTTGCCATTGCCAGTCTACATTTTATATCCTCTCTACTTCGACCATCATCAGTTATTTTGCTCCCCAAATAGCAAAACTCCTTTTCTACTTTAAGTGTCTCATTTCCTAATCTAATTCCCTCAGCATCACCCGACTTAATTCGACTACATTCCATTATCCGCGTTTTGCTTTTGTTGATGTTCATCTTATATCCTCCTTTCAAGACACTGTCCATACCGTTCAACTGCTCTTTCAAGTCCTTTGCTGTCTCTGACAGAATTACAATGTCATCGGCGTACCTCAATTTTTATTTCCTCTCCATGGATTTTAACTCCTACCTTAGAATATTTATTTTGTTTTCTTTGCTGCTTGCTCAATATACAGATTAAATAACGTCGGGGACAGGCTACAACCCTGTCTCACTCCCTTCCCAACCACTGCTTCCCTTTCATGCCCCTCGACTCTTATAACTGCCATCTGGTTTCTGTACAAATTGTAAATAGTCTTTCGCTACCGGTGTTTTACCCCTGCCACCTTTAGAATTTGAAAGAGAGTATTCTAGTCAACATTGTCAAAAGTTTTCTCTAAGTCTACAAATGCTAGAAACGAAGGTTTGCCTTTCCTTTATCTATTTTCTAAGATAAGTCTTAGGGTCGGTATTGCCTCACGTGTTCCAACATTTCTACGGAATCCAAACTGATCTTCCCCGAGGTCGGCTTCTACCAGTTTTTCCATTCGTCTGTAAAGAATTCGCGTTAGTATTTTGCAGCTGTGACTTATTTAACTGATAGTTCGGTAGTTTTCACATCTGTCAACACCTGCTTTTTTTGGGATTGGAATTATTATATTCTTCTTGAAGTCTGAGGGTATTTCGCCTGTCTCATACATCTTGCTCACCAGATGCTAGAGTTTTGTCAGGACTGGCTCTCCCAAGACCGTCAGTAGTTCCAATGGAATGTTGTCTACTCCCAGGGCCTTGTGTCGACTCAGGTCTTTCAGTGCTCTGTCAAACTCTTCACGCAGTATCGTATCTCCCATTTCATCTTCATCTACATCCTCTTCCATTTCGAAAATATAGTCCTCAAGTACATCGCCCTTGTATACAGAGTATATACATTATTGATAAGTGCAGAACATATTAAGAAATGAAATAAAGTGCACACGCACTGAGTTCAGAACATATTAAGAAATGACAGAATGTATACGCAATGAGTACAGAACATATTAAGAAATGAAATAGTGTATACGCAATGAGTATAAATTATATTAGCAAATGACATAAAGTGCGCACTCACTGTAGAGGTCTTTAGCATACTTACATGAACTGAATACATTAACAAATGAAATAAAGTCCACACACACTGTATAAGTCTTTAGCATATTTAGGAGAACTGATGATATTAACAAATGAAATGAAGTGCACACACACTGTATAAGTCTTTAGCATTTTTTTTACAAGAACTGAATACATTAAGAAATGAAATAAAGTGCATACGAACTGTATAAGTCTTTAGCATTTTATAGGGACTAGGAAAGGAATGGGAAGGATAGCATCATGGTTGTAGCACAGTGAGTTGCACGTAGCTGCACTGAAAGTCCATATCTTTCTACAGAAGCACAACACCAAGTGAGACAATCTGAAGTCCTATTCCTGAAGTATTTTTCACTGTAGCCCAGACACTGAAATGTTGTATTAATATTGTATGTTATCATTTTGGTAGTACATTAGGTACACCAAACAGTAGGACCATAATAACATCTCCATCGTTCAAGCAGGTGGACAGCTTGATATGATGACACCACATTCATGTAGCATCCATACTTGTACATCAACGTAGAATTAGTGCAAAAACCAAATATAGTGCTCAATGATCATGAGGATTGACAGGACATACGGATATTGCTGTAATTGCTGGTAATTAGGTCAGAAGGTGAAGGATACATTAAGTCTTATGCTAGTCATCATATAATTAAACTAGTGTATCAACCTATCTGAATAATCATTGCCATTCATTGGCTATTTACACAGCATTTAAGTAGTATATATGGAGTATTACAGAATATTATTCATAAGTCATCTCATTACAGTAATTATTGTCATCATAAGTCATCTCATTACAGTAATTATTGGCATAGCATGTACAGAGTATAGCAGATTATTATTTACACAAATTATTGGCATAGCATTCATTCATAAGTCATCTCATTATAATAATCATTGGCATATCATTTATGCAGTATTACAAAACATTATTCATAATGCATCTCATAATGGTATATGGTAATTATTGGCATCACATCTCATTACAGTAATCATTGGCATTCAGTTATGCATAAGTCATCTCATTACAATGGCCATTGATATAGTATTTATAGAGTATAACAAAATACTATTTACAGAAATTATTGGCATACCATTTATGCATAACTCATCTCTTTACAGTAATTAGCACAGAACATTATTCGTAAGTCTTCTAATTACAGTAATTATTGGCATCATAAGTCTTCTCATTACAGTAATTATTGGCATTCATTTATGCAGTGTTACAAAACATCATTCATAAGTCATCTCATTACAGTAATCATTGGCATAGCATTTATGCATTATTACAAAACACCATTCAGTATTACTCAGAAGTCATCATTCAAAACAAGAGTTATTGCGTGTAGCATCAAGCTGTTAGTGTTTATATATGATATAATGAAGTGACATAAGACATATTTAAAATGTAAGACATTGGAACTATTACTCAAGGTCTGTAGTCCAATAATACATAGACATAATGGAATCAATACATCAGAAAAATTAGCATTAAATTTAAGACTAGAAATGTATCTTAAACTGGTAGCATTATTTAGTTGTATACTGGTAATAGTTGGGACTGGTAATATTTTTTTTGTGCGAGCAATGCATTGCGTTGGGATCGATGGTGAATAACTGGGGCATGAAAATATTTGCTTTTGACTTATTGCTAGAAATAAGGATTAACAACGTCATTCATCATGAGTCAGCAGTAGCAAGGTTATGAAACAAGTAGAGTATATGTGATAACATTCTTAAATGATAGACACAACTGGGTAAAAAAATATGCAAGTATTAGAACAGGTTTAATAACTAACTGCTTATAGTATATTAATATCATGAAAAACTTCTCCTGGAAAAAATACAAAGTGAATTATTGAGCGGAAAGAAAAAATGTATATTAAGCTGAAAAGTAGTAAACTTCGAATTAATAGGTACTGAAACGTGTACTCAGTATGTATGTACTCTAGCTGTCTTTCCCAAAACATTCAGCCATTATACTATGCAACATAAGACATACTGTCAAAAGGAACTGCAACAAATACTTAAATAACTATATAGCATTTCTTAACTAACAGAAAATATATAGACTTCATCATTATCATCATCTGGAAATAAAAACTTCATTATTCATATATCCATATTCTTCATATACTCTTCATCATGATTTATTATCATCTGCAAGAAATAGACACTTCGTTATTCATATTCATATTACCACTTACTTCATACAACTATTCATTATCATTCATTACTTCCTATAGTATAGAGTTTCTCACTTCTAGCAAATTTCATCACTAAAATTAACATGTGTAGTCCTGTCTGACAGCCTCCAATAATCGCCTCGTATTCTGAAAGAAAAATAATTAGTTAAGACTGCTTTTATACAGTATGTATGGTATATTCTTGTTAATGCTTGATAATTCTGATTCATTTACTCTTCATGACACAGTATTGCATTTTCTTTCGTTCATTCTGATGGTGAAATTTCCATTTCATAGTAAACCACTGTGGTTTGTTCAACTTATTTCTTTTACATGTTATTACTTTCTGAAAACGATGAATAAGGATTAATATCTTGCATCTAAATCATATATCCATTAAACAAAAACTTGTTCATAGTGATACAACTAAGCATACAGCATAGCATGACAGAAAACGTATTATGTCAAAAACACTGACAGTTTTCAAGTGCAAAAAATGTACACACAGTATCATAATGTGGTAGCAAAAAATGTAGAATAGTCAAGATGTTGAGATATCATAAGGCAAAATGTCAATGTCAACTGGTGTTTGTTACATCTTAAACATTTCATAGCGCATACAGACAAAAATTCTACTTTCGATAGGAAAACAATCATACATACACAAAAAAATGGAAAATGTGCACGGTCTGATGTGTAACGACAAGAAAAGCGACCTGCTAACCTTACCTTGCTGGGCACTTGCCAAGAAAAAATATAATGATCATCAGTAAGTAGTCACATAGATATAATTGCCTAAGTGGTCATATAAATATCAGGAAATGGCATTACAGTGGGATTAATCGTGAAGTATGTTCATTCTATAAAGGGTTTAATATTAGAGACATGGTGATTGCCTTTGCATTTTCTGGTTCTCAAAGTGTCGACATGTACTACATTGGGGTGAAGAATGTTGCGAATTCTATATGGGCCAGCGTATAGAAGCTCACATTTACTGCATCTACTCTTTCCTCTGTTGGATAAATAGTGTGTGTGTACTAATATCTTTTGTCCAATGTGAAAGTCACGGCGTGAACAAACCTGATTTTGCTGTCTTCTCCGGCGCTCTGGGGCACGTTTGATTTTGTTGAGCGCAATGTCAATTATTTAATGGTGGCGTAGTCGACGAGATGTAGGAAAAGATACTAATTCTTTAATTTTGTTAGAGGGTTAAACATTTTTCAGTATAACAGTCGGAGATAGCATAGTAGATTCATTTGGTATGGAGTTAATTACATCCTGAAATGAGAGTATGTGTGAATCCCAATCGATATGTCTTTCATGGCAGTATATTCTACATAGTTTACCAATTTCTTTCATTGGTCGTTCACAAGGGTTCGAAGAAGCGTGATACTTGGATATATAGATGGGAGAAATGTTTCTAGCTTGTAACATACGTGTCCATATCGCAGATCGAAACTCTGGTCCATTGTCGGAAATTACTTTCAATACATGCCCTACCTGAAATAAAAAATGTTTTACAAATGCATTCGAAATAGATTTAGCTGTAGCTTTGCGTAACAGAGTGAAGGTAACAAATTTCAAAGTGAGTTCAACACCGACAAAGATGTAACAAAAACCTCTATTAGATCTGGGAATCGGATCAAAAATATCTACAGCGGCCATTGTAACGTCTAGAAAGAAACAAAAACAACATATTATGTAGTAACGAGAAAATTATATGTATCATATTGTGTTATTGTATAAAATTATGTATTTTTTTTATTATTTATTTTTGAGAATATCTGCGTCGGCGAGTAATGAAACCGCCACAGACGATAAATGTCGAACAAAGATTAAAATAAGTAACTAGTATATAATACGTGACGAATAGCAATTTCTTTGTCTTCTTCATCTGGGAGTCGAACGAGTAAGATATCCTGTGTCGTAGTAGCGAACGCTAGTGTAGCATTCTTTTGTCGAGACTAAGAGATGTACGCCATTTCGTGTGAATTCATAAAGGTGTGTAAAAAATTGAAATATTTAAATGTTTTAATAGAGTTATGTAAATGAAAACTTGCATTATTAATTGTTAAAGCTTGCTTGCCTATTATCCCATCCTGTTGAGACATTTTTCAGTTATATAAATATTATCTGTGGTGCTGAGCTGCGTGGTGAACGAAAAAGCCGCTGCCGCGGCGTATTCAAACGACTTCCAATATAGTCTATCATACCGCAAGGAAGCGGTAAAGTAACAGTAAAATAATATTATTTCTTCTAGCTTCCAGACTTGCAGTGCAGATCAACAGATTTTATGATGTGTTGCAGGTTGACGCGGGCTGCTGATAGTATATAACTCACAGTACAAATAAGTTAATGTACCGTCAAAATCTAATAGGAATCTTGCTGTGCTCCGTTCTGGTCTGGCAAACTTTATAGTGAAAACGCATTTTTTTTTAATAAGAGTCTCATGTTCTTGTGCTAGTCGTGGTATTGAATGGTGTTTTACCGAGAAACAAAATCCACTGCAAAATTTTGTTGTTGAACGATCATACGAACTGTAACATCAGTGTTCATAACCAAGTAATTTCAATTTTCAATAACTATAAAGTAGGGAAGATATGTTGATTTTTAGAATGAGTTACAGTCACGAAAAAACGTTCCTTTAATTGTAGGCCAGATACAGAACAATAAGATCTCAATATATATATTTTGCTTTGTTAAAAGGTAATGATGATAAAGAAATTCAAAGCACGGCATTATTAACAGATATTTCGCGGCTCTTTTCGTATATGCGATATAATAAAAAACGCGAAACTGTCGCCCAATAACGCGGGGCCCGAATTTGCAGTGGCCACAAAATTTTTATGTATTTTCTTTTCAGTGCCTATTGTTATATATGTATATATATATATATGTATTTAGTGATAAATGAATGTATGTGTATCATGATTAATGCAATGTATTAATGAATGTGCAACCACTCTTTCATGAAAAAACGTACTACTGCAAGCGAGTCAGAGAAGACGATCCTGATAGTACTGAGAAACTGTAACGACTACGTAATCTGGGGGCAGCCGAACCCCGAGATCAGATAAACTAAAGGTAAGACTACAGTGTGGTTGTCCTGTTTGTAGAAGCTGAGCTCCAGTGAAGTGATCTCATATCGCTAGTGGTGTGCATATTGTGCGTAGTTTGATGTTAGTGTTATGACAGGACAAAGTTGATGGTAGATAGTAATTTTTAGTGGGCAGTGTAGTGTAGATAAATTAACGTATTTTGTGTGCAAGTGGCAAAACTGTCAGATTTTGTGTTTGAGTAAGCAATTTAGGAATATGGTTAAGTTGCGTAGTCAACGTCCGAGCAATATGGATACTGAGGAACAGCAATTAGTTAGTGCAGGAAATGTAGAACCGGGTACCTTAAGCAGTACAAGTACTCTTTTGGAGGATATACCATGCGAAAATGTGGGGGCAGGGGCACAGGAAATGATGCCACCGCCCACTAGTGCTCATGGAGAGGTAGATAAAGAAATTACACCACCTCCAGAAAAGCAGGAACCAGAGAGTGGTAATCTGCCTGGTGGGTATTCACTTCAGGCGATATTAGAGCGCGTGCTGGATTACCAGGAAAAATTTGCGCAACAACAAGCAGAAAAAGACGAAAAAATTGAAATCTTTCTCGCCCAGCAAGCCGAGCGAGATCGCCAGCAAGCTGAGCGGGACCAGCAACTTGTGCAATCGTTAGAACATATGTAAAAGGAGATTGCCTGTATGAAACAGAATTATGAGTCGATACCTAAGGCCGTGCAGGAGTTGACTGTACAGGTCAACAACCTGCAAGTAGCAAACACTAACATGGTAGATGAGATAGGTGTCTTAGCCAACCGGTTAGAAAAGCTAGAGGTAGATTCCACACAGCTTGTAGAGCAGAAGTGGAACGAACAAGCGACTAAAATTGAAACCGAATTCAACTCATGGCTAGAAGTGAAGGAGAGTGAGATCGAAAAAAATATTAATTCTAAGGTACAAGCAGCAATAGCAGATAGAAATTCCGAATCGTTCAGTACCGCAGTAAATAGTCAGGTACAGAACGACGTGCAAACCATCAAACAAATACTCAGTGAGGATATTCCGCAGTGGCAAGTGAATATTAACAAACGGATATCCGACTTGGAAAAGGGTTTAACACAAAATAGCAAACATCTTGAACATGAAACTATGTCGCCAACAGCCAATGTTTTTGGCAACGCACAAACTTATACGCGACGCAACAATGGTGAATCTTTAGGCGATAATGCGAAGAGCTGTAGCTTCGGTTCGGAGCAGACAGCATATGTCCCAGGAGCAAATCCATATAGTTCAAAAATATTAGTTGAAGAAAGTTTAATCAAAAATAGGCAGTTTCAAACGTTTACTACTGAACGGAAGTCAGTACACCCAGTAGTATTCATAAAAAGCTTTAAAAATATCTTGCCTAGTGTGTGGAATGAAGCACAGAAAATTCAATACGTAATGTCATACATTCAGGGTGATGCAGCGTTGTGGGCTACGGAAGTAGCAGACAGCTGCATGACATATGAACAGTTCGAAAGGGCGTTTCTGTCGAAATATTGGTCGCCTTGTATACAAGAGCGTCTAAGAAAAGAAGTATATAATCCCGAACCGTACTCACCCCGTCTTGGGAATTTGAGACGGTATTTTGAAAAGTATATAAACAAAACGCGCTACTGGGACGAGCCTATATCACCAAGAGACATAATAAGACTACTAAAATCACATTTACCCATTCATATCAAAGAGAAATTAATACACATACCAGAAAGCGACATGGAAAACTTCCTGTCTGTTCTAGATTCAATAGACTTGATCCAGGAAGCCGCAAAATCAGCGTGCGATCACTCGCGGAATAATGGATCAGGGTGTAAACATGAGAGAAATAATAGTGCACAAAACCACAACCATGGAAATGGTCGGGGTGGTGACAAGCGGCAAGAGCATTCGCAAAATGGTAGTAATGGTAGAAGCCAGAACGGGTATGGGCAACCAACTTATAACAAAAAGCGTCGATTTGACGACCGGTACGAATCCGGAATGTCAGGGACCAACCGCTGGAAAAATGCGCGAGGTCAGTGGCATAGCAATTATAGTGATAGTAATCGAAAGTGGCATCAGAATCAGAGAACAAGCCCAGAGCGACAGGGTAATGACCGGTATGACAACAATAGACCACCACCGCAAAACGCGCCTATTGCGCAGCCGTGGCGGCCTACAAATCAGAATGTAAACATAGTGGAGGTCACGGACAATAGCCGTCCAAGTACCTCACAAGTAAGCAATCCAACAAACTAGGATCGGCCTCGATATGCTCTCCATCGCTGGCCGAGGGGTGGAGTGAGAGCAACACGAATGATAATAATATACCTGGAATATGTATGCTGCGATATAACGACGGTATCAGTATGGATAAAGATCTACTGAACGAACCGCACGAATGTAAGAAAGATAATAACGAAAATGTGCAAGCCATAATAGAAGCGAAAATCAATGATGTTGCAGTGAATATAATCATCGACACAGGTGCCTCAGTCAGTGTAATGAGTATAGAGTTATTTAAAGCACTGGGAAAAGGACGTAGCATACCGACTTTCCCGGTTAATAATTGTAAGGTGTCTGGAGCCGTAAGTGTACAGAGCCAATTAGTTAAATACCAGGTGCAGGTAGAGATTTGTAAGGAGGGCGAAGCCATAGTGAGCTCGTTCCTCATTGTTAAAGGACTAAAGGTGGCCTGCATTCTGGGAGTAGATTTTCTCCGTGAGAGGGACGCAGTGATCGACCTCTCCTTGGGGAAACTAAGCATAGTTAATAAAGGTAGGAGGATTGAGTTGTCTATGATGAAATCGAAGGAGGTACTTGTGCCATGTTGTAATCTAATTAATATCAAATGTAGGAACCCCTGGGTACTACACCTCGATGATTTTTCACATGTAGTAGACCTCTATTACCCGAATTTAGAGGATCGAAATTTTGAAACAAATGTTGAGACATTTCAAACCAAAGTGCAGGAATCTGAAGGTTTCAGCGATATCCAAAAGCAACAGTTGACGCAGCTGCTATCGGAATATACTATGGTATTTACCGACCGACCAGGTATAGTCAAAGGGTACCACTATCACATAGAGGTGATGCTCCACAAAACATACTGTCGCGCAACTTACTCCATCCCATGGTCGAAGAGGGAAGTAGTGGCTAAAGAGATTCGGAAGATGTTGGCACACGAATGTAGCTATTTGTTAGCACATCCCCAGACGGGGAAAATAAAAGGACTGTATCCACGTAAAGAGGTAAAGTTATTTATTCAGTGACATGTCTGATGTAAATAGTAGTGGTAAGAAGATTTCAATTGTGTTTTAGAGTATAAGTATGTCAGTTTTAAGAAAGAATTTATGTATAGTTACAATTTTGAGGAAGTAGAATCAGTAAACTGAGCAATAATATGCAAATGGAAGACTTTGTTTACAGACAGTTAGTGTCATTAAAATACTACATGCTCTTCAAGCAATGAATAATCTTTTGTTGATAAAATAAGGATTAATTTCTTGAATCATTTTGTAGTAAGTAAGTACAATTAATGATGAAATCTCATATAAATATGTAGCAGATGTAATCGTGTTAGAATCAAGGAACCCTGAGAGAGAGTCTATACTAGTCAAAAATTGACTTTGTAGTACGAAATAATTATGTGATGTAATGTTTACTGCCAATAGTGATCTGAGAACGACACTGGAGCAGAATCCAATAAAAAACAAAACCGTTCCGTGTAACCTATCCTTTGTATGTATTAATGCTTCAATTGAAGCCTGTGTACTTGGCACACGTTCTTGAATATTAATTACGCGGTACGCGAATCAAGTTACGCGGAAACTACACTGTAGTCCTGTGGGACGGACCGTTAAAAATAATACTAGTACTAAATGAAGTATTTATTGAACAATATGCCCCAGTCAAGCTGTCATGCACATGGTAAAATCTGTTTGCTAGATGGGTGATAACCTGGCAAGCTATACTAAAAGAGGAAAAGAAAGCTATGTACAAAAAAAATCACACACCTTTAAATAATTACAAAAAAAACAATAGATGCGTAGTAATAGTATTAAAAGTGTGTAATGAGAAGGTAACACAATGGACTCAATGTAGATGAGAGTGATTATGCTAAGAACAGTTGTTATGCATTAAAAATAAACTGTGTGCATAAACAACCTAGGAAAGGACGGAATATTGTGTGTAGTAGGGACAGAAAATGACTGTTGTATCTGCACCAATATATACGTCGGTATAAGTTAAGTGTTGAGTGACTAACTGTCATAGTGCAGTGCTCAACGAACAGTAGTACACTGTGAGTAAAAACGGTAGTTAGTGATCCGGTCGGAGTCGATTCAAACAAACATCGCTCGACGGAGACATTTAGTATGTGTGTACCGAAATATTTTCGCGTGTTGAAAGACGCTCTGGCAGTGTATCAACCGTGAGAACAAGTGAAAGTGTGTAGTACAATGTGCGTGTGACGAACCCTGAATACCAGTGTCACAATGCCACAAGAAACCTGTTATCATGCCAAAACATCCTGTGCATACCAGCGAAGCGACGGCGTAATGAACAATAAACACTTTTAAACAAGTTGCATTTTCTTCCACAGCTAGTAATCTGTGTCATTAGAGACAGTACACCGTTGTGGAATGTTTGTTTCATGCACTACGACGGGGAGCCATGCGGAGAAGCAGAGACGAGTGTCTTGCCGCCAGCCGGCCGGTCGCGGTAAACCACGGCAACTCGCCGACATCGGCGAATGGTTCGGCGCGGTTCGCGACTGCTTGCGCCACGTCAGCACGACGCCGCTGTTACTGAGAGCCGGTCGTCGAACCCAGCGGCCGTCGGCACGCGGCGTTCCAAACGACGCGACTCAACAATTGCTTCGCGACGCCCGCTCCGTACAACATTGTTGTCATTCAAATGAACTATCAACTATGTGGTTAATGCACTAATATGAAAACGGTATATTGGACACGAAATGACGTGACAAACATTGTGTTTTTCTTTAGTTACTCGATGCAGACTCAAAGTATTCATCGGTTCAGTGATGTAAAGATACAATATGTTTTCGTCATGTTAATGAAGTAAACTTGCACGAATGCTAGAACATTTTAAAACAATTGTCGTGAGTAAGTGCAGAGACGATTCATTATACCACTGTAAAACTGTTTAATGAGTGACTTTCATTGCAATACAGAACACAAATGTGAAAAAGGGTAGAAGGTATATTGGTAACAAAGAGACTAAAAGTTTAACATGTTGTCATAAATAGCCTTTGTTATCTGTGAACATTGGATAGAGTCTGAACTTTTTGTGATCAAACTGGGTATTAAAACAAACCAGGCGAGATCACTATGGCTCCGGCGCAGTTTTCCCAGGTTTTCTGATCGCACGTAGCCCGAATGGGGGAGCCAGATAAATGTAATGACCCTGGGACTAGGTTTATGGTCACCTCGCAAAGTGTAAGAACAGTATAAAAAGTGTAATTAAACCTACAGTGTAAAAGAACTAAGAAGATTAAAGTGAATGTTCCAACCAAGGTAACAGACAATAACCAAACAGACGTTAGTGGCAGCATATTGCCGAACATTCTTAACGTTAGTCAATTGCTGCCAGGGGGCATTGTAACGTCTATAAAGAAACAAAAACAACATATTATGTAGTAACGAGAAAATTATATGTATCATATTGTGTTATTGTATAAAATTATGTATTTTTTTTATTATTTATTTTTGAGAATATCTGCGTCGGCGAGTAATGAAACCGCCACAGACGATAAATGTCGAACAAAGATTAAAATAAGTAACTAGTATATAATACGTGACGAATAGCAATTTCTTTGTCTTCTTCATCTGGGAGTCGAACGAGTAAGATATCCTGTGTCGTAGTAGCGAACGCTAGTGTAGCATTCTTTTGTCGAGACTAAGAGATGTACGCCATTTCGTGTGAATTCATAAAGGTGTGTAAAAAATTGAAATATTTAAATGTTTTAATAGAGTTATGTAAATGAAAACTTGCATTATTAATTGTTAAAGCTTGCTTGCCTATTATCCCATCCTGTTGAGACATTTTTCAGTTATATAAATATTATCTGTGGTGCTGAGCTGCGTGGTGAACGAAAAAGCCGCTGCCGCGGCGTATTCAAACGACTTCCAATATAGTCTATCATACCGCAAGGAAGCGGTAAAGTAACAGTAAAATAATATTATTTCTTCTAGCTTCCAGACTTGCAGTGCAGATCAACAGATTTTATGATGTGTTGCAGGTTGACGCGGGCTGCTGATAGTATATAACTCACAGTACAAATAAGTTAATGTACCGTCAAAATCTAATAGGAATCTTGCTGTGCTCCGTTCTGGTCTGGCAAACTTTATAGTGAAAACGCATTTTTTTTTAATAAGAGTCTCATGTTCTTGTGCTAGTCGTGGTATTGAATGGTGTTTTACCGAGAAACAAAATCCACTGCAAAATTTTGTTGTTGAACGATCATACGAACTGTAACATCAGTGTTCATAACCAAGTAATTTCAATTTTCAATAACTATAAAGTAGGGAAGATATGTTGATTTTTAGAATGAGTTAGTCACGAAAAAACGTTCCTTTAATTGTAGGCCAGATACAGAACAATAAGATCTCAATATATATATTTTGCTTTGTTAAAAGGTAATGATGATAAAGAAATTCAAAGCACGGCATTATTAACAGATATTTCGCGGCTCTTTTCGTATATGCGATAATAAAAAACGTGAAACCATGTGTCTCAATTTAACGGCTACAATGGGATGTAACGGAGGAATATGTGAAGTCGTATCTGATTTAGCTTTCTGGCAGATTTTACATGACGCTAAAACTCGTCGAATACGTTTCTCCATGTTGGCAAAATAACAGTTCTGTCTCAGTATAAGAAAACATTTTATGGCTCCATAATGTGCGTAACTTAAATGGGTATACCAAATAAATATGTTAACAAGTTCGTCAGGAATTCATAATAACCAGTTATTGCTGTCAGGGTGAGAGCGGCAAAACAGAATATTCTTGCGTACAGTATAATGGTTTTTAATGGTAACGTTATTCCTATCTTGCCAAAAGTGTTTAATTTCTCTCCATATGATGACTAAATAAAATTTTCGAATGCAACTTGCTGAATATACATGACGCTAAAATTTGCTTGGCAGAAGTTGGTTGCGATGTCTTGCTGACTGTTTCTGAGAGAGAGGGATAGTGCGTCTGCTACAATATTTTGTGTACTGGGAATGTAACAATTGCAAAATTAAATTCCTGTAAATAAAGTTTCCATCTGCTTAATCTGTCATGTGTAAATTTAGCGGAGAATAAAAACTGTATAGCTCTATTATCTGTGTAAACGGTAGTATGTCTTCCATAATAAAAATGCCTAAATCTGGTAAATGCCCATACAACACATAACGTTTCAAGCTCTGTAACAGAATAATTGCGTGCAGCTAGTGACAGAATGCGCCTTGCAAACGCGATGTTTTTAATTACTGTATTACCGTCTTCTTCAATTTCCTGAAAAATGTGTACGCCTAAAGCTGTGTTAGAACTGTCGGTGGCAATGGAGAAATTTCTGGTAAGATCTGGGTGTGATAAAAGTGGTGCAATCAACAAGGCATGTTTCGGATTAACAAACTCAGACTGTGCTTGGCTATCCCAAGACCAAATAGCGTTTTTACCCGTCAGCCGGCATAATCTAGGGGTGTCTAAAGCTGAGTAATGAATGAATTTACGGAAAAGGTTAATTAATCCCAGAAAGCTGCGTAGTGGTTTCTTCGTCGTTGGAACAGTAATGTCACGTAAAGCTTTAAGTTTTTCCGGGTCAGGCGCAATGCCTTCCGCTGAAATTACGTGCCCAAGAAATTTTATGGAAGTTTTAGCAAAGTGTGATTTACTAAGATCAATTGTGAGCCCATGTGCACGAAAAGTTTGCAACAGTTGTTCCAGAATCAGATTGTGTTCAGACCAGTTAGCTTCTGCGATAAGGATGTTGTCTACATATGTTTTGATTCTATCTTTAAGTTCTGTCGGAAGTATAGATTTAAACCGCGAATAAACGCTGCTGAAGAAATTGTTAAACCGAACGGTAATTTGCAAAATTGATAACAATTGCAAAACAGAGAAATGCTGTGTACTTTCTGCAGTTCGGATGGAGCTGAATTTGCCAAAATCCCGATTTCAAATCTAATGTGGAATAAATAGCAGTACCATGAAATTTCTGTAGAAGTTCTTCTAGTGTCTGTGGGCGATCTGTTTCATTAATAATAATGTCATTGATGTGACGCGAATCAAGTACGAGGCGAAGTGATCCATCCTTTTTCTTAACAATATGGAGCGGGTTTATGTACGGACTAACTGCCGGTTCTATAATTCCTTGGTCAAACATAGCTCGCAATTCTTTCTTAACTTGATCTCTGTGAATATATGGAATGGGATAATGTTCGGCATAGTACCAGGGACGTTGTCAAAAACTGGAGCTTGCTGTAAAAGAATATTGCGTAGTTGAGTACGTTCGTCAGCTGTATTTGCATTGCTCTGTTTAACCTTATCAGAAATCATTTGTGTAACGTCATAGTCGGCTTCGTCTGGTGTATTGTAGTTGTGAACATACGTATCTGTGAACAATGTGAAATGACAGTATGTTACGTGATGTAGAAATGACCTCTGTCCGATTAATTGCCTGTTCATCTGCGGATAAAGCGTGCTGAAATTCTAATGCCAGTTGTATATTTTCATTCTTTAACATTAAATAGGAATTTTGAAAGTCAACAATTGCGTCATGTTGTACTAAAAATTCGTACCTAAATTAACGTTTGTTGTCAATAAGGGAACAATCCAAAGATTTGAGTGGAACGTATGACCTGCAATACAAAATGATAAGTTTGTCTGTAATTTTACATCTACTCCTTTACCAGATACTGCTCCTTTTACTTTAGTTTTGCCTAACGGTAACGTAGGATAGGTATTCTCTTTGTTACATTCGTTGAATGATTCTTCATTTATAACTGACATAGGTGATCCAGAATCGATTACTGCTGAAAATGTGGATAATCCAATCTTTACTTCAATGACAGGGTGGGAAATGGTTTTTTGAATAATTGGTTTTTCATGTAAAAGTGTGTCTCGGATGTCGTCAAAAGTAATAACATTTTCGTGAACAAGATCCTGTGTGTCTAAAGTATTGATTACGTTGCTGGAAGATGCAACCTGTACGGTATCTAGTCAAATTCTTTCTGACGTGCTGTTATTTACGGGAGGATGCTGTGGCATTTCGACTACTTGTACTGTTCTGTTATTTCTTACTGACGTATTTGGCTGAAGATGATACCGACTGTCTGGTTCATTCATGATAATCTGTTGTTGCGGATGATTCTGCTGCTGGTAAGGCCTACTGTTATTAAATGTACGCTGAACTTTTACGTCTGTCATGATAGTCACTGCTATATGGTGCTTTACGATAGGAACTGAAATGATGTGTTTTCTGTACGTAGTGATTTCCCTGTTGCTGTGCGTTACTATTTGGTGGAGCCGACGCTATACGTGTAGGCGGCGAAACAGTAAAGCTTGGTTGACCTCGTACATTACATTGTTGGTTAGGTATGCTAACCGGCTGGTTTTGTTGTTGTAGGGAAAACCCTCTATTGTTACCAAAATGCTGTCGCTGAAAATTTTGATGATAGTGATGATTAAAATTTTGTCACTTATTAAAATTATTCTGGTTGTTCGGGAGAGTCTAATGAAAATTGTCAGTTTCAGGTAAAACTTGTCATATCAGGTTTTATTTACTCATTTCCAATCCTAAGTAGATCGTTAGATGAAGAGTTGTTTTGACAGATGTAAAGGATAGAAAAAGAGAAGGCAGCAGTGCAGAAAACTAAAGATGAAATAGCACTACCGCAGCTCGGGGCCCTGTGCACCCTACGGCACATATTCATCGAAGTGTAATGAATCCCCTGAGGTCTCTTACACGCTGCCAATAAAGTTTAGTTTCTGTATTACAGGCCAAGCCGGTGGAAATGCGAAAGCAAATTGTTGTATCCAGTCCAAAGCGTGAATTTGTTTTCTGTCATTCTTAAATTTCCTAACGGATAGAAAGTGCTTGTAGTTAAAATTATCGTCTCTGAATGTCAGAACAGCTACAGGATTGCATGAGAATCTATTTGTCTGTGGCTGTTCGAAATCTAAGTCACGTACTCTCTGTAAATTACCTAAATTATACTGGCTGTGTGAGTGTGAGAAATGTTCGGAAAGTGGCGTATGCTGTGTCGTGTTAGAGGCTGAGACATTTTTCATCTCTGTCACTTCTTGCTGTGAACATGACAATTTTCTACGTAATATATTATTGGACGAAGCTGTCTCACTGATTGTCTGCTGTATGATTTGGAATTCGGGTGTTTGATTAAATGAAACTGGTGACGTACCGTCTGATTTGGTGCCATTGTTATTTTCGATAACGTCAATACGACTGGCCAATTCATCAAATTATTCAGTCTGTGCTTTTACCTGATCGTCGTTTTTAACGTCACAAGCATTAATTTGTTTTTGGATTTTACGTGTGGTTTTGTTTAATTTCTTTACCTCTGCTTTAATGGCATCGGGATCCTGTATTAATTCTAACTGTTCGAGTCTGTTGGTCATTGTCTGAAAGTCTACTGTAAATTTATTTTCCAAAGTCTGAATACTACTATTTGTTTTTAGATCGGATATTTCACCATGCATTTCAGTGTTCAACTATTTGATATTATTGATTTCGTCTGATACTGTACCAATGTTGTTGTCTACGTATGTTTTTGCTTTCGTAAATAACTTAGGCTTATCTTCCTGTCTCTGTATAGTAATTGTTTCCATGACTTGTTTCTTTACTTTGTTTTGTTCCTGTATAAATTTACGGTAACGCGTTTCACTCTTTTGTAGGTGGTGATTAAAACGTTCGTCAATTTGGATGTCTGCTTTCGCATCCAGTGTGCGTGAAAGTTCTGATGACATTAATTTAAACTCGTCGCGTAACTGTGTTGCGTTTTCAGAACGTTGTTTAGCGACTGCACTAATTTCATATCTAAGTAATTTAGTTGTGGCAGCATGAGTATTGCGTATCTCTTCACTATTATTCCTGGAGCAGGCCTTAATTTCCTCACGTAATTGTTTTTTAGTTTCGTTACATTGCTCCGCAACGGCTGTAATCTGTTCAGTAAGCTGTTCAATGGATGTGTCAAATTTTTCATTAATTTTTTTGACGACCTGTCGTGGTTTTCATTCGACTGTTTGAGGCTTTCATTAAGTTGTTTGAATTTGTTGTCTTATTTATCATTCGACTGTTTGTAATTGTTGTCTGGTTTTTCATTAAGTTGTTTGTAATTGTTGTCTTGATTTTCAATCGACTGTCTGAGTTTTTCATCAAGTTGTAGCAATATTGCCGTAATTTGATCCATGCCAAAAGTAGCGACTCTATTTTCTATGATGTGTGATGGTGTATCTGCATGTGACACGTTTTGTGTAACCATTTGCTCAATGTCTGATTCACGAAAAAGTTTGCTAATCGGATGTGCACCGTTGGTCACTACATCGGAATCAAGTAAATCTAACATGTTTTGTGTATACTGTTCACCTTCGTTAGAAACATTTGTCTGTTCAATGTGTAAATTTTGCAAATCAGGTGCGTCAAACTGGACAGCGTTCATTGTACCGGAACTTGTAACGTCATCAGTTGTCGTTAATTTTAGTGTGGACATAATTGAATTTGTTTGTTCATCATTTGAAATAAAGTCATTACTTGTGGTCTGCACGCACTGATTGTCTGTAATTGGAGGCTTATCATTAAGACACTGAGTGTCGCTACTATTATCTGTCAAATGGCTCTGAGCACTATGGGACTTAACATCTATGGTCATCAGTCCCCTAGAACTTAGAACTACTTAAACCTAACTAACCTAAGGACATCATACAACACCCAGCCATCACGAGGCAGAGAAAATCCCTGACCCCGCCGGGAATCGAACCCGGGAACCCGGGCGTGGCAAGCGAGAACGCTACCGCACGACCACGAGATGCGGGCTACTATTATCTGTCAAATTATTCGAGTCGACTTTTTCACTCATTACGCATCGCTGTTTTTCGCGGCATTTTCACAAGTCAAAGGTTAGCACAAAAAAAAAGGCAAAGCAAAAATGGAACAAATACAATAACAACAAAGAGCAATAAATTGCCGATGATCTGTGAAAGAGTGACAAATTAGGAAATGCGTTGCGCCAGATGCAAACTACATTTAACATTAAGTAAATAAGAGCAGATATGTAACTGAATACTTCTGAATAATTCACAAAGAAAATACGATCCTGGCCGGTTGTCGCCAAGTGTAACCACCCCACAATAAAAATAATAATATAATAACCTCCCAACAGTAAAAAATATAATTATAATTCACATTTAGCATAACCTACCTATAAACGAATTCCGTAACCTACCAATAATACAATGTGACTAATCTCTCAATAAAATTGTGACTCACTTATAACCTTTCAGTAATTGACTGTGGCCGGCCGGTGTGGCCGTGCGGTTAAAGACGCTTCAGTCTGGAACCGCGTGACCGCTACGGTCGCAGGTTCGAATCCTGCCTCGGGTATGGATGGGTGTGATGTCCTTAGGTTAGTTAGGCTTAAGTAGTTCTAAGTTCTAGGGGACTGATGACCACAGCAGTTAAGTCCCATAGTGCTCAGAGCCATTTGAACCATTTTTTGAATTGACTGTGAATTTAAATTGATAAATTTTCGATGTCAGCAGTGCTGCGTCATGGCCCTGGAAGATCATACTGAATAAATTGAAAATTAGTACCTCAATTAAGTCGCCGGATAACGCGTATATATCTGCTCCTATAATAATTTTTTCTGGCACAGGCCAGTGCAATGTTGGCCGATAGATTTGTCATGTATAAAAGGAAACAACTGATTTTTCTTTACAATAATCGGTATTACCAAGGATTGGAGAAATTAGTAAATTCTTTAAATTGAGATGAAAGATTGTGAAAAGTTAAGTTTTATGTAGAAGATTATTATTTAGAGATTTTTTAAACATTTACATGGGACTTTATATAACAATACTACATATGCGCGAGGCTGCTTTTGCCTTATATTAAATTTCCTTAATCATGGACCTCTTACAGCTCTGATTTGCCTTATTTTATCGTGGTGATGGTTTCTCACTACGTAGGTCGGTTACAGCAATATATTTTCGCATTCGGAGGAGAAAGTTGGTGTTTGTAATTTCGGTAGAAGATTCCGTCGCAACGAAAACGCCTTTCTTTTAATGATGTCCAACCCAAATCCTGTATCATTTCTGTGACACTCTCTCCCATATTTCACGAGAATACAAAACGTTCTGCCCTTCTCTGAACTTTTTCGATGTACTCCATCAGTCCTATCTGGTAAGGATCGCATACCGCGCAGCAGTATTCTGAAAGTTGACGGACAAGCGTAGTGTAGGCAGTCTCCTTAGTAGATATGTTACATTTTCTAAGTGTCCTGCCAGTAAAATGCAGTCTTTGGTTAGCCTTCCCCACAACATTTTCCTTCCAATTTAAGTTGTTCGTAATTGTAATATCTGGGTATTTAGCGTCAATCCTAAGTGCCCGGGTTCGATTCCCGGCTGGGTCGGAGATTTTCTCCGCTCGGGGACTGGGTGTTGTGTTGTCCTAATCATCATCATTTCATCCCCATCGGCGCTCAAGTCGCCGAAGTGGCGTCAAATCGAAAGACTTGCACCTGGCGAACGGTATATCCGACGTGAGGCCCTAGTCACACGACATTTACTGTTTTATTTAGTTGAACTTACGGCTTTTAAGATTAGACTGATTTATCGTGTAACCGAAGTTTAACTAATTCCTTTTAGCACTCATGTGGATGACCTCACACTTTCCGTTATTTAGGATCAACTGCCAATTTTCGCACCATTCAGATATCTTTTCTAAATCGTTTTGCCATTTGTCTTGATCTTCTGATGACTTCATTAGTCGATAAACGACAGCGTCATCTGCAACCAAACTAAGACGGCTGCTCAGATTGTCTCCCAAATCGTTCATATAGATCAGCAAAGGGCCTGTAACACTGCCTTGGGGAACGCCAGAAATCACTTGTGTTTTGCTCGATGACATTCCGTCAATCACTACGAACTGTGAACTCTCGGACAGGAAATAACAAATCAAGTCACATAACTGAGGCGATATTCCATAAGTACGCAATTTCACTACAGGCCACTAAGTCCTTATTAACTCTGCCAGTACACGAACTTGGGATTAAAAAGACAGGCAAAGAGAAAGTTGGAACGAGCGGACGCGCTACGGCGTCCCGAGACGCAGTTTTAAGCTGCCGGCACTTGGCTGGTGGCACCTCGTTGATACTGTGTGGGGGCGGAAAGCGCTGGCTTTAGGACGCTACGTGGAGGAAGGGAGGCGCTGATCGCATTAGCGGCGTGCAGTTCGTACTAAGCCACTCTAACTCGCTGCCGAAATTGGCTTTCTCGCAAGCCAAACTTGCCTATCAAAAGTAAGGCAACAATTTATTAAGAGCTTTAACAGCACAATATTGGAGATGACGTTCATCGCAGGAGGAAACATCAGCGCCGGCGGGTGGCTCTCGTAAGTAGCTGACACGCTGTAGGGCCATTAAGTATTCCAGCGACACAGTCTCAACAGCAGTGTACACTAACTCCAGCGCCACAACCATAACCGCTCATAAACGATACCAATATTCTCACACACGTTATGACAGGCATAGTATGTAAGTCCTACGAGTTACAACTAACGTCAGGTGTGATTATTATTCTGCATGCGTATCCGTTACTTGATATTAAACGAAACGAGCAACCAGTAACCGTCATTTTTTTTTCAGAATCTTTGTAATACACAGGTTGCAGAAAGAAGCACCAGATAATGGCCAAATGGGCACTCCAAACCGAAAAAAATTCGCTTGGAGACACATACGTCGAAACCGCACCGTTAGGGCGTTATATCTATAAAGCATTAGCCAATCAGAGAGGAGTACGAGGAAATCTGAGCCCATGACGAGCTGGTTATAAAAAATTTTGAAGCATCGACAGTCACTTGCAATGCGACTGAATTCTCGAGTAGTGAACCCGAGATTTATTCGAGAAAGCCAACTTTGTAACATCGTTCAACACAGAAATTTCGAGCATGTGTTATAAAAAAATCTACTTTCTAAGGTAATATGTTGTTAAATTTAATTTGTGTTTTGTTTTTCATCAAAATCTTGGTCTTTGACTGCTTTCTACTTGTTAGTATAAGGCTAAATTCAGTCTCTGCACATTAACAAGAATGGCTGAGCGGTCCTAGGCGCTACAGTCTAGAACCGCGTGACCGCTACGGTCGCAGGTTCGAATTCTGCCTCGGTCATAGATGTGTGTGATGTCCTTCGGTTAGTTAGATTTAAGTAGTTCTAAGTTCTAGGGGACTGATGACCTCAGAAGTTAAGTCCCATAGTGCTCAGGGCCATTTGGACCGTTTGAATATTAACAAGAATTAAATTACATAGCCTTCAGATTTCTTCGTAAAAGCATTTCACTTTACAGAACCCCACGTTATCTACGTTAGGGCAGAATGTTTTCTGCAGTGCAGATTACCATCGTAACACTTTGCCGTCCGCACGTCGCGTACAGGTTTATTCGCTTGGCGCCGGCAGCGCTTATTCGGATTACTTGGCTTGCCGCCGGCCGCTTGTCACCTTTCCGTTGATGACAAGCTTCAAACTCATTGACTTTTGCACGCTTTAATTTTTCCGGGAATCCTCTATTTTGCCGTATCGTTCCACAAACTCGAATTTTCTTTTCAAGTAACTTCTCCGCAAGTTCTACATTGTTATAACAATTATCCATGTAGATGTGATGCCACATTCCGTAAGAAGGTGTCAATAGTTCCATCATTGTTTTTTTGCTAAAGATTGTGCAGAGCCGGAATATATCTTGAATGAGGAAGTGTATCCCGTACTCGAACCATACAGCATCCGAATGAGTATGCCATATTTGGTAATTTTTTACGGATTGTAAACTTTAAAATTTAATTATCCACGCGACGGTATCATTCCTTCATGAATTGAGATATTTTGACTTGGATTAAATGTTTCTTTAAACTTTTTGGAAAAATAATCAATTACGAACTGCATTTTGAAAAACCGTTCGGCATTATCCGGTTTATTGTTGTTGTTGGAAAAATGTAAAAATGATAATATTTGTTTGAATTGGTTGCGGGACATCGTTTTGCGATATATCGGTGTGTGTATCAACGGATTCGTTGACCAGTAATAATCGAGCCTTGCCTTTTTCCAGTTCCCATAAGGATAGCAAGCCCAAATCATTTTCTAAGTTCGAGTCCCGTAACGTTGACAACTTTAGCATTTTTTTTTTTAAATCCAGTTTCCTTCTACTGCAATTTTGACTGTAATACTTTTTTTGCTTTCGTTACTAATATATTCAAATAGATCGTTCCCAATATATAATTCAACGATATCCACGACGCTCTGTGTATATTAGGGAAATATGTGTGGACAAGGAGATCCTTCAAATTTATTAACGGTCCTCCGTAAATCATAGTCTGCCTTCCTCGTCTGATTGATCCGAATGTGAATGGTGGCCAGTGCTGAGGCACTACCTAAAGGCAGGCATTGATATTCAAATCATCCGAGATGAATATTAATAACCAAAGATTTCTTTGAGAAGAAATTCAAAGTCAATTGCCTCACTCGATAAAGCTTTGCTTTTGCATTGTCTTTGAGTGACGCATGAGCTAGAAAAACTATTCGTACATACGAGAACGTCGCTGAAAAGTGTACTAAATTTGTCTCATAGAGCTTGAAGCTTTTCTGTAAGGGCATCTGTTGAAGTTTGCAACACGGAGTTGTGGATTGACAATGCGAAACTGTCAAAAGAAAATAAGCCGAAAATATTCTGCGAAGATTTGGCAGAAAGCAGTGTGAATACAACCGTTTTCATAACACCTTGAAAAGCAGCTGGATTTCTGAAAGTTCCGAAAACTAGAATTTCTTGCCCTTTATAAGCCGACATGCGCAGAATTGGTGAACGTAAACGTTCAAAATGTTCAAATGTGTGTAAATTCTTAAGGGACCAAACTGATTAGATCATCGGTCCCTAGACTTACAAACTACTTAAACTAACTTATGCTAAGAATAACACACACACCCATGCCCGACCGAGGACTCGAACCTCTGGCGGGAGGGGCCGCGCAGTCCGTGACAGGACGCCTTAAACCGCGCGGCCACTCCGCGCGGCGTAAACGTTCGTAAGTAAATTTATTCAGAAGTGCAACTGAAGCACTAGTATTCAGTTGTAATTTGACATCGTTCTTAGGTACTGACCTTTCGTGTTGCAAAAATAAGAAAAGTGCGAGATGGGCGCTGAGCATGCTTACGGTGACTAAAGCACTTTGGGCCGGACTTCGCTGTTTTTCTGTCAGCTGGCGTTCTGCCGGCGCGGCATGGCACTGCTTGTCTCTGTACGTGACGTCACATGCTGTGTGAGACAGGCCGTGCAGCACTGCTAAAACTGTCACTATGCAATTCGTTAACATTTGAAATTTGCGTCTCACACATAGCTAAATCGTAATTGTCCTGAACATGAATTAACTGTAACACTGTATCTAAGAAGGATCAGACTGTTTCAAAATAGTAGTACGAATTCTGTCATCACATATATTTTGAGTTACAGTGTCACGCAGCGTGGCATCAGTGTATGATTGTCCACTACGACAAAAAATTCGCAGTGCGTAGTTAAGCCCTGTAATTAAGGGTTGTTCATATGGCTCTGAGCACTATGGGACTCAACTGCGGAGGTCATTAGTCCCCTAGAACTTAGAACTAGTTAAACCTAACTAACCTAAGGACATCACAAACATCCATGCCCGAGGCAGGATTCGAACCTGCGACCGTAGCGGTCTTGCGGTTCCAGACTGCAGCGCCTTTAACCGCACGGCCACTTCGGCCGGCTTGTAATTAAGGGATCCACTGTTTATGAGTTTGACCTGCTGCCTGCTGAAGGCGGAAAAACTTGAACCTTGCAGCTGTCAAGAGTCTTTGTTCATCAGAGTAAGTGGTTAACTTCCCAGATAGAGTCTCAAACTCTAACTGTTCTGGTTGTTCTTTAGGAAACAATTCCACGATAAGCCTGTACACTTCCGTGTTCCCTATGGGAGAATAAATGCTTTGTTATTGGTATCTTACAATTGTTGTGCCTCCATACGATACATCAGCTGAGCTAAGTATTCCGACCAGTCCTCATGCTGTTTGTTGAAACAGCTGAATGGTGGAATGGCTGATAAAGGCTGATGCTTGTGTATTCTGCTGCTGCTGCTGCTGCTGCTGTTGTTGCTGTTGTTGTTGTGTTAGCTGCGTCATGGCTTTAAGCAACTGCTGGATTAGCTCTCCCTGTAAACGAATAATACGCATTAGGGAACCGTCTTGTTAGGCAGAAACCCTGCCTGTGAGGAATTTGGATGAGACCCCCGCACACAACATAACATAGTCACCTCCGTATCAGTGCCTGTCCTGTGTCAAAAGTCCACAAACTAAACATGTTAAGAGAAATAGCAAGAAATAAGAAACATAGGCCGGTGGGTAAAAACAAAAATTAATCCTGTAACTTGTACAGATCCAATCCCATACTTGCAGTCAGATGTTGTAATTGAGGAACAAATCTACAAATCATGGAACGTGACAGTACATAAAACTACAAGATAAAGGTAATAACTGATAAAAATAAGATGTTTATGAAACCGAAAAAATCAAGCCGTAAGTCTAAGTAAATGCAATCAACAGTACAACAAGGATAAGCTTAAATTTTCAAGGAAAACCTCGACATAATAGGAGGAGTGATCCATGAGGAAACTCTTCAGTGAAAGCGCGTGCATTACTGCTAAGAGTTTTGAATTTTAGTGGTAGATTATGGGAAATGAATGCGGCAGTATACCGCACACCTTTCTGCACAAGAGTTAAGGAAGTCAGATCCAAATGCGAGTTTGATTTCTGCCGAATATTAACTGAATGAAGGCTGCTTATTCTTGGAAATAAGTTAATATTGATAACAAGAAATGACAGTAAGGAATATATATATTGAGAGGCCAATGTCAAAATACCGAAACTCGTGAACAGGTGTGGACAGTAGCTTTGTGAACCTACACCACTTACTGCCCGAACCGCCCGCTTCTGAGCCAAAAATATCCTTTTAGAATGGCAAGAGTTACCCCAAAACGTAATACCGTACGACATATGCGAGTGAAAATAAGCAAAGTAGACTATTTTTCGTGTCGAATGATCACTCACTTCAAATACCGTTCGAATAGTATAAATTGCAGCTTTAAGTCTTTGAACAAGATCCTGAACGTGGGATTTCCACGACAGTTTACCATCTATCTGAACACCTAGAAATTTCAACTGTTCAGCTTCACTAATCATAGGGCCCACTCTGCCAAATTAAAACATCAGGTTTTGTTGAATTGTGTGTTAGAAACTGTAAAAACTGAGTCTTACTGTGATTCAGTGTTAGTTTATTTTCTAATAGCCATGAACTTAGGTCATGGACTGCACTATTTGAAACCGAGCCAATTTTGCACACAACATCCTTTACTACCAAGCTAGTGTCATCAGCAAACAGAAATATTTTAAAGTTACCCGTAATACTAGAGCGTATATCACTTACATAAATAAAGAACAGGAGTGGCCCCAACACTGATCGCTGGGGCACCCCCCCCCCCCCCACTTAACCGTATTCCACTCAGATTCAACATCAAAGCCATTCTCAACACTGTGAATGATGACCCGTTGCTGTCTGTTGCTAAAGTAAGAGGTGAACCAATTGTGAGGTACTCCCGGTATTCCGTAATGGTCCAACTTCTGGAGCAATATTTTGTGATCAACACAATCAAACGCCTTAGTTAAATCAAAATGCCTAGCGATCTAAGCTTTTTGTTTAACCCATCCAATATCTCACAGAGAAAAGAGTATACAGCATTTTCAGTTCTTAAACGACTTCTAAGGCCGAATAATACATTTGATAGAAAATCGTGTCATACATAAAATGATCAATTATCCTTATATACATAGCATTTTCGATAACTTGACCAAACACTAATGGCTTAGAAACAGATCTAAAATTGTCTACACTATCCCCTTCTCCCTTTTATTAAGCGGATTCACTATTGAGTACTCTAATCGTTCCGGAAACTGACCTTTCCTAAATGAAAATTACAAAAATGGTAAATAAAGGGCTAACATGTGCAGCACAGTACTTTAATACGCCCCTAGGCCTTCCATCATATCCATGAGAGTCCTTAATTTCAGTGATTTAATTATTGACTCAGTCTCCCCCTTTTCTGTATCACAGAGGTGTATTTCAGACACCAATCTCGGAAAAGCATTTGCCAAGAGAGTTATATGATTCCCTGTAGAAACTAAATTTTCACTTGATTCACCAGCAATGCCCACAAAATGATTGCTAAATACTGTAAATATATCTGATTTATCAGTAACAGAAATATTTTTACTAAGACGTAGCTTTATATCGTCGACCGTGCGTTGGTGACCAGACACTTCCTTAACAATTGACCATATGGTTTCAATTTTATCCTGTGAATTAGCTATTCTATTTGCATACCACATACTCTTTGTCTTCCTAATAACATTTTAAGCACCTTACAGTACTATTTGTAATGGGCTACTGTTGCTTGATTGGGACTATTTGTAACATTGTGGTATAATTTCCCCTTTGTTCTACATGATATCCTTATCCCACTAGTCAGCCACCTAAGTTGCCTTTAACTGCTATTACGCAGTTTAGAACGTTCAAATGGAAAGCAACACACAAAGAGCATGAATTATATTTGTCATTTATGTTTGGGCACTCTAAATATCCTACCACTCTTGTTCCTTGATGAGGTTTCAGAAATTCTCTATTCCTGTTGGATTAACTTTCCTACATGCTTGTAATTATGTGTTAAAATGTGTGCATCTTGGTCTGAAAGGCCATTCCCCCTTTTAGTAACAGAATGTCCATCTAGGAAGAAGAATGAGTAAAAACATCATCTATTTTTGTGCTACTGTTCCACTGTGCTCTAGTTGGAATAAACACAGTCTGCATCAGATCATATGAATTTAGGATATCTACTATATCTACCAACATCCTTTATCTTGCAGCGTCATATACAAAATTTATATTGAACTCACCACATGATACTAATTAGGGGACCTTTAAACAACAACAATTACAATTTAGTGTCATTAAATTCAACTGCCCCTGCACAACATTCAAATATATGTTCAGTGCAGTGCCGTGATAATGTCTATGGACTCAAATGGAATACTGTTCTTTGTGTACACTGCCACTCCCCCATCCCACAAGAAACTCCTTCAAAACAGCCAGCTAATCTGTATCCTGGTAAAGGAAGCCTCTGAATTGTCAAATTATTTGAGTGGTGCTCCGACATACCAATGTTCGTCAGGATAGAAGTCAGGAGCGGAGGGCGTTGTAAAATGAAAATTAATTGAGTGAAATGGACCCAGTTAATTCTTGTAATGATGGTACAGTGGTGCCTACGTAGGGCCGAGCAGCCCCGAGAGGGGTTGCCGTCTGCTCAGCAGAGAGGCAGAGGCTAGAGGAGCGACTACTCGGGCCGAGGTCAGAAGCTAAGAGAGCGCGGAGCAGTTTCCAAGCCGCCCTCGCCGCTCCCGGCCGCGTCCCCACGTGATCACACGATTAGTCTCTGATTGGAGGATTGATTCCGCCAACGCGCCTTGCTAGTAGCGTACCCCCGTCAGCGCAACCAACCCGTGGGACTTGAGCCTGACCGAGGAGCACGTGGCAGGAATGTGCCGACCATGGTCTTCCGGCCAGCACCTTCCACCACAGCATGCCCAAGCCGGCTATGGCCGAACATTATGCATGAAAAATTTACTTAATAAAATTTTGGCGGCAATGATCCCTCTTGGGGGGTCTCCTCCCTGCACATCCTTTCCCCTTCCGAAGAAGGCTCTCTGGAGGAAAATGAATGAGCTTATTCTAATTGATTATTCCATTTAAAAAATATATGATCCTTATGAAGGGTCCCATAACATAGTGATATCAATATGTGCAAAAGTTACAAAGTGGGCTGAAGGGCCTGAAGGAAGGCTCTTGAGTAACAAACTTGTGAAGTTGGTGCGACGGCAGTGGGGCGGCGCCATGCTGTGAGTGTGTGTCGGCGGTGTCAGTGGTGGTGGGTACCCAGGCGATGATGAGGGACACCGGAGCACCGCACACTGAAACACTCCACCCTCCTGGGGGTGAGATAATGCTCCCAGGCCTAACAGTCACAAGGGGGCTTTTCCCCGTAATATTACTTTGAGTTCTTAAATCTAGGATTACAATGGTAATTGCCCAAGTGGGTGAATGAGAACTTTACAAAATGACAAAAATTTAAAGAGAAAACAAAATGACTTACATGAGGGTTAAAACTCGACAGTTAAATTGTGATTCCATAGACTTTACATAGAAATACAAATCCATTACAAAATTAGTTCATTGACCTGACACCTAGACTACAACTTAATTCTAAGGGGGGGGGGGGGGGTCATGCCCATGCCTGATCGCATGCACCAACGTTGGCAGGTAGTTTCAGGTGTGATATTCACCTTCAGGTTGTGGGGGTGGTACTACTTCTCGGAAGGAAGTGAATCATTTGCAAAACCCTCTTTTACAGAGTATCCAGGATACTATAATCAGAATCATTACAATGATTATTACCGAACCAGCGCTGGGTAATACAACGGTGGTTAATCGCTTGATTTGGTGCCAATCAGCTATATGTGAGGCCACTCGGTCAAGAGCAACTTGATTGTGTTTCTGGGTAAGGAGATGATTGTTCGATTGGAGTAGATCTGAATCATTGGTATTCGGTAAATTCTTTAGCTTCTCATGGTGATGGAGTTTAAAAGAGAGTTCAGGAAGGTATAAGGTAAATGTGGGAATGGTGACATGAAAGGTGGAGTGCAATTGAGCTGTATCCTCATAGAAGCAGCGTATACGTCACATCTTGAACTATTATACACTAGGCCACTATTATTCAGTGTTACCCGGTACGATTCAGTCTCTGACATTGAACGGTGGCGGTGACAGTCTGCGGAACAGCGAACAGAAAACTGTTGCCTACAGGCTGAATTATTGGTTGACGAAGTGAGACTAGAACACGAGGGCATGGAGGTGTAGTAGGTTCAGCTAAAAACAGTGACATCTCGCACTCAGTATTGTGTAACTAACCACGTTACTACGGGTTATTCCTTATTATTGGGAATGGAAATACTTATTGCTTATGAAATCAACGTGAGAAGAATAGGGTCGCCACCGACTCAAACCATACAACTAATCAAAGATTTGGTCGAGTCGGAAAATAAATTAATTTGATCACAGACCAAAAACTCACAAAAATGCATACGTTGTGAGGTCGCTCACAGCGGATACGATGTAATTAATAGTATTGCCCGTGCGCTGTTCACGACAATCAAACATTTAAAACAAAATAGAAAATGCATGAACACTGCATAAGATCTGCTCCCAGCAACACACCTGAAAATATGACTTAATCTAAAGTATTTGTTATAAAATACAAGAGGAGACTAATCACTGGACCTGTGCATAAGGAAACGCATTGGATGTGCTAAGGGGAAAGCTACGAGGTGAGTGGCTTAGGCGCAAAAACGTAATCTCGGAACACAAGAGAAAATTGTAGATAAAATCATTTATTCCTAAACTAAGGATGTGAGGCATATACACGATTCCTGATAACACGTGGTTTGTGGAGGCACAATTTCTAGGTATAGTGCCAAATCCCAACAATATCACATCATACAATCATGTTAACATTTTCTAAAACAAACATGCGATCGGACAGTTAGTGATGCCGGTAGCCCAACAACTATAATGTTCTACCACGTGGTTGGCTCCCCACGTACGAAAGACACGGAAAGTAAGGAAAATTTACGAGAGGGCAAGGCTCTAAATATTTAGAAAGGTGAAAGCTTATACAGGCACAGCTGAAGGCAAACAGACATTCATACAGAAGCGAGTGCTCACTTCTTATCGACACCTTTGTGTGGCGCTCTTCCGGCGCATCCAAGTCTGCTACAGAAATTTGCTAAAAGAAAACTCTGCCAAAGTTTTGCATTCCTTGATGCGACAAGGCAAAGCAATCTTCCAGATTTGAAAAGCGAGACCAAAGGCTAACAGCTCTCCCCTCGCCAAGTAACAACGCGCCACGCGGTCAGTCTTACTCACCCTTCTTCGACTGGAGCATAGCTGTGGACGCTTCCCGTACCGGCGGCAGACTGTCTCCCGCTTTCTCCAGCCTCTTCCACCCTCCGCGTGGACCGGAAAACCCCAAGATGCCATTTCCGCCACCAACCTAACGCAGGTGGATTTCTCACAAGTAGCGGAAACCTCTTTGCCGATGTGACCACTACGAGAGTTGGCTATTCTGTGCAACTGCTGCTGAATCTGTACGACTATCGCAGACTTTCTGCAGCAGACTACGCCACCGTCTAGCAACGTGACACACAACCATATTCATTCAATCACACTACTATGAGAGTAAAGAGAATAGAGAAACAAGGAAAAGAAAGAGAAATGGTAATGAAAATGGGCTACCGGACTAATGAAAGGTGGCTACAGGACCCTTTCAAGTGTTAGTGTGTAAAATTAGCGTGGAGCATAAGTAATGTGTTGTATGGAAGCAACTGGATAGTTCAGCGCGAGAGAGAGTGGCGTGAGTTTGTCTATCCCGACTAACTATTAAAAATTCTTGAGTCTGCCAAACAACATGGTGGTGAAGGGTAGCCCAAGAGACTGGAAAAGTGTATATTTGATAGCACTCGTATTCGCAATTTGCGCACGTGATTGGCAACCACATTCGCATCCGAATACCGTCCGAATTACGGGTAAGTCGGACCTCCAACGCAGCATAGTAAAAGGGGAGGTTGCTTTCCCGCACGGCATAAAGCATTTGTTTAGGGGCCAAAATTTGCGACCACACATTGTGTAGGATGCGCAAGAAGGGCTCTGAGGGTAACAGATGTGGACTGAGCTTTCCTTGCAGTCCGAGTTGAATGGCCGAGTGTAACATGTGCACGTGTAACTGTGCTGTGTGTATATTAAATAAAAGAATCTGCGTGGTCTTCATAATGTCCAATGTGATAATCAGATTACGTAGTCCCGAGCGAAGATGAGTCCACTCTTGGTTAAAGGATTGTTCAAGTGCACCATAGTGTCGTGTTAATCTGTCGGCTACAACTTGTATTTGTCTAGTTGTGGCTAACAAGTTATTCTCAAGGTGTGTCAGGCGCACCTGTTGATGTACCAACACTTCGTGATTAACTTGTGTTTCCGAAAGCGCTTGCTGTGTGTCCAAATCCCAGCGTTTTACGTCTGTTTCGTCAGGAGTCCCAAAGACAGATTTTAATAATGTACCTCCAACGGGTAACCAGGCTCGTTTGAAACGAGGCCGTGGTACTGCATCCCTAATACTGTTCAATTGACTTCGAAGGGTTGAAATAATTCTAGTCACTTCCCACAAAGATCGGAGAAACTCATGTTCCTTCGTCTGCGTCAAGAAGGTTTCATATTTTGACAATTGCTGAGCTGTATCATATAAAGCACGGTCTTCCTCTTCTAATAATGTTAAGTTGACATCAGCTAACACAATAGCATAATGTGGAGTATGCACCAGATTGTGACGACGTCCAAAAAGCACGCCAAATGTGGAAGGGTAGACGTGAAATGGAGGCGCCTTAACGGCGACGACGACAACCATTGAGGTTAACATGCTTCCCATTGCGGATGATAAATTGACAGCCATTTGAACGGAGGTTGCTTTCAGCTTCCAATGTTGATAACGGTCGACTGCGAGAGAAGGTATTAGTGACCCAACAAGTAAAAATTTCCTGGCTTACTTGATGAGTAATTCAGAGATGAGAGAAGGGGTACAACGTTGTAGCAATAATTACCTGGCAAGTAGCGACGATGTACCCGTTCAGTCACGCTTACTGATGAAGAAGGCCACGAAGTAGAATCACGGCAGGCAACCAACAGTTTGGCAGCCGTGAGGGTACAAGGCGGCAAGACAATGGTGTACTTCAACACTGAGTATCCGCTGATCAATCACGCGTCAGCAAAAAAGACGCTGATCGCGGAGGCAGTACTACGCAGCTGATCGCGGAGGCAGTACTACGCAGCGCAGACTAAGCGTAACTCGTTGGAAAAAAATTTCAACCTGCTATGGGACGAAGGCCAAGTGTCGTTAATTAATTTGAGATTTTGTACGAAGAAAGTTTTTTTTTAATGAATAAAATGAGAAGGAATCCTGTGATCGCGGTGTTAACCTGCACAGCCTAGGCACCTCCCACGCATTGGCCACTACGCAGAGGCACCCACCCCGCTAAGGCTCGACACGGCGAGACAGGTGAAGTACTTCATAAATTTCAGAAATAATATTGAGTGCTTTTTCAGCTGTAGAAAACCCGAATGAGGGTAGGACAACTCAAGTTAACTCAATAATCATAGGATAGTGGTCAATAGAGAGATTAACTGTACTGAAGTCGGAAATGAATGTTAGCGAGAGCGAGTCTGTTGCTCGTGAATACAGAGGCTGGGTGTGAAGCAGTGGAGGCGGCGCAGCGCAGCTTTATCAGCGCTGAGCCGGCAGAGCGCTGGGCTCAGATAACAGCGTCGGAGAGCGCTAGTGGTTCTGCGTCCGAGACTTAGACATTGCAAGTGCAACTTAAAAGTAACAGCTTATTGCAAAGCAATAATACACAAATAGCTGATGTCACAAAGACGTTTGATTCCATTTTAACAGAGCAACTTAAGTGTTCAACAAGTAAATTGATTACGTCGTTGATTAAAAGACACTGCTACTGAACCTAACGTACATACGTACGTACTTCCCTTTACCCTTCCGAAGAGCGGAGGGCATAAACCATAAAAGCCTTGTTCATGTACTTAGTATATGACAATAGAGGTCTGGTAACATCAACAAGTTACACCAAGGTAGTGTGGATATCAACAGTGTGAGTGTGTTGTAAGTTGTTATTGGGCGTATGAAGTGTTGTGTAAGTGTGTGACTAATGGTAGCTGATGGCGGATACGAATTGAAGGCCAATAGGTGCTATCAGAGATACTTCCAGTCGAGAAACAATGAAATTTAAAAGGGAATACCGAATACGACACAAAAATAACGTATAAGCATAAAGTGTACTAACATTAATCATAACTATAAATTGATAATAAAACATGACATTGAAGTAATAATAATTGACAAGAAATAAAATAAAGGGAATATTTCCCGAACATAAACTTCCGAATCGGATACGAAATCCGTCAGGGGAAGTTGTTTTTTTAGTCGGTTGACGAAGTGTATAAGGGACTACGTCAGCAGAATCCGACAGTGTGTGTATATAACAACATTGTTCTTAAAAGTGCAGTTTGCACTGTCAGATGGTGAAAAGCAACGAATCCGTTCAGCAACGGAAAAGGCTGCCATTTGGGGAACGGTATCTGAATCTTTGGCAGAATCCGATGATTTTGAAATGAAATTGCCATGTAGAAGAAAGTGGCGTTGTATAAAATGTAATAAAAGAGCGTCTAGGGCTCAGTTCATTTGTGGTTGAGTGCCAAAGGCGTAGTGTGAGCGCAAATTGTCTCACCGTAATTGCTGTATGAATTGTTTTGTGGTCAACCGAGGAGCCTAGGATTCGGTGACGTGTAAGTACAAGTTCGCAGTGCGAATGAGCTACCTGCGAGTGACTCGACTAATAAGTTCAGCAGTGCATTAGTGCAATCTGCAGACTTCGATTGATGATTATATAATTTGCAGGGCAATAGAGCAACCTGCGGACAGTGCTAAGGCAACCTGTCTAGTAATTGAGGGGTAGGCAGTGCATTGGAGCTATCTGCGATACCGTGGTTCAGCGGGCCTAAGGGCGTCCGTCTGACTTAATAAGAATTAGTGTAGGCACATGGGTTTCCTGCGATACATGGAATAAAAGTATCAACGGCGATATTAGCGACCTGCTGTACTAGGAAAATGTCGACTGTTCAAGCAATAAAAATAGCTCTGAAGCTAGAATAGCATACATGCATAAATAGCGTCACTTTTTGTGCGCGCAGTACATAACACTACATAAAATGAAAATCGTGAACTATAAATCACTAGCGCTAGCATAATGACATAATTAAACACAATGACACATATTGACAGGAAAATAAAAACACAATGATGTAGAATAATAATAATGCTGTAAGTAGTCGGAACGCTCAACGTTAACATGTAACACTGGCCACTTGGGGCTGGCTGCTAGGCTTCGTGTGTGTTAGTTTTAAAACTGACGATAACAAATCGAACTGAAAGGACAACTAGGCACAGTTGCCGTAGCGCTTACATCACCGGCAAATTAGAGGCAAGTACGTATCTCACAATGGATCATCGGCCGATATTTTGGGGCAAGACTGCAACAAGGGAGAGCAATATCTCGTTGTAAATAGGTGGTAAGATGAAAAGACCGGTACTGTCGGAAGAGGGTACTTAACATGTTGCAGGGGCCTCCTCATCGACAGAAGAAGGAAAACAGGATAGAACAATGACCACGGCGGTAGAGTAAAATAAATGGGGAGGGCAAAAATAACTGCGTAGCAACCAAGGAACAATCGCCCACCGATATACGGCAGCCCGGACGATTGGCCGTTTGTGCCTCGTCAGTAGCGTGAAAAACCCGTGGCATTGCATTGGTTTGCCCATATCTGGCCTTGTCCAGGGCAGATAACGTTAAATGTCATCATAGTTCGATGTGTAAGAGGGTTAGGGCTGTAGTTTGTAGCTTATGCAATGAATCACAGTAGTAGTGAAACTTCACCTATAGGATTGGCAGACTAAGGTATGCAGAATAATGTAAATCGTTAAGAACTTCGTGTGATTTATCCAGCTAATGTGAAACAACACAAGGAAAAGAATTTAAACAATGAATCACATCTACTTAATATTTATGTTAAGATTTATTGGGATGTTTGAATGAATTTTGTTTGCCGTGTCTTCCGGCTGCATGAAAGAAACCAGCTTGGAGCTGTTAGCGAGCGCGAAGCGCACACGTAGGTGCGGAGTAGGCTTAGCGTGTACCAGAAATAATGATGAATTAGAAACTGCTAATTATCTAGAATAAGAGTATTTTAAAAGGGCTGTTAGTTATATAAAATGATGGTAAATACATTGTAGTCTGTCATACACGGAGGATAGGGCAGTAATTTGCGGTTTGTTTTTGTAACTACTAGGACGCGCCGCGTGTTGAGACGCTGGCGGCGGCAGCGCACGTGGTGATAAGATACGTCATCGCGCGGAGCGCTGTTACTGGCTGAGAAAAAATGATGGCCGCTGGCCAGTTCTTGGCGAGGAGAAGGGACAGCGCTGAAGACAGGAGGGGAGGCGACAGCTGATGTGTTGCCCCGCCAACAGCTGGTCCCGTAAACAAAGCGTATGAGGCGTATGCATTTCAAGTCCTGGCTTTATCTGTTCCGATTAGCTGCAGCAAATACAGAACTACGACATATAGTACAATACACTAGACGTCAACGTAACAAGTATTAAGAAAAGCTCGGAGTAAAAATACTCCACATGTACTGGTTTGCCAAATAGATGGCAATAGAGAACATTGAAGAATATTACTCGGAGTTAGCTGCCGCGGTACCGCCAACACCAAGTGTAATGGTTGCATTTGAAGCAAGTCAGTTGCGTGACGTCTAATGCGTGCCATTGCTTGCAAAACATGCAACATAATCATACATATGAAAATGAGCAAAAATACATGACAGGACTGGAAATTGACAATGGAGAATGGCTGGGAACTCCGTGGTGGCCAGGCACGTCTTCTACATCTACATCTACATCCATACTCCGCAAGCCACCTGACGGTGTGTGGCGGAGGGTACCTTGAGTACCTCTATCGGTTCTCCCTTCTATTCCAGTCTCGTATTGTTCGTGGAAAGAAGGATTGTCGGTATGCCTCTGTGTGGGCTCTAATCTCTCTGATTTTATCCTCATGGTCTCTTCGCGAGATATACGTAGGAGGGAGCAATATACTGCTTGACTCTTCGGTGAAGGTATGTTCTCGAAACTTTGACAAAAGCCCGTACCGAGCTACTGAGCGTCTCTCCTGCAGAGTCTGCCACTGGAGTTTATCTATCATCTCCGTAACGCTTTCCCGATTACTAAATGATCCTGTAACGAAGCGCGCTGCTCTCCGTTGGATCTTCTCTATATCTTCTATCAACCCTATCTGGTACGGATACCACACTGCTGAGCAGTATTCAAGCAGTGGGCGAACAAGCGTACTGTAACCTACTTCCTTTGTTTTCGGATTGCATTTCCTTAGGATTCTTCCAATGAATCTGTCTGGTATCTGCTTTACCGACGATCAACATTATATGATCATTCCATTTTAAATCACTCCTAATGCGTACTCCAGATAATTTATGGTATTAACTGCTTCCAGTTGCTGACCTGCTATTTTGTAGCTAAATGATAAAGGATCTATCTTTCTGTGTATTCGCAGCACATTACACTTGTCTACATTGAGATTCAATTGCCATTCCCTGCACCATGCGTCAATTCGCTGCAGATCCTCCTGCATTTCAGTACAATTTTCCATTGTTACAACCTCTCGATACACCACAGCATCATCTGCAAAAAGCCTCAGTGAACTTCCGATGTCATCCACAAGGTCATTTATGTATATTGTGAATAGCAACGGTCCTATGACACTCCCCTGCGGCACACCTGAAATCACTCTTACTTCGGAAGACTTCTCTCCATTGAGAATGACATGCTGCGTCCTGTTATCTAGGAACTCCTCAATCCAATCACACAATTGGTCTGATAGTCCATATGCTCTTACTTTGTTCATTAAACGACTGTGGGGAACTGTATCGAACGCCTTGCGGAAGTCAAGAAACACGGCATCTACCTGTGAACCCGTGTCTATGGCCCTCTGAGTCTCGTGGACGAATAGCGCGAGCTGGGTTTCACATGACCGTCTTTTTCGAAACCCATACTGATTCCTACAGAGTAGATTTATAGTCTCCAGAAAAGTCATTATACTCGAACACAATACGTGTTCCAAAATTCTACAACTGATCGACGTTAGAGATATAGGTCTATAGTTCTGCACATCTGCTCGACGTCCCTCCTTGAAAACGGGGATGACCTGTGCCCTTTTCCAATCCTTTGGAACGCTACGCTCTTCTAGAGACCTACGGTACACCGCTGCAAGAAGGGGGGCAAGTTCCTTCGCGTACTCTGTGTAAAATTGAAATGGTATCCCATCAAGTCCAGAGGCCTTAACTCTTTTGAGCGATTTTAATTGTTTCTCTATCCTTCTGTCGTCTATTTCGATATCTACCATTTCGTCATCTGTGCGACAATCTAGAGAAGGAACTACAGTGCAATCTTCCTCTGTGAAACAACTTTGGAAAAAGACATTTAGTATTTCGGCCTTTAGTCTGTCATCCTCTGTTTCAGTACCATTTTGGTCACAGAGTGTCTAGACATTTTGTTTTGATTCACCTACCGCTTTGACATAAGACCAAAATTTCTTAGGATTTTCTGCCAAGTCAGTACATAGAACTTTACTTTCGAATTCATTGAACGCCTCTCGCATAGCCCTCCTCACACTACATTTCGCTTCGCGTAATTTTTGTTTGTCTGCAAGGCTTTGGCTATGTTTATGTTTGCTTTGAAGTTCCCTTTGCTTCCGCAGCAGTTTTCTAACTTGGTTGTTGTACCATGGTGGCTCTTTTCCATCTCTTACGATCTTGCTTGGCACATACTCATCTAACGCATTATGTACGACGGTTTTGAACTTTGTCCACTGATCCTCAACACTATCTGTACTTGAGACAAAACTTTTGTGTTGAGCCAACAGGTACTCTGAAATCTGCTTTTTGTCACTTTTTCTAAACAGAAAAATCTTCCTACCCTTTTTAATATTCCTATTTACGGCTGAAATCATCGATGCCGTAACCGCTTTATAATCGCTGATTCCCTGTTCTGCTTTAACTTTTTCAAATAGTTCGGGTCTGTTTGTCACCAGAAGGTCTAATATGTTATCGCCACGAGTCGGTTCTCTGTTTAACTGCTCAAGGTAGTTTTCAGATAAAGCACTTAAAAAAATTTCACTGGATTCTTTGTCCCTGCCACCCGTTATGAACGTCTGAGTCTCCCAGTCTATATCCGGCAAATTAAAATCTCCACCCAGAACTATAACATGGTGGGGAAATCTACTCGAAATATCTTCCAAATTATCCTTCAGGTGCTCAGCCACAACAGCTGCTGAGCCAGGAGGCCTATAGAGACATCCAATTACCATGTCTGAGCCTGCTTTAACCGTGACCTTCACCCAAATCATTTCACATTTCGGATTTCCATCAATTTCCTTCGATACTATTGCACTTCTTATCGCTATAAACACGCCTCCCCCTTCACTGTCCAGCCTGTCTCTGCGGTATACATTCCAATCTGAGTTTAGGATTTCGTTACTATTTACGTCTGGTTTCAGCCAACTTTCTGTCCCTAGTACTATATGAGCGTTGTGACCGTTTATTAATGAGAGCAGTTCTGGGACCTTTCTGTAGACGCTCCTGCAGTTTACTATTAGCACATTAATATTGGTATTCCCTGTTGCATTTTGCCTACTCCTACCTTGCTGCGTCTCGGGAGGCCTCTTGTCGGGCCTAGGGAGAGGATTCTCTAACCTAAAAAACCCCCATGTGCACTCCACACGTACTCCGCTACCCTTGTAGCCGCTTCCGGCGTGTAGTGCACGCCTGACCTATTCAGGGGGACCCTACATTTCTCCACCCGATAGCGGAGGTCGAGAAATTTGCACCCCAGATCTCCGCAGAATCGTCTGAGCCTCTGGTTTAAGCCTTCCACTCGGCTCCAAACCAGAGGACCGCGATCGGTTCTGGGAACGATACTACAAATAGTTAGCTCTGATTTCACCCCGCGAGCGAGGCTTTCCGCCTTCACCAATTCCGCCAACCGCCTGTACAAACTGAGGATGACCTCTGAACCCAGACGGCAGGAGTCATTGGTGCCGACATGAGCAACAATTTGCAGTCGGGTGCACCCAGTGCTCTCTATCGCCGCCGGTAGGGCCTCCACCACATCTCGGATGAGACCCCCCGGTAAGCAGATAGTGAACACTGGCCTTCTTCTCCGACCTTCCCGCTATTTCCCTAAGGGGCTCCATCACCCGCCTAACGTTGGAGCTCCCAATAACTAATAAACCCCTCCCCCCGTGTGCCTGCTCGGACCTTGCTGAAGGAGCAACCACACGTCCACTCACAGGCAGAGCGGGCGATGCCACACGGCCAGCCTCCACATTGGCCACATTGACCCTCCGCCTCGTGCGCCGCGAACGCCGCTGAACCCGCCACTCCCCTTGGGGAGAGGGTGGCCCAACCGCGCCCAGTACACGCGAAGATGTCTCGACAGCAGGGACAGTGGGTGAAGCATGTAACACCTGGGGTGTACCTTGCGACGCACCAGACTCCCCACTGCCGCTACACTCCGAGGCAGCAGCCTGAAGACGGCTGACCGCGGCCATCAACACGCTCAGCTGTTCGTGAACAGTGGCCAGCTCCTCCTGCGTCCGTACACAGCAGTCACACATCCTATCCATCCTAAGGAATCAATTTACTGAAGAGAGTTAATCAACCTTTAACTAGACCGCTAATTCACTAAAGGTGGCTGTTTATTCACTAAACTGCGGTTGCTAGGCACTTCTTGTAGAAAACAATGAAAATAGCACTACCTGTCTCTGGACTGTATTGCAAACAAACACTAGCACTACTGGCACTATGGTTGACTAAAGGGACTCTCTGACTGTATTCAAAACAAACACGAAATCTATGGAACTATTAATAGCACTCGACAATTAAAGCTTCCTAAAATCAAATACACACGGAAGAAGAAGTGACAAGTAAGAAAAATACAGTTAATACTTAAATTAAGGTAGCTCGCTGCACAGCAGACGTGAAGCAGACGGCAGTTACGACGACACTGACTACTGGCACTATGGCTGACTAAAGGGACTCTCTCTGACTGTATTCAAAACAAACACGAAATCTATGGAACACTATTAACAGCACCCGACAATTAAAGCTTACTAAAAGCAAATACACACGTAAGAAGAAGTGCTTGCTTCCAATTCCATGGAGAAAATGACTTAAACTAAGCTGCAATAAAACATAACATAAAACTCTAATTAGGCGTGATTAATCACGCGACCTCAACCCATAAGGGTGTCGATTCCGCAAAGGATATCTACAACCCTGTGGAGGTAATCTCCTCCGTTTTTTCTTTCGTCTTTGTTCCACTTGAGGTGGAGGTGACACAGGCGGATCGGGGGCTGCGACCTGTTGTGGTGACACAGCCCTACCGTGGTAATGTTGCAGGCGGTCAAAGTGCACTATCACCCTACGATCGGTTAATTGCAGTTCTGCATTGACTGGTGAGGTCAACCGCACAATCCGATACGGGCCTTCAAAGCGGGGAGAGAACTTTTTAGTTCGTCCCTTTTTGATTGCCGGGTTTCGTAGTAACACTAAATCACCTGTTTGATAAGTTGGTAAAACAGCATTTTTGTTCTGCCTGTGCAACTGTTTATTAGTAGCTTTGATATTATTCCTCTTTACCTTATACCAGATCGCTTTTAGCCGGCGGGCTAAACCTTTTACTTCCTTTATTTCTACACCTTGAGGTAGTTTGTCTATTTCGAACGGCGAATTCATCGGCCGTCCAAACACAGCTTCGTAAGGGGTATACCCCGTGGATTCACGTATTCGGGTGTTGTATGCAGAAGAAATATGCGGTACATATCCGTCCCAATTAGCGTGCGTTTTTGCAACATAATAGAATAACATTTTACAAATTGTACGGTGTACGCGTTCAACGCGACCGTTGGCCTTAGGATGGAAGGGAGTTGTACGCCATTTTTTGATTCTTAACAATTTACAAACTTGTACAAATAAGGCAGACATGAAATTGGTTCCTTGATCCGTTAAAATGGCATCAGGACTTCCAAAAGGTAGTATCACACGATTTACAAACTCTCTCGCCACAGTTTCAGCTGTCATGTCGGGGAGGGGAACCAAAATTAGATAACGTGAAAAGTGATCAACAACAGACAAAATGTATTTGTTACCTTGTTGCGACTGTGGAAAAGGACCTTGGAAATCTAAAGCAAGAATTTCGAAGGGTGAAGATGTCTGAGAAAGTGTTTGCAGCGGCACTCGCGGATGCCTATTTTGTGCTCGTTGTGCACACGGCAGGCAAGATCTTACATACCTGTCCACGTCACGTTGTCGGTATTGCCACCAATAACGTGTCGCAATTCGAGCGTTCGTAGCGCGTTTTGCGCTGTGACATGCTTGGATTGTATCATGGCATTGCCGTATTATACGTTGCTGCAAGCATTCCGGTATTACCAAACGATTTCCATGGGGAGTTCTTCGATACAAAAGTTCGTCTATTACTTCAAATTCTGGCAAGGTGGTGTATTTTTGACATTGAACGTCCACCTGCTGTGCTACTTTTAACTCTTCAATTGATACCTCATCTGGTTGAATGACACGCACTTTTCTACTTAACGCATCAGCATTATGATGCAACCGACCAGGCTTGTGCCGAACTTCAAAATCATATTCTGACAGTTTGCTGCTAGGGTCTTTAAGATTCAATAACCACTGCAGAGCAGAGTGATCGGTAAGAACTGTAAACTTGCGACCATAAAGGTAACATCTAAAATAATTAATTCCAAAAAGAAGGGCAAGCAATTCCTTTTCTGTAGTACTGTAATTAGTTTCTGCTTTATTCAGTTAACGAGAGGCATACCCAACGGGTTTTTCCTCACCATCTTGCACTTGGCTTAGGACACATCCTACAGCAAAATCAGATGCGTCACAAGATAAAATAAAAGGTTCAGCGAAGTCTGGGTAAACAAGTAGAGGTGAACTAGTTAAAATAGTTTTCACTGTTTGAAAGGCGGTCGAACATTCATCCGTCCAAACAAAAGGAGTATCCTTTTTCAACAATTTAGTAAGTGGTTTGGTAATAGTAGCATAATTTTTAACAAAACGGCGGTAATAATTTGCAAGGCCAAGGAAGGATTGTAATTCCTTTAAATTTGTTGGAATAGAAAAAGTGTCTACTGCTTCAGTTAATCGTGGATCTGGCTTGACTCCGCTGGAACTGATGACATGACCTAAATACTGCACTTGTGATTGAGCAAAAGAACATTTTTCTAATTTTAAGCTTAAATTAGCATTTTGCAAGCGCAACAGTACACTGCGTAGATGTTCAGCTTGTTCAGCAATGGATTTTGAAAATATAATTATATCATCAAGATACAGAAGGCACATAGTAGGTTTCAACCCACGTAATAGCAGATCTGCAAATCGCTGAAAGGTTGCTGGCGCGTTGCGAAGCCCGAAAGGCATCCTTAAGAATTCATATAAGCCACCAGGAACTACAAAAGCTGTCTTAGCTCGATCTTGAGGAGCAATTGGAATTTGATGATACCCACTGCGCATGTCTAATGTTGTGAAGTACCGGCAGTTGCCCAGACGATCGAGTGTCTCATCGATCCGGGGTAATGGATAATGATCTGGAGTAGTAACTTTGTTTACTGCTCGCATGTCTACACAGAGGCGATAGGATTTTTCTCCGTCTATAGATTTCTTTGGAACGACTACAATTGGGCTAGACCACGCACTAGAAGAGGGTTGGATTATTCCTGCTTCTAGTTGCTGTTGTATAGTTTCCTCTACCACTGACTGAAGATGGTAGGGAATTCGGTACCCTTTTTGAGCTATTGGCCTAGCATTTCCTGTTGGAATCTCATGTTGGATTAGATCTGTTGCTGGTAAATATTTCCTGTCTTCAAACAACCATGAATACTCATTCAACACTTCATTTATTAGCTATTGTTCATGCAATGGGAGGTGACTAAGCTTAGCTTTAAACTTATCTGTCAGATGTGACGTGATTGTCAAAAGGTGTTGGGAGGCGGCAGCAGTCTTTTTCTTTTTCAGAGAAGGGGTTCTCTTTGACAACTCATCTTCTGTGATAACCTGTAAGCTGGCTAATACTGTACCACGCGGTATTAAAGCTTGCTTGTGACTAAAATTGTCTTGACACACGGGTACGCAATTTTCTTTCTGTACTTGCTGCACTTTGCACAGGCTACGTTTTACGTGGACCTGCATCTGGTCAAGAGTTTCATTCTGGCAGAGTGGATCTACCAAGAAATGAACCTCTTCGGATTCACGTATCCCGACAGGCACCCAAAGCATCTTTCCTGTGCCTTCTGGTATCTCCACGGGATTATCGGCTTTTAGCATCGTTACGGGAGACTCCGAAACTTGGGAAACGGATCCTTTTTTCCCAGCTCCGCTCGCCCGCAATGTGCAGTCATGTCCAAAACGGTGCACGTTGTCGCCGAATTGGACGGTATTTAACCTATAGTCAATAACTCCCTGGAAATGACGCAGACAGTCACTTCCTAGGATATTGTCGTAATCCGTGCGCCTGTTCCGTACAACCTCCATCGTAAAAGCATATTCTGTGGAGTCCAACATGAACTCAACGCAACAGCTGCCATCAGGTTTCACTATGCCGGGACCAATACCACTGATAAGGTACCGCGGCGGTTGCAATGTTCTTTTATCTCTCTTCGATAAAAATGCCAAGCTGATCTGTGCGCCTGTGTCAATTAGCACGCGTATTGGTTTGCGGCCTCTAACACCATCGACAACCACGCTTGCCACCTGTGTGATTCCCTTATCAACTAGGGGGTCACTATTTTTAACGGGGGCCGGGAGGGGTGGCACTTCCTGCCCCGCGGCCGTTTCCCGAATTCTGTGGTTGGTTTGCATTTCGCCTGGAATTTGCAGGCGGTTGTGGCCTACTATTTGGACAATGCACGCTTTGGTGACCCATGTTCCTGCACTGATGACAATGTGGCACGCGACATTGCTCTGCCACGTGTCCTTGTCTATTACAGCGCCCACACTTAGTATCGTTCGAAAAGACACGTCGGGGCTCGCTTTGCCGCGCGGAGACGGCCACAAATCGGCTCGCCTCCTCTCTCAAGAGTGCTAATCGCACGGCTTCGTGTAAGGTGCGGGGGGAAGCTACCTTGATTGCGCCCCCTATTTGAGGGTTTATGCCACGAATAAACACGTCTATCGCACGACATTCTGATTCTTCCAACAGAACCTCGTTACGAGCAGAACTGGCACTTAGTGCGTACGTGTGGCATGCGACGCTTCTAATCCTGTCCGCGAATGCTTCTAAATCTTCACCCGCTTTTTGCTTAAGGGTGGAAAGCAAATCGCGATATTAACTAGTACCACGTTTGTCGGTATACCTTTCAATCAACCCTGTTGCAAGGGACTGGAAGGTAGGGGCATTTTTCAAGCTCTCGACCGACTGCACGTAGTTCCGCGCTTCGCCGGTGAGTTTAATTTTCATCACGTTTATGAGAAATTCATCTGGCCAACCGCAAAGCTTTCCGATGTCCTGGATATTCTGGACAAGCGTTTGAATATCCTCGTGCGGCTTTCCAGCGAACGCCGGAATAAACGCTACTGCTGGGAAGCTCTGCTCCAAAGTAGAGGTGGCTACTGCCACAGGTAATTCTGCACTAGTGAGTGGTGGAATCACCTGCTTCGGCTGTTCTTCCACTAGCACTGGCTTAGCAACATTAGATTGCGGAGAATCTATTTTAAGATCATCTATCTGTTGCTTAAGCTCCGCGTTAGTTAGAATTAATTGATTTAACTGGGGCTGCAGCGCCAAGAGGGGATCTTCATCCGCTCCGGCTGCTCCTGCCTCCGATTGCTGCCTGGTGATCGGCATGTTACAATAGTGTGGACACCTACACCACAGTAGCGTCGCTAGCGACTTACATTATTTGGTGGCGTGCAGACGACGGACGGCGGCGGTGTCGACGAGCGGCGGCAGGCGCGTTGATCACGCGCGGGCGCAGCAGGCGGCCGGCGACAGCACGGACAGCTGCGACGGCGGGGCGGCGCGAGGGCCGCACCCCGGACCCTGGCGCAGGCGGTGACCCGTGGCAGCTATGGACAGCGGCGGCGGCGGCGGCGGCGGCGGCGGCGGCGAGCGGGACTGCATCGCGGACCCTCCTCGGCTCGCGTCCGGCGGCGAACTGCGTCACGCTTGTGGCGCGCTAGTGCGCGGCCACGCACATTCTGCAACGCAGGCGACCGGCTGGCACGCGCATGGCGCGCTGCAGCCTCGCCACGTTCGGTCTAGTTTCCTTTACTTACTCAGCCTCGGCCCCTTTCTAGTACTCATACTCAACTGATGAGTTGATTTTACAACCGTAAGGTGGGTCGCATCCCACTTCTGACACCATTTGTTCGTCAGGATAGAAGTCAGGAGCGGAGAGCGTTGTAAAATGAAAATTAATTAGTGGAATGGACCCAGTTTATTCTTGTAATGATGGTACAGTGGTGCCTACGTAGGGCCGAGCAGCCACAAGAGGGGTTGCCGTCTGCTCAGCAGAGAGGCAGAGGCTAGAGGAGCGACTACTCGGGGCCGAGGTCAGAAGCTAAGAGAGCGCGGAGCTGTTTCCAAGCCGCCCTCGCCGCTCCCGGCCGCGTCCCCACGTGATCACACGATTAGTCTCTGATTGGAGGATTGATTCCGCCAACGCGCCTTGCTAGTAGCGTACCCCCGTCAGCGCAACCAACCCGTGGGACTTGAGTCTGACCGAGGAGCACGTGGCAGGAATGTGCCGACCATGGTCTTCCGGCCAGCACCTTCCACCACAGTATGCCCAAGCCGGCTACGGCCGGACATTATGCATGAAAAATTTACTTAATAAAATTTTGTCGGCAATGATCCCTCTTGGGGGGTGTCCTCCCTGCACACCAAATATGAGTCAACATCTATGAGCAGTTCACTAACTTTATCTCTAATACCTCTTATATTTTGATAAAATATTCTAATTCCTTCTCTACTTGGAAACATGACGTCCTCTGAAGGAGAGCCCTTAATTAGAGGCACTTCCTTTAAGCAGGTATACCTATCAGCTGACTTCAATCTAAAAGAGGTGCAGCTCTAACCCCAACTGCTACAGGAATTTTTCCATGAGTGATCCCACCACCCCTCTGTACTTTCACCTGTAAGACTTGCCAGGCTCCCCTTCCCATACCTATTAAAGTGCAGGCCATTCCTAGTGAAACCTGATCTACTGATAGATTCAACTGGTGCCACTAAAATGTGACACATGCCCTCTGCCATCAGTGACTTCTCCAGCCCCATGTTTATGTGCCTAACAGCCGCATTAAGATGAGGCTGATCATGACGCTGAAACAGTTGCACGAAAAGCACATTAAGGCTACCAGTTTGACTAGCTATCTTTACCAGGTCACCATCTATATCATATTCCCCTTTTCTATCAAGACTGTTCCCTGCTCCACAGACTGTCACTACCTGATCCTCCTTCGTAAAATTTCCCCCTAACTCGCTAGAAGCAGACGATGCTGCGCGAAGTGCCCAAGTAGAAGGCGGTCCCCTCGGTAGTCGAGGTGACTTGGAACTGGCTGCTATGCTGTGGCTCTGGCGCTTATGACTTCTCTGGTGGCGCCACCGCTGCGACTTCTTGGTGCGGTAGTCGCTGGGGTTACACGCCATCTCTGGAGTGGGTTGTCCAATTGTAGTGCTGCCCGGTTGTGCATGCCGTGCTTACGATACCACGGTGGCAAAATCAAAAAATTTACAGTACCTAATTTGTAGTATTTAGAAAAGCAAATGCGCATACTACAACCCTCCTGCCTCTCCAGCTACTATAATTAGGCTTTTCTGCATGACCGTGATCCTAAAGTCCCTAATCTGTGGGGAAAAGGTATCTACTCCGAAGGATAACGCAAAACCGAGAGAGGTAGATGAAATTATAATCGAATCGCCACTGCTCAGTAGTTCATCAATGACAATTAGAAACAAAGTTGATTAACTTTACGTATTTTTATTACGTAAACTAATTTTTAATTAACAGTAGTAAGTGAGAAATTTGGAAAAAAGGTTTTCAAAGTTTGTCATTAATGAAAATAACCAACGGTCGCTAGTTCCTCACCAGAACACGAATAATTAAATTCAACCTGAACTTTATGCTCGTATGCAATCCTACGTAAGAAGAGCTATTGGCATCACGACGAAGGAACAGTACCTAATAGAAACTTTCAAGTACTTCAGACAACACATGTCACAGTAGTCACATAATAATCAAATAGCAAACACATACAATATATTATATTAATTTTCAAAGAGGAATATAAGTAAGATTGTTTACTGTCTGTGGACAGAAAGGTTTTGTTACGTTTCTCACCGTAATACTGACTGTTGTAATTGTAGCAAGCAGAAACATTGTTTTTATTTACTCAATGGTAAGGACTGTCATTTACCTAGCAGTTACTCTGATATTTCTTTGGATTAAAAGTTATAAATAATGCCACAAGTTATAAATTAGAAACTGTGCTTTGACAGTGAAACTTGTCCAAGTTACGTAAAGTTTTACTATTTTATTATTATCAATGTTACTCAATTCTTAGGCAATTAAACTAATATTTGCTTTTGCATCATTCTTTTTTGTGACATTATTGTGCTAGAGCCAAAGATTTAATTATTACGTAATTGTCAAAAAGTTGGAAAAATTATATTTTGACAATCTAATAATTTAATGTTCACTTCATTTTCAGTTCATTTTCTGATTATCTCGGTTCGTACAAACGGATAGGATGAATACTACTTGCATAATGACTTAGGAAAATTATTTACGTGACGATATGAGCAAAAACAATGTTATTTGTGAAATAAAATTCCAACTACGCTGTTCAGCCTATTGCAATTCTAGATATAAAAGCCTAGATCTTATTTCACTTCATGATGCCGTTGGTTTTTCGAGCGGCTTCATTTAGCGGTAAAATAGGGCACAGGTTGATCTTCTTGCCATACCAAAGCCAATAACTAGGGCCCACAGTACTCCTGATGTTATGTGAAATACTCTTGCTGCGTTTGTACTGTGCCCAATAAATACCATACACATAGTTTGTCAATATTAAACATCCACCAAAATAACCATTTCAGTTTTCACTGCTCCGCACTTCGGAAACAGACTTTTTATCTCCTCGCTTTTGCATAGCCACACCGGCGAATACACACAACCAACGAAACAACAGTCTTCTCGCGACTCCGAACTGCTACTTTTTTGGCGCGCTTGCACGCCCAGCGAAAATGAGTTTACAATTTATTATGCACTTTGACAATAGCTTTCTCCTGACTAGGCCAGCGTGTGTACTTACAAAATGTTAACATTCCATGCGTACGACATATTTAGAAGAATAATTTCCAGCACTCGTAAAATACGTAGGAAAAATATGATCATCCACAGAGTTGTGGTGTTACAATACCGAACTAAAATGCTGAAAGTAAACAGCATGTGTTAGTATGGACGCTAGACGACTGTGTTGCAATCTACCCTGAAAAGCCAAAGAAACTGCTACACCTGCCTAATATCGTGTAGGGCCCCACGAGCACGCAGAAGTGCAGCATGGACTCGACTAATGTCTGAAGTAGTGCTGGAGCGAATTGACACCTTGAATCCTGCAGGGCTATTCACAATCCGTAAGAGAAAGAGGAGGGTGGAGATCTCTTGTCAACAGCACGTTGCAGGGCATCCAAGATATACTGAATAATGTTTGGGGAGTTTGGTGGCCAGCTGAAGTATTTCAACTCAGAAGGGTGCTCCTGGAGCCACTCTGTAGCAAGTGTCCTGCTGTAATTGCCCATGTCCATCGAAATGCACAATGGACATGAATGGATGCACGTGATCAGATAGGGTGCTTAAGGTGGTGTCACTTGTCAGAGTCGTATCTAGACGTATAAGAATTCCCATATCACTCCAACTGCACACGCCCCTCACCATTACAGAGCCTCCACTACCTTCAACAGTCCCCAGCTGACATGCAGGGTCCATCGATTCATGAGGTTGCCTCCATACCCGTACACGTCCATCCGTTCGATGCAGTTTGAGACTTCTCCGGCCAGGAAACATGTTTCCAGTCATACACAGTCCAATGCTGGTGTTGACGGACCTAGACGAGACGTAACGTTCTGTGTCCTGCTGTCATCAAGGGTGTTCGAGCTGGCCTTCGGCTCCAAAAGCCCATATGGATGATGTTTCGTTGAATGGTTCGCCCGCAGACACTTGTTGATGGTCCAGCTTGAAATCTGCAGCAATTTGCTGAAGGGTAGCACTTCTGACAAGTCGAACGATTCTCTTCAGTCGTCGTCGGTCCAGTTTTTGCAGGATCTTTTTCCGGCCGCAGCGATGTCGGAGATTTGACGTTTTACCCGATTCCTGTTATTCACTCGTGAAATGGTCGCGCGGGAAAATCCCCACTTCATTGCTGCCTCGGGGATGCTGTGTCCCATCGCTCGTGCGCCGACTACAACACTACGTCCAGACTCACTTAAATCTTGATACCCTGCCATTGTAGCAGCAGTAATCGATCTAACAACTGCTCCAGACACTTGCTGTCTTATACAGGCATTGCCGACCTCAGCGCCATATTCTACTTATTTACATGTCTTTGTATTCGAATACGCAAACCTGTACCAGTCTCTTCGGAGCTTCGGTGTATAAGTTCAATTATCTTACTTTTATGTCTAACTCAGGATAAAATTTAAGAGAAATAGGGACCAAGGTATCGATACATAAAGTATAAAGTTTAATGACAAAACCGTTACATACACAAATCGTATTACAAAGACTGCAGGGAAAAGAAAGAGAAGTGTAACGAAGTCCTCAGAGATATGAACAGCGAAGGATAAAAATGAACATTGTGTGTATGTACCCCAATAGGAGAAAAAAATACATCCTATTATGTGTCGTGAGAACTTCGAACGCTCTACTATATCTGCATGCACCTAGAACTAAACGAGAAGTAAATCTGCAGTAGCGACCTGGGGTGAATGGGACCTCAGCGGTGTATATGTGGTGATGGGGTGTTGAGGCGATGGTGCTGCCCAGTTGCGGCTACGAAATCCCGGCTGCAACGAAAAGCATCTTTGTTCAGTCTCGCTTTACAATGGTGGAAGTGGTGCGACACCCCTGTCCCCCCTACCTGACAGGCGCACTACAGGCGCATGGTCTGCCGGTTCAGCTCTCATCTACGGAGCGCCGTGGTGCGGAGGTGGCGTGCTGGACGTGTGACATACGTGTCCTGCTTTGCTGGCACTGTCTGCATCACTCAGCAGCACGGGCCGCAGTTAGCACTGTTCGTCCGTGAGAAGTGATACTAAGACAAACGTTTCCTGCGTTCTCATAGTGGTCTACTGCAACCGGAAGAGAAGCTGGCTCTGATGTGGTTTTATAGTGTAGTATACTAAATACTAAACACCCTTTCCCAAAGCTGTTTCACAGAGGAAGACCGCACTGCAGTTCCTTCTCTAAATCCTCGCACGAACGAGAAAATGGCTGACATCGAATTAAGTGTCCAAGGAATACAAAAGCAACTGAAATCACTCAACAGAGGAAAGTTCACTGGACCTGACGGGATACCAATTCGATTCTACACAGAGTACGTGAAAGAACTTGCCCCCTTTCTAATAGCCGTGTACCTCAAGTCTCTAGAGGAACGGAACGTTCCAAATTATTGGAAAAGAGCACAGGTAGTTCCAGTTTTCAAGAAGGGTCGTCGAGCAGATGCGCGAAACTATAGGCCTATATCTCTGACAACGATCTGTTGTAGAATTTTTGCTCGCGTGTCATGTCATTTCTAGAAACCCTGAATCTGCTCTGTAGGAATCAACATGGATTCCGAAAACAGCGATCGTGTGAGACCCAACTCGCTTTATTTGTTCATGAGACCCAGAAAATATTAGATACAGGCTCCCAGGTACATGCCATTTTCCTTGACTCCCGGAAGGCGTTCGATAAGGTTCCGCACAGTCGCCTGGTAAACAAAGTAAGAGCGTACGGAATATCAGACCAGCTGTGTGGCTGGATTGAAGAGCTTTTAGCTAACACAACACAGCATGTTGTTCTCAATGGAGAGACGTCTACAGACGTTAAAGTAACCTCTGGTGTGCCACAGGGGAGTGTTATGGGACCATTGCTTTTCAAAATACATATAAATGACCTATTAGATAGTGTCGGAAGTTCCATGTGGCTTTTCTCGGATGATGCTGTAGTATACAGAGAAGTTGCAGCACTAGAAAATTGCAGCGTAATGCAGGAAGATCTGCAGCGGATAGGCACTTGGTGCAGCGAGTGGCAACTGACCCTTAACATAGACAAATGTAATGTACTGCGAATACATAGAAAGAAGGATCCTTTACTGTATGATTCTATGATAGCAGAACAAACACTGGTAGCAGTTACTTCTGTAAAATATCTGGGACTATGCGTACGGAAAGCCGGCCAGTGTGGCCGAGTGGTTCTAGGCGCTTTAGTCTGGAACCGCGCGACAGCTACGGTCGCAGGTTCGAATCCTGCATCGGGCATGAATGTGTGTGATGTCCTTAGGTTAGTTAGATTTAAGTAGTTCTACGTTCTATGGGACTGATGACCTCAGATGTTAAGTCTCTTAGTGCTCAGAGCCATTTGAACCATTTTGCGTACGGAACGATTTGAAGTGGAATGATGATATAAAATTAATTGTTGGTAAGGCGGGTGCCAGGTTGAGATTCATTTGGAGAGTCCTTAGAAAATGTAGTCCATCAACAAAGGAGGTGGCTTACAAAACACTCGTTCGACCTATACTTGAGTATTGTTATCAGTGTGGGATCCGTACCATGTCGGGTTGAGAGAAGAGATAGATAAGATTCAAAGAAGAGCGGCGCGTTTCGCCACAGGGTTATCTGGTAAGCGTGATAGCGTTGCGAAGATGTTTAGCAAACTCAAGTGGCAGGCTCTGCAAGAGAGGCGCTCTGCATCGCTGTGTAGCCTGCTGTCCAGGTTTCGAGAGGGTGCGTTTCTGGATGAGGTATTGAATATATTGCTTCCCCCTACTTATACCTCCCGAGGAGATCTCGAATGTAAAATTAGAGAGATTCGAGCGCGCACGGAGGCATTCCGGCAGTCGTTCTTCCCGCGAACCACACGCGAGTGGAACAGAAAAGGGAGGTAATGACAGTGGCACGTAAAGTGCCCTTCGCCACACGCCGTTGGGTGGCTTGGGAAGTATAAATGTAGAGGCAGATGTAAATGTAGATGTACCGATCTGACCACTAACCGCAGGCCTCCCAGTGCAGATATTTGGGTGCTGCTGCAGAGCCAGGAGATGGCTCATCCGCTGTACTGATCCAAGTCCGGTGGTACAGACTTAACCACATGGGTTGTTGTTGTTGTTGATGTTGTGGTCTTCAGTCCTGAGACTGGTTTGATGCAGCTCTCCATGCCACTCTATCCTGTGCAAGCTTCTTCATCTCCCAGTACCTACCGCAGCCTACATCTTTCTGAATCTGCTTAGTGTATTCACCTCTTGGTCTCCCTCTACGATTTTTACCCTCCACGCTGTCCTCCAATACTAGATTTGTGATTCCTTGATGCCTCAAAACATGTCCTACCAACCGATAGCTCCTTCTAGTCAAGTTGTGACACAAACTTCTCTTCTCCCCAATCCTATTCAGTACTTCCTCATTAGTTATGTGACTACCCATCTAATTTTCAGCATTCTTCTGTAGCACCACATTTTGAAAGCTTCTATTCTTTTCTTGTCCAAACTATTTATCGTTCACGTTTCACTTCTATACATGGCTACACTCCATACGAATACTTTCAGAAACTACTTCCTGACACTTAAATCTATACTCGATGTTAACAAATTTCTCTTCTTCAGAAACGCTTTTCTTGCTATTTCCAGTCTACATTTTATATCATCTCTACTTCGACCATAATCAGTTATTTTTCTCTCCAAATAGCAAGACTCGTTTACAACTTTAAGTGTCTCATTTCCTAATCTAATTTCCTGAGTATCACCCGAGTTCACTCGACTACTTTCCATTATCCTCGTTTTGCTTTTGTTGGCGTTCATGTTAAATCCTCCTTTCAAGACACTATCTACTCTGTTCAACTGCTCTTCAAAGTCATTTGCTGATTCTGACAGAATTACAACGTCATCAGCGAACCTCGAAGTTTTTACTTTCTCTCCATGGATTTTAATACTAATTCCGAATTTTTATTTTGTTTCCTTTACTGTTTGCTCAATATAAGATTGAATAACATCGGGGAGATGTTACAACCCTGTCTCACTCCCTTCCCAACCACTTCTTCTCTTTCATGTCCCTGGACTCTTATAACTGTCATCTGGTTTCTGTACAAATTGTAAATAGCCTTTCGCTTCCTGTATTTTACCCCTGCCACCTTCAGAATTTGAAAGAGAGTATTCCAGTCAACATTGTCAAAAGCTTTCTCTAAGTCTACAAATGCTACAAACGTAGGTTTGCCTTTGCTTAATCTAGCTCCTAAGATAAGTCATAGGGTCAAAAAATGGTTCAAATGGCTCTGAGCACTATGGGACTCAACTGCTGTGGTTATCAGTCCCCTAGAACTTAGAACTACTTAAACCTAACTAACCTAAGCACATCACACACATCCATGCCCGAGGCAGGATTCGAACCTGCGACCGTAGCAGTCGCACGGTTCCGGACTGCGCGCCTAGAACCGCGAGACCACCGCGGCCGGCAGTCATAGGGTCAGTATTGCCTCACGTGTTCCAGCATTTCTACGGAGTCCAAACTGATCTTCCCCGAGGTCGGCTTCTACCAGTTTTTCCATTCGTCTGTAAAGAATTTGTGTTAGTATTTTGCAGCCGTGGCTTATTAACAGATAGTTTGGTAATTTTCAAACCTGTCAACCCCTGCTTTCTTTGGGATTGGAATTATCATATTCTTCTTGAAGTCCGAGGGTATTTCGCCTGTCTTATACATCTTGCTCACCAGATGGTAGAGCTTTGTCAGGACTGGCTCTCCCAAGACTAACAGTAGTTCTAATGGAATGTTGTCTACTTCCGGGGCCTTGTTTCGACTCAGGTCTTTCAGTGATCTGTCAAACTCTTCACGTAGTATCATATCTCCCATTTCATCTTCATCTACATCCTCTTCCATTTCCATAATACTGTCCTCAAGTACATCGCCCTTGTATAGACCCTCTATATACTCCTTCCACATTTCTGCTTCCCCTTCTTTGCTCAGAACTGGGTTTCCATCTGAGCTCTCGATATTCGTACAAGTGGTTCTCTTTTCTCCAAAGGTATGTTTATTTTTCCTGTAGGCAGTATCTATCTTACCCTAATGAGATAAGCCTCTACATCCCTGCTTAGCCATTTTGCGCTCCCTGTGGATCTCATTTTTGAGACGTTTGTATTTCTTTTTGCCTGCTTCATTTACTGCATTTTTATATTTTCTCCTTTCATCAATTAAATTCAATATTTCTTCTGTTACCCAAGGATTTCTACTACCTATTTGATTCTCTGTTGTCTTCACTACTTCATCCCTCAAAGCTACCCATTCTTCTTATACTGTATTTCTTTCCCCCATTCCTGTCAATTGTTCCCTTATGCTCTCCCTGTAACTCTGTACAACCTCTGGTTCTTTCAGATTATCCAGGTCCCATCACCTTAAATTCACACCTTTTTACAGTTTCTTCAGTTTTAATCTACAGTTCATAAGCAATAGATTGTGGTCAGAGTCCACATCTGCCCCTGGAAATGTCTTACAATTGAAAACCTGGTTCCTAAATCTCCGGCTTACCATTATATAATCGATCTGAAACATGAGTTACTATGGTGGAAATGGTTACCGAGACGGGCGTCCACTGCTCGCCGGCCCACATCGCAGCAGATGTATGGGTGGCGCTGGTGTTGCGGTGAGGGCTGCCAGACTGTTCTCAACTGTGCTTCAATTAAAGGGAATTTGTAGTGTTTAGTGGCATGTTTGTGGTGCTGATACGTGGCCTCCAGGACCGTACAGATCAACACCTTCGTGGCCTAATGGTCAGTTCGCAGTGGCGCTGCTGTTTTGTATCGTCGCCAAGACTGCGCGTCTTGGCGCGGCCACCTGCCGGTATGTAAGGAAGCTAGTTTATGAAATCACGTACCAGCACCTGTGCCCCTGCTGGCTCGCCTCACATACTGCTGCAATGGAGTTGCTTTCATAGCAGTACCGGCCGAAATTGGCGGTGGAGAGTTCTTCGACCAAAGTTGGAATGGAGTTCAGCAAGAAATGTAGAGCGCAACAGAAACAAGCGGAACTCCAACAGTTCCAAATGCGGATGTTAGTGGACTTGCTTCTGTGGGAAATTCGACTGTCTGAAATTTTTATGCATATTCATTACATTTATACATACGTATACCATAAACTTCCTTATCAAGACCTTTTGGGCCACAGTTCCGGAACCACGCTGCTGCCACGGTCGCAGGTTTGAATCCAGCCTCGGGCATGGATGTCTGTGATGTCCTTAAGTTAGTTAGGTTTAGGTAGTTCTAAGTCTAGGAGACTGATGACCTCAGATGATAAGTCCCATATTCCTTAGAGCCATTTGAACGCTTTTTTTTGCAACAGTAAATAGCAACAGACAGATTCCATCCGTGAATAATAGAGGTAAAAGCAAATTTGCCTTCTCACTGTAGTTCAGTAGAACACGCTATGTCTCCAATATGGCTTGTTTACACCGTTCGGTCATTCAACATCCCTAGAAGCGTAATTTCCAGTTTCCAGTTTAGACATAGCCCACACAGTCATTTCACGGCGGGAAGCGCTTTTAACATGAGAATTTAGTGGACGAATCGAGGTAGACATCCCACCGCTGTTGTGAGATACAAAACAAAGCAAAAGACAGCCCTTTTGAGACGGTTGGGAATCCTTTGTCGACCCAGACAATACAGAACCATCTTAACGTCATTAACTAGGTCTGTAAGCATCCATTAAGAACACAAGAAGAAAAGGAAGAAAGCAAATAATGTGGGTAGTGGAACATCTGGATAAAGGGCACCAGCTGCTCTTCACCGACTACTGCAGTATTCGTATGAGCAACGCACATCTCAGACATGCTGTCCCAGCTATTCAACGGTGAAGTGGGTCTAGTTATGTTTTTGACTGGTGTCATAAACGGACATCTAATGCCTCTCATCGCTACGAAGGGAAACTTAAGGGCTGAGCAATATACTGAAAATTAGTGATGAGCCTTAAAATCAGAATTCCCGATTATCGTGGTAGACTGTCCTTCAAGACGTTAACGCTCGACCTCTTAGCACCACCACATGAATACCTTTAAGTAACAGGAATCGTCCAGATTGGACTACGATTTCAACTGAAGTTAACTCGATCGACCGTGCTTGGAAGCAGTTGAAATTTGCTATGTGTCGTCGATGGAAACCTCCGTCCACACTCTGTTGTGTTGGACACGACTGAGCTCAAAGCGTGCCGGGGATTATACACGCATGTTTCAGCGCCCGACATGGAGTAACGTAGTAACGAATGTTAGCCTGTAGCAGATACAGATTTCAGTAATGTACACTTCTTGCTTCGAAAAACCACACATTCGTTACCCAGACTACTGATTTCCAATTCCATAGTTGCTGCTCGGACATATTTCCGAATACGCAAGTTATATACAGGAACTGAGCGTTATGTTATGTAGCATTTCTTAATCTTTTCGATTCCGTCAGGAGTGCCCCAGGGCAGTGTGGTAAAACCGCTAGTGCCCTTTCCATACATAAAGACACGAGAGGCAGGTTTATCAGCAATTTGACATTGCTTGCTGATGACATTGTAATATGTGGGACCCTATAGTCATTGACTGGCTGTAGGAGAAACGAGGATGACTTAGACAAAATTTCTTTTTGGGGTGATGACTGACAGCTTCCTCTAAATGTAGAAAAATGTAAGCTAATGCAGACGAGTACTGCAATTTCAAACACAGTTTCAGTGGTATGATCCTTCACTATCATGTCAATTAAACATTTCACCGTAACGTTGCAAAACGAAATGAAATTGAATGAGGACATAAGGTCGGATGTAGGGTAGGTGAATGATAGACTTTCGTTTATTGGGAGAATTTCATGAAAGTGTACTTCATTTATAAACGAGACCACAAATAAATCACTTGTGCAGTGTACTCCTGAGTACTGCCAGTGTACTTGGGGGTTGGTGTTAAAGGAAGAATGTAGCAATTCAGAGGCGGGCTGCTAGATTTGTTACTGGTAGGTTTGATAAACACGAGAGTATTAGAGTTGCTCCTTGGACTCAAATGGATGATCCGATAATTGCGTCATTTATTTATAGACATGAAATATTCGGTCCTGCTCATGTTGCAAGTTTATTGGTATGATTCACCATATTTAACCTGATGATGTGATATCTATGTTACGAAATCTTTCGTTAAATAAATTATATACAATAGAAGTCAACCGGTTATCTTTCAGTATGTCAAGATCTCAAATGAGGATCCCTGAAGGTAGGACGACGTTCGCTCCGTGACACATTACTGAGGATATTTAGACTACCGATGCGACTGACTGCAGAAGTGTTATACTGCCGTCTGCCTACATTTCGCCTAAGGACCACGAAGTAAAGAGAAATTAGAACCTGTCTGGAGGTGTATTGAGGCTCGTTTTTCCCTCGCTCCATTTTCAATGGAACAGGAAACGGAATGCGTAGCAGCGGTACAAAATACAGTCTGCACTGCGCAGTATAATGACCTGTGTGTTACGTATGCATATTTAGTGTCCGCTTTCATCGGTGAATCCCTGGGTAATTCCTATACTATGTATTTGATGTAACATTCTGCAACTGGATTATTTGCAACAAAAGTAACAAGTATTGCAAGCGATATTGCCGCAAACTCTAGTGCACGTAACGTTGTTTACTATTTAACCTTTCTGGAATTTGTGGGCGGCGGGTAAATAATCTTCACCGTTTACATGAGCCTGAAAACTATTTTGCGGTTAGCCATAAAGCGATAAAGAACATACTAACGATAATTTGGAATCTGCAAATCCACATTACTCTTTGTATACACCAAAAGGAAATGTTCCTGCTAGATATTTCGATAGCAGGATCAGGAACTAAGACCATAAGAAAAGGTTTTCACTTTTAGGTGATTGATATATTCAGTAAAAAGTTCGATTGCACAAAATATTCTATTGTAACTATTAACTCTGTCGGAAAGAACATTATTAACAGTTCAGAGACAACTTCTATGGGAAGTTCAAAATAAAATGGTTTATCGCTCTGACTTGTAATCACCGAAAGTTAGTTGTTCACCTTAAAAGTGGAAAACAATATCGCCACTGGCTACAATGTTTTGCCAACATTACGAGTGGCACACAGATAGTTACACTACCGGCCATTAAAATTGCTACACCAAGAAGAAATGCAGATGATAAACGGGTATTCATTGGACAAATATATAATACTAGAACTGACATGTGATTACATTTTCACGCAATTTGGGTGCATAGATGCTGGGAAATCAGTACCCAGAACAACCACCTATGGCCGTAATAACGGCCTTGATACGCCTGGGCATTGAGTCAAACAGAGCTTGGATGGCGTGTACAGGTACAGCTGCCCATGCAGCTTCAACACGATGCCACAGTTCATCAAGAGTAGTGACTGGCGTACTGTGACGAGCCAGTTGCTCAGTCACCATTGATCAGACGTTTTCAATTGGTGAGAGATCTGGAGAATGTGCTGGCTAGGGCAGCAGTCGAACATTTTCTGTATCCAGAATGGCCAGTAGAGGACCTGCAACATGAGGTCGTGCATTATGCTGCTGAAATGTAGGGTTTCGCAGGGATCGAATGGAGGGTAGAGCCACGGGTCGTAACACATCTGAAATCAAACGTCCACTGTTCAAAGTTCCGTCAATGCGAACAAGAGGTGGCCGAGACGTGTAACCAATGGCACCCTATACCATCACGCCGGGTGATAAGCCAGTATGGCGATGACGAATACACGCTTCCAATGTGCTTTCAACACGATGTCGCCAAACACGGATGCGACCATCATGATGCTGTAAACAGAACCCGGATTCATCCGAAAAAATGTCGTTTTGCTATTCGTGCACCCAGGTTCGTCGTTGAGTACACCATCGCAGGCGCTCCTGACTGTGATGCAGCGTCAAGGGTAATCACAGCGATGGTCTCCGAGCTGATAGTCCATGCTGCTGCAAACGTCGTCGAACTGTTCGTGCAGATGGTTGTTGTCTTGCAAACGTCCCCATCTGTTGACTCAGGGATCGAGACGTGGCTGCACGATCCGTTACAGCCATGCGGATAAGATGCCTGTCGTCTCGACTGCTAGTGATACGAGGCCGTTGGGATCCAGCACGGCGTTCCGTATTACCCTCCTGAACCCACCGATTCCATATTCTGCTAACAGTGATTGGATCTCGACCAACGCGAGCAACAATGTCGAGATAAGATAAACCGCAATCGCGATAGGCTACAATCCGACCTTTATCAAATTCGGAAACGTGACGGCATGCATTTCTCCTCCTTATACGAGGCATCAGAACAACGTTTAACCAGGCAACGCCGGTCAAATGCTTTTTGTGTATGAGAAATCGGTTGGAAACTTTCCCCGTGTCAGCACGTTGTAGGTGTCGCCAACGGCGCCAACCTTGTGTGAATGCTCTGAAAAGCTAATCATCTGCATATCACAGCATCTTCTTCCTGTCGGTTAAATTTCGCGCCTGTGGCACGTCATCTTCGTGGTGTAGCAATTTTAATGGCCAGTAGTGTACTTTCGTGAAGCCTAAGCGATTGAGGGCGGTGTGCATTCCTCGCGAGTTCACTTCCTACTTTAGCAAAAACGCTTTTGGTAGCTGCAGTGCTGTGACATCAGCCGAGACACAGCTCAGGCAGGAATTTGATGGACTGATACCTCGGTAGGAAGTGTCTTTTCCTTGCCTCTCTGACTGTATTTATATATAGGCACAGCGGACAGCCGAACGGAACATATGCTATCAATTGCTCTAGTCACAGGTAGCAGCATCTAAATGGCCACTTCTCGGACACCTATTATTTAATGTCTCTATCGGTTAGTAATTTACAGTCTTCTTAATGTTTATACAGTCTAAGTCAATTTTGGTTTGGTTACTGAAGGAGTTTCAGCATTACTATATTTAAACTTTGCTGGCTGGAATTTTTAGAACGGAACCGACAGTAGAACATGAGATCTGAGCTGCCTTTTTAAGATTCCTTGTAATGATTGTTATTTACACTAATGTCTTCAAACTTGGTACAGATGTATTATTTTATCAGTGTAAACAATTGCTGTAATTAAAGTTTTCTATAACGGATAAAAGTTATAATTAAGATATAATGAATAAGGACTTTTTGTTCCAAGTGTGGTTCCTAGTAAATAACTCGCAAAATAATAGAGGTAGCTTATTGCTGTTAGAGATATAAGATTTGTGGATTAAAATGAGGCTGCATACGAATTTTCATCTTTCTAAGTCTAATATTTAGCGCCTTCAGTTTTTCGTAATAACGCAGATTTTGACCACAATACCGCTCTGATCAAGTTGAGACTTGCAGCTTTGGATTGACATACATATTCATTTGATCATTCTGAGACTTAACTTTGTTAACATTCAATATATTCAAGCGCACACACTGACGAGGGTTGGAAGAGTTATCGTATTTTTTTAATTTCACTCATACATTATGGTGCAATCCTTTGTATGCTTTGGACAGGTGCGTTTTGACGACGTGGTGCTACTAGCAGTGAACTGGGTAAGTCCAAGCACACTCGCTCACCTCTGCATCCCTCACAATGATACAGCGTTTGTTTCACCACATCACCCCCTATTTATTTTTCTAGAAAATATTTTTGAACAAAATTAATTATTGGAAACCAGTGATGTTACAGTATCAGACCTCTTTTAAATGAAACTGATTTTAGCTAATCTGTTCTCAATATTACAACCACAAAATTAGCCATTTATATATATTTTTGTTTGTTATAACGATTGTTCCCCTTCACGAGAGCGATTGAACTTGAATTCATAATTTCGTCTCCGGACGTTTTTCTTCTTTGCTTCCCAAAAACTCTTCATCCTCTCAGAATGCTCTTTCTTCCATTCTCCTGTCAATTTTTTACCAGGCTGGCGCGATGTTCTTCCCTCAAACTTCACACTTGTGATTTTATTCGGCACTCAGAGTGGTCTTCGAGATTTTCTATGTTGATCTGTTGCAGATCCCTCTGGACTTCTTTCAGCCATTCTGTGCCGCATTTACTCTTCATTATAATACTGAAAAGTTTCCTTGCTGTCCTGGAGTCTTCCATCCTATAGACATGAGTATAAAATTTGGCTCGGCGTTTCTGATTTCGTCTGTTAATGTGTTGGTCGTTATATGGAGCTCGTTTTGTGGTCTCTTCATCCAAATGACGTTTTTGTTGATTTCCCAGTAAATCTTCCTGAGAATTTTTCTTTCCTGCTTTTCTAATTCCCAAATTTTCTAATGACCATCAATCACCATTGTTTCAGTTGCGTAAATTTCTCCTAGAAGAATCACTGTTGTATAGTGCCTTAAATTTGCGTCTGTCGAAATGCACTTGTTGTTGTAATGCGTCTGTGTTAGCTTGTAGGCCTTCTGGAGCTTGGGAAATCGGTTTAATCCTGAGGACTGCGTATTTAAAATGCCAGAATCGTGCAATGTTACCATGTGTTGTGATTAAAGGGGATTTATTTTCTGGCTGTCTTTCCTTTTTTTTTTCACAAGATACCTTTAGTCTGCTTTTTTTTGTGAAACTTAATGTAGTTTTTCCACTGCGTGAATCGCTTCTGTTCTGTTATTAGTGATAATTTCAATATCGTCAGCGAAAGCAAGGCACTTGACTTTAATTCGGTTCTCTTTCTTGATACCAATTTGGATGCCCTTTGCATGAGATTCCCATTCCCTGATGATATTTTCTAGAACCATATTGAAAAACATTGGGGACAGCCCGCCTGTCGGACTCAAGTTTTGATTTTGAAGGGTTCTGATATTTCGTCCATGAATTTCACATTGAATGTTGTTCCTGTAAGTGCCTGTCCTGTGATTTTGCGCGTCTTTTGATCGGTCTAAAATTATTCCGTGATTTTAAACATGGTTTCAAGGTCCACTGAATTGTATGCTTTCCTGAAGTCGATGAATGTAATTACCGTGTTTCTTCATTTCCTCATTTGTAACATCGTCTTTCAGCACAAGATCTGTTCCACACATTATCGTCCTTTTCTGAATCCGGCCTGGTATTCACCAATTAGTGGATCTGCTGGGGATTCTATCCTATGTAAAAGTGCTTTGGAAAGGATTTGGTAAGCGACTGGAAGCAGGGAAATTCCTCTGTAATTGTTGATGTCAGTCTTGTAGCCCTTTTTGTGTAGCGGGTGAATTAGAGAAAATTTCGGGTCCTCTGGTATTTGCTTCGTCATCCATACGCCTGATTTCATATGACACAGTTTCTGCATAAGTATAGGACCGTTTAGTTTCCAGAATTCATCAATGATCCCATCTTCTCCTGGTGCTTTGTTATTTTTCAACTGTTTGACTATCTCCATAATTTCTTCGACATCCGGGGCATGTGAGTCTGGCTGTATGAATACTGGTGAAGAGAAGACAAGTTTTTCTTGAGGTGGTTCGCAGTTGAGAAGGGAAATGAAATATTGGGCTTAGATTTTGCAGTTATTTTTCGTGTTAGTTTCCAAAGAGCCATCGGGATCTTTGAAGCACAAGCTAGGTGCCTGGTATTCCTGTAAGTTTTCTCTGAAAGTCTTTTAGGAATTTCTTGTATGTATGGCTACAGGATTCTTTCTTTTCTCTTTGCAAACGACCAGAAAAGAATTCATTAACGAAGTGGTAAGAACAGCTATGCAGTGCGCCAATTAAACACTCAACCCTTCTTGGTTATTTTGTTAATCATTAACAATTGTCTGTAATGCCGTAAACAACCTTGATTGCCGATTTGTTATTACTACCATTGTTATTGTTATTCATCATCTCACAACAGCTTTCCTATCACTCATTGCTGCCGATGCACGTAACGAATAGATCAGGATCACTGGAATGTCGGATGTTTCGTCACAGAGAATATACACCTTTATCTCGGCGTCTTGTGTTCAGGGTAATATGAAAATCTCAGTAAGAGACGGCGACAACGGGATGCCGGTGATGCAGGCAATAATAAACAACTATTTCTGTCGACTTAACACCATGATGACAGACAAATTGGCGTCTCAGTGTATTTTGATTATTATTCGTAATCCTTCTTGCGACCTCGTTCTAATATCTCGTGAGAGCATGCATAATAATTTGCTTTTTTAACACCGAACTATAATACACAAAGATAGTAGATGGATGGATACAGAGAAACTGCTACAGAGCTGTTCCTAGCACAGCTGAGAATTGGCAACCTTGTCACAAACATTTGGCAGCACTGTGACAGTGCAACCACTTCCGCATAAGGAACTGAATTGACTCACTAAATTCACTTGATATTCCCTTTCCATTTCAATTACACGTGCTATATAATTCTCATGTAAACTAAGACAGAAAATTCAATTTCTTGGCTAAAGAAATGCTATTCTTCACATAAGTGAAAACTTTTACTACCATTCACGATGTGTTTGAGGCTGAGCGACCAATACCATGATGAGAGTGGGGTGCGGGCAGCAGTGTGTCCGTAGCTGCGTGGTACCACCCATGCCTCCTGTCGCAACGGCTCACTGAGTCGTTGGTTCTAAAGGTGGTAGGGGCCAGCGTGTGCGAGCTTTTTTTCTGATTTATTTTATGGAACTACGAATTTCCAGAAAAACTCTGTTACGACATCGTAAGAAAACCATTGCACATCAGGTCCTCTTGGTAGCTCGACTCAGTAAGTTGTGTTAATGGTCGTAGATCTCTGCTTTCTGACTGCCAAGCTGCTTCACTAAACAAGCGTCTCTGAAGAAATTAGAATCGACTGTCAAGGATAGATTTTCAATATTGATCTTCACTTAAGACTCACATGCCAGGGTGAAAAGTATGAAGGAAATGAAACTCTTAATTACTAGAGGGCCTCTATGATAAATTTACACAGTAGCAATTGGGAACTCTCTGCAGACATTTGCTAACAGCGGCTCTAGCAGCTTACTTTTTCTCTGGGTAGCTTCAAATATGGGCAATTTTGTCTCCTTAAATCGAATTGAATATTTTAAATATCACTTTTCAACCGCATTCACTTCTCCATTAATTAATTTATGGACCTCAAAACAAGCAATCTACCTAAGTAGCTATACAGCAGGTTCATAAAGGTATTGACACAATGTTTCACATCCATTTACCATAGGGAACCAAAGAAAGAAACCAAACACAATACATTGCATTTACTCTCTGTGCCTTGACTGACACATATGAATCCAACACAAAAAAAAATTATTTGAAGAATCTCCTGTGAAAGTAAAAAGAACAGGATGTGATGCTTTAATTATAACACACTGGATCAGTAACAATGAAATTAATTCTGTGCCACATTGATGTATTCCATACTAGTGTAATAAAATACTCATCAAATAAAAACGATTTTGCGCTTCCTTTGCTATCGAGTATGAAATACAAACCGTAGACAGATTTTATGGGTCACCACTCAACAACATTAAAGCATTTTACACCGTCAATAGTGAGGAGTGGAGCAGACGTTGTTGGCAAAGGCGAGACAATACAGTGCCTCAGCCTCTGCCGGTAGGCAGCAAACGGGTCCCAAGGAACTCAGACACATGTGGTGTATTCAGAGGCGGATGATCGTTTAAGAAATCTCTCGCTAAAATATTGTTGAACCAAACTGTTATTACCAATGTGACAGAAAGCAAAATATATTGTATAATCGCTTGAATTACACTCATAGCTTCAGCACCGAGAGGAAAGAGGCGATAGAAGTTTTGTCGACGTGTGCTTTTGGTTGCCAGACGTCGTATTAGCTAGTCTCACGTTTTACCTCAAGACTACAGTCGTAGTGTAGAGTGATGTACTCAGACTGCAGTCATGAATTCCTCCGTGAAGTGCCGCAGTCTACAATGTTGCCCGATCGAGCATATTGCTGGACATAGAATTCTGAGGGGAGCACGACTGTATTCTCTACTTTTCGTGAACGAATCGGCAGTCAATTTTTTTGTCTAAGACTGTATCTACAACACATATTGCACGCTGAAGACCCAGAAGAATTATAATAATAAATTAGTTTATGAGAGCAGTGTTAACTATAACGTTCAAAGTACTCATAGTATTGTATACGTGTGTGTAAACGGCTTCCAATGCCCACTCAAGGAAGACAAGGATACACAGTCTACATTCAATATCATAAATACGCCTCAGTTCGCGGATGAACTCAGACTTAGGTTGATAATCATTTTGAATATTTAGCAATACTGTACCCATTTGTGCTAAACTCGTTTTCAACCAATGATTCCCACAGCTACAGAAACACTACTTGTGATACTTACTAGACAAAATACTTACGCAATGCTATCAGACGAAAAGATCAACCTGACAAAAACTGTGGGGAGTTTCTTTTACAACCTTCATACCAGAATAAAGAGCTTTTCCTATTTGAGATATCTATGGACGTTGCTGCATAAGACGATTTAAGAGGAAACTAAATTCCTTCAGCTACGACAGTGTTTAAATAAATCGTCTTAACGGCACTAAATCGTGGTTTGTGAATCGTTTACCAGCCATACTCTGCCGCATTTCGCTGGTTGGAAGGCAAAAAGCTTACGGGCAAATTTCATAGGAGGAAAAGGGGGACGAAATGTCTCCCACTGGAAGGTCGTGTTGTTTTATTTAAATGATTACAAAATCAGGTAAAACGAACAGTGAGGTGGTCAGTATAAGCACATTACTGTTGTCAGTATGATGTTGCACTGCCCAGGGCCTGTTATGATAAAGGGCCCGTTTAGGTCAGGCATATTGTATACAGAAGTGGAAGAGAGAGCACCACTAAATTCTACAATCCGTATGCATTGCATACACACAGAAATTACTGTTACAGTGTACTTATGGAGCCCAATGTGTGAATTGCGTATTTTCTGGTGAGAAAGAGCAATGGCATACAGTCTTCGCTACATTAGGTTACTTAAACTGGTGTCACTCTGAGCTAGAATTTACGGTCAGCGACTAAGTGTAAGGCCAATGAGTCGGTTGCGGGTTTGGCAACTGTGAAATACTTTCCTATTTTATAGAAGCTAATATTAAATTTGAACTAATATTTCGAAAATTTTGAACTTGGATGGGTTAGAATGAAAATCTCTCTGTTTATTGTAAAGGAAAGCAACTGATTTTCTAAAACATTCTCTGTCATACACAACTTGAAATAGGTCACATCGACCAAATCATATGGAAGAACTGACGGCGACGTATATCGGAAGGTAGTAAGATCCCTTGGCTTTTGGTTTGGCAGTATTCGACAGCCATTTCTAGGCGCAAGTAAATGAAGAAAGACAGAGCGTTTTTGTTATCAAGTAAAGTCTTCATCAATTACTTTAGTTTTAATGTAATCTGCGAGTAATTGCTGATGTTTGATATTGACATGAAAAGGATTCCATAGAGAGGGAAAGAACCTGTTCTTGGGAAACTACTTCTACAGTGACCAAAAGGCATTAAATGATCTTCAAGCACATGTGTTCCAGCAGCGGTATGAAGAAAATGATAGTAATAATGACGGTAATAACCGAATTATCTGGTAACTTCACACTTCGCAGTGGATTTTCTCGAACTAAGAAATGAGCTGTATTAGTGAAAATTACAAAATGGCTTCACATTGAGGCTATGATGCCTAGAAGAGTCTTTACATCCTGCTGACATGAGACTAGCATAATCTCCACGTCAGATGGTTGCATCAACTTAACCAGTTAATAGATTCGCATTTTTCCACAGTGATCAATTTTGTAAGTTAAGCACATCATCCGTTACAGTACACTCCTGGGGCTGGGAAAAGTGGCCACAATGGTCTGGAGGAACGAACTATCACAGGTGCAACCTCTGGTAACCTCAAGAGAAAGACGTTATAATCCAGAATCCGCATTAAACATCACGCTACTTCATTACCAATTAGGCAGAGATGGTTGACGTTGGGTAGTGACATGGGGGGAAGTCATGGTAAACAGGAATACTGTCACCAGTAAACTTACTTACATTAGGAAATTTTATTTTATTTGATGAACCGATAGCCATTTAAAGGAACAGGGCTCTTATTTTACTTGTCTTCATTGAAAATTTGATGCTGGACAGTGATTCGAATTCGCATCTCCTCTTTCGAGGTTCTGAATCTCTAGGAAGATTATAGTTCAATCATTTTGTTCCTTTTTCCAAGACTGCAATCTTCTCTAGGTCTGCTCCAAAGGTAAGTATGTGGGTCCGAATCCTAATCCAGTACGAAAATATTCATAATTTCATTTCAAGCCCTATCACGTACCCACTGGAATGCTAGTGAAAATCAACGTGGATTTTTAATGTATGTTCATGTGTTGCCAATAATCACAATAGGTGTCGTTATTTCTGGTCAAACACGCACGCCGGCCGGGGTGGCCGAGCGGTTCTAGGCGCTACAGGCTGGAGCCGTGCGACCGCTACGGTCGCAGGTACGAATCCTGCCTCGGGCATGGATGTGTGTGATTTCCTTAGGTTAGTTAGGTTTAAGTAGTTCTAAGTTCTAGGGGAATGATGACCTTAGCATTTAGGTCCCATAATGCTCAGAGCCATTTCAAACACACACACACACACACACACACACACACACACACACACCTACCATTGGTGTGCCAGCAATTGATACTTAAGCTATATTCGTGAATGATAACGAATGACGGTAGGTGTGCGGTTCGATTGTTGCTCAGGCACAAAAATTTGTATCGTTATTTTAGATTCAAACACTTAGCAGCTCGTTAGAAAAACTGATACGTAACATTTGATTTTACTTAGTCAGCAATCCGATTACGCGTTGTGTTCGTATCTCCACCACAGAACTTCACATCATGCGCTTCATCTTTAAATGCGTCACTTATGAATGGAGGAGGTATATCAGACATCTTTCTGGTTAGTTAATAGGGACGAAAGGGTCTCAGATTAGATTTGATTAGATTAATCCTTGTTCCATAGATCATGAATACAACATTTCGTAATGATGTGGAACGTGTCATTTTAATGAAAGATTTCTTTACATACCATGATTCAATTTCATTCCAGCAATTTTTTACTCCCTCTCTCTGACTTTTTTATATTTATCTCTCTCTCCCTCTTTTTCTCTCTCTCTCTCTCTCTCTCTCTCTCTCCTCAAACACACACACACACACACACACATTCTTTTTTTTAAATTTGTTTCTTGTGCTCGATCATCGGCCAGGCACGAAAACGTCCGTGAATGAGTTTCTTAGTTTTGAGTACACCTACAAAAGAAATATAAAAACAATTATGAGAGTTGCTGATTTATGATGCTTAGTTTTCAGTCAGATCTGAGTATTATTAGTAACTACGCTCCAGTCCCTAAACCTACTTACAGAAATGCGAATCAGACGCATTACGTATTCCAGGCCGTGGCAGCCGCGTCTTTGAGTTGCCAGCTATGGTCACTTCCCAATCCGCTGTAGGAACACATCGGCTCGTCTTCTTCGTGCTGGTACTGTAACTGAGATTTGGCAACAAGGCCAGATATGTTGGGCAACTTTGTGATCGACGAGTTACTTCCTGGTGTGCACAGAATTAAGCCTCAAAGTTCACTTGATTTTTCCTGTCATTTCCATTGAATAATCTGAGTTATTATCGCTTGAAGTGTAACAAAAGATTGTAAATTTACGGTTTTCAGGACAGGAAAGTCGTTGCACGTGGAAATCGCAACTAATCTCGTCCTTTAAATAGTGGTTTACGAGTTCTAGCCATTATTGACCTCGTAAGAGGAAGCTAAGACACATATGTCGACCAGTGAAAAAGGGTGTGTTATGGTTCGCGGTTCCAGCCTCTCTGACTGTAACTTTTTTATCCCTTCTGTGAAAGAGCTACATGCAGTCAGATCAAATATCGATAAGGAAATCGCAAGAAAATACTTTCAGCTCATAGTGCAATGGTGAAAAACTTACAGTGCTGCGCAACGGGTAACGCCTCTTTCCGCTGCTGACAAGCCAATTTTGGGTTTCTAGGAATAAATAACTTTATTTATGAAATGCCACATTTACATACCTCTTGAGTATGACACCGCATACCAGTTAAACACAGACCCAATCGAAATCTAAGTGAGTAGTATTTTACTAATTTGTGCCAATAGAGGCACGCTTGTTAACAGATACTCAGTTTTATTAAAACAGACTTTCGTTGTAAGGTTATGATGGTTAGTTTTATTTCATTTCTTGTAGTACGGTGCACAATTTTCGTAAGGTTTCTTTTAGTGTTGTTAAAACAATAGTAAACACGATAGAGAAATTAATCATCAACGATATATGCGAATTCTCTGATGTTGTCTTTAACAGTCTGACAATGAAAATGCAGCCTATTGATTAGATGCATGTAGAAAACTTCTTTTTAGTTAAAGCTGTCAAACAAGGTTTGAAGAAGAATAAAATGCCACTACCACACGCCAACTAATGTAGAAAATAATTTTCTGACGTATTTTAGCACTATGTGTTCTCCCCATACATAATACAAAAGTTCCGAGATGCATCTGCTGCCTGGCAATCTAGCAAGCCTGAAAAGAACAAAGAGTACCAGAAATTAACACATGCGAATATTTTGCGTTGAGAAGTGAAGGGTTCAAAATGGTTCAAATGGCTCTGAGCACTATGCGACTTAACGTCTGAGGTCATCAGTCGCCTAGAACTTAGAACTAATTAAACCTAACTAACCTAAGGACATCACACACATCCATGCCCGAGGCAGGATTCTAACCTGCGACCGTAGCGGTCGCGCGACTCCAGACTGTAGCGCCTAGAACCGCTCGGCCACTGCGGCCGGCAGAAGTGAAGGGAATTATGTTCAAAGTTCCATTAGATTGATAACTTCAGCAGACAGGAGAAGTGCGTTTTAAAAAACGTAGCAGTGAATGTAATCGGACTCGCGATGTCTTACCTATGGTACATGACTCCATTATGCTACTAGCTGACACGTAGCTACAGCAGCTCCAGAAGTCAACAGCAATTCCTCTAGAATTTCCGCATTTCACAGTGCTGTGAGATAATGCATATGGCAGGATCTAGACATCTGAGAGGCAGCTTCTCTTTTGCACTGCACTACGTTTTCAACAAACAGTAGCTCAAGTGGAAAGGAACACTTGCTGTTTAAATTTCTGCATCCTACACTGTTGGAAGTTCTGTGTAGGTTGCAGTTACGTGATTTTATTTCGGTGATTACAAAATAGTTGGATGTATGCACTGGGTAGCCGAGGCAGCTAGTTCACGGCGATTCGTTCAATTAAGTAAATGAATGTACTGAACGTGTTGAAAACCACTATGGGTAACCTGTGTGTCAGAATTCTCACCCATTGTGGCGCAACGGCGTTACGACGGAAAAAAAGTAACAGAGAAGAGGATTTGGTGGTCTGTTGGATTGATGGTAATTTCATATACTTATGGAGCGGGTTTGATTCCAACTTCTGCCGATGATTTTGATAGGGAGAGACATATTCTATTCTCTTCTGCCTACGCCAAGTGAATAAGGTATAATGGCATTGTTGTCTGAAATTCACATTAAACAGAATATTCCTTCTCTACCAAGTAGACGTTAGGTTGAACCACAATAAAAGCAGGAGTGGCGACATGCAAAAACTCTATCACCAGTAACCTTTCTTATACTAGTTATTTATTTGTAGTGACCTGGAAGTGTGTGATGTCCTTAAGTTAGTTAGGTTTCAGTAGTTCTAAGTTCTAGAGGACAGCTGACCTCAAATGCCAAAAAATGGTTCAAATGGCTCTGAGCACTATGGGACTCAACTGCTGAGGTCATTAGTCCCCTAGAACTTAGAACTGGTTAAACCTAACTAACCTAAGGACATCACAAACATCCATGCCCGAGGCAGGATTCGAACCCGCGACCGGAGCGGTCTTGCGGCTCCAGACTGCAGCGCCTTTAACCGCACGGCCACTTCGGCCGGCTCTCAGATGCCATTTGAAGCATTTGTAGTATAGTGGTATTACTTTACATCTTGAGTTATTGCGATACAGAGCAGTGTTTTCTAGTGGTAACTTGTTGTAACCATTTTCAATGGTCAAATGACTGCACCAAGGAGCGATTGGAGGACCCGCTAGACAGCTGCGCCGCCCGGGATTAGCCGAGCGGTCTAGGACGCTGCAGTCATGGACTGTGTGGCTGGTCCCGGCGATGGTTCGAGTCCTCCCTCGGGCATGGGTGTGTGTGTTTGTCCTTAGGATTATTTAGGTTAAGTAACGTGTACGCTTAGGGACTGATGACCTTAGCAGTTAAGTCCCATAAGATTTCACACACCTTTAAAATTTTTTGAGACAGCTGCGTTGTGCGGGTTGCATGCGAATCAGACGAAATGCAATTCTGATCGATCAGATACTTTTGAGCACGACTGCACATTCAGTGGTATATATTGATACTCTCTGATAAATGTGTTGCAAATAGCCGATACTAAAGACATAATAAATTAAAATGTCGTACCTGATGATGATTTGTAAGATAAAAATTATTTACGGTCACTGTAGTGCAAGCAGAGTGAGGAAAATTTTTCATAATAACGTTATGAGAGTGCGACCCTCAGGAGTCGCAGATCGAGAGGTCGACTACACATCTAACACATCAAGAGATTCGTTTAATGGATGTTAACCACTTTCATAAGTCTGGGCTGGTGCAGAAGGAAGAAGAAGGAGACGAATATATGTGGAGTGCTTGTGAGCGATTTTCAACAGTTGAGGCAGTATTGTAAAACAATGTGCGTATTGGTTGAGACGTCGGACGAGTTTGTCTTGCAATGATGATCTGCGTATTATAGTTAATATTTGACGCCAGTAGTGAGATGCACTGAGCGCCGAGCCAATGTAGATTGTTAGTGTAAAATACACAGATAGTATGAGGCACCAAGCTGATGTGTAATAGCTTGCCACGTCAGGTAAAGGTACGTGAGATCACGAAACTGAAGACGCAGAACTTGTTTCACTGTTTTGTATATACTGTCCACAGGGGATGCTACTGTCATCCGGTGGAAGCCCACCTTTGTGAATTTAAATGAGTTTTACAGCAATACGACTTCCGCCCTTGGATGCAATAGTTTGGCGAGGAATACTATAATGCGAAAAATGGAGGTAACTTGAGCTCACAAATACAGGTACGGTAACTATAATAAGGAAATATTTTGCAGTTGTAATGAATATTATGATAAAGCCATACGCATTTTTATAGTATCAACGTTCTGCACATGTATCCTTCTGTGTTTCAGAAAATTGGTACGAGATGACGATTAAAGAGAATATTTTTACTTAAAGACAATAAACAAAAAAAAACTATCAGAACAGAGAGAGAGAGAAAGAGAGACATAGAGGTAAGGTAGCGCGCGCGCGCGCGAGAGAGAGAGAGAGAGAGAGAGAGAGAGAGAGAGAGAAAGAAGGGAGAGATAGAAAACAGGTAGTATGTAGAGATAGATAAACAGGTAGTACGTAAATGCAAAGTACTACCTCAATGCTTATTGTATGGCGCGTCAGTAATGTATATATCGTGAATGCACGAAATCGTGCACAAAATTCCGTTTAGCATCCGTGGTTACCTCAGAAAGCTCCCCTAATCTGTCATCTTTCTTCCAGTGAACCTCATCGGTAACTGTTGTTGTTGTGGTCTTCAGTCCTGAGACTGGTTTGATGCAGCTCTCCATGCTACTCTATCCTGTGCAAGCTTCTTCATCTAGCAGTACGTACTGCAGCCTACATCCTTCTGAATCTGCTTAGTGTATTCATCTCTTGGTCTCCCTCTACGATTTTTACCCTCCATGCTGCCCTCCAATGCTAAATTTGTGATCCCTTGATGCCTCAGAACATGTCCTACTAACCGGTCCGTTCTTCTTGTCAAGCTGTGCCACAAAATCCTCTTCTCCCCAATTCTATTCAATACCTCCTCATTAGTTATGTGATATACCCATCTAATCTTCAGCATTCTTCTGTAGCACCACATTTCGAAAGCTTCTATTCTCTTCGTGTCCAAACTATTTATCGTCCATGTTTCACTTCCATACATGGCTACACTACATACAAATACTTTCAGAAACGACTTCCTGACTCTTAAATCTATACTCGATATTAACAAATTTCTCTTCTTTAGAATCGCTTTCCTTGCCATTGCCAGTCCACATTTTATATCCTCTCTACTTCGACATTCATCAGTCATTTTGCTCCCCAAATAGCAAAACTCACTTACTACATTAAGCGTCTCATTTCCTAATCTAATTCCCGCAGCATCACCCGATTTAATTCGACTACATTCAATTATTTACTTTAGTTGATCATCTTATATCCTCCTTTCAAGACACTGTCCACTCCGTTCAGCTGCTCTTCCAGGTCCTTTGTTGTATCTGACAGAATTACAATGTCATCAGTAAACCTCAAAGTTTTTATTTATTCTCCGTGGATTTTAACTCCTACTCCGAATTTTTCTTTCGTTTCATTTCATGCTTGCTCAATATACATATTGAATAACACCGGGGATAGGCTACAACCCTGTCTCACTCCCTTCCCAACCACTGATTCCCTTTCATGCCCCTCGTCTCTTATAACTGTCATCTGGTTTTGTACAATTTGTAAACAGCCTTTCGCTCCCTGTATTTTAGCCTGCCACCTTCAGAATTTGAAAGAGAGTATTCAGTCAACATTGTCAAAAGTTTTCTCTAAGTCTACAAATGCTAGAAATGAAGGTTTGCCTTTCCTTAATCTATTTTCTAAGATAAGTCTTAGGGTCAGTATTGCCTCACGTGTTCCAACATTTCTACAGAATCCAAACTGATCTTCCCCGAGGTCGGCCTCTGCCAGTTTTTCCATTCGTCTGTAAAGAATTCGTATTAGCATTTTGCAGCCATGGCTTATTAAGCTGATAGTTCGGTAATTTTCACATCTGTCAACACCTGCTTTCTTTGGGATTGGAATTATTATATTCTTCTTGAAGTCTGAGGGTATTTTGTCTGTCCCATACATCTTGCTCACTAGATATTAGAGTTTTGTTAGTCCTGGCTCTCCCAAGGCCGTCAGTAGTTCTAATGGAACGTTGTCTACTCCCGGGGCCTTGTTTTTACTCAGGTCTTTAAGTGCTCTGTCAAACTCTCCACGCAGTATCATATCTCCCATTTAATCTTCATCGACATCCTCTTCCATTTTCATAATATTGTCCTCAATTACGTCACCCTTGTATAGACCCTCTATATACTCCTTCCACCTTTCTGTTTTCCCTTCTTTGCTTAGAACTGGGTTTCCATCTGAGCTTTTGATATTCATCAAGTGGTTCTCTTGTCTTCAAAGGTCTTCTTGTAGGCAATATCTATCTTACCGATAGTGATATGCGATTCTACATCTTTACATTTGTCCTCTAGCCATCCCTGCTTAGTCAGTTTTCACTTGCTGTCGATCTCATTTTTGAGACGTTTGTATTCCTTTTTGGCTGCTTCATTTACGCATTTTTGTATTTTCTCCTTTCATCAATTAAATTCAACATCTCTTCTGTTACCCACGGCTTTCTATTAGCCCTCGTCTTTTTACCTACTTCATCTTCTGCTGCCTTCACTATTTCATGTCTCAAAGCTACCCATTCTTCTTCTAATGAATTTTTTCCCCATTCTTGTCAATCGTTCCCTAATGCTCTCCCTGAAACTCTCTACAACGTCTGGTTCTTTCAGTTTAGCCAGGTCCCACCTCCTTAAATTCCCACCTTTTTGCAGTTTCTTCAGTTATAATCTACAGCTCATAACCAATAGATTGTGGTCGGAGTCCACATCTGCCCCTGGAAATGTCTTGCAATTTAAAACCTGGTTTCTGAATCTCTGTCTTACCATTATATAATCTATCTGAGACCTTCCAGTATCTCAAGGCTTTACCATGTACACAACCTTCTTTCATTATTCTTGAACCAAGTGTTAGCTGTGATTAAGTTATGCTCTGTGCAAAACTCTACCAGGCGGCTTCCTCTTCCATTCCTTACTCCCATTCCACATTCACCTACTACGTTTCCCTCTCTTCCTTTTCCTACTATCGAGTTCCAGTCACCCATGACTATTAAATTTTCGTCTCCCTTCACTATCTGAATAATTTCTTTTATCTCATCATACATTTCATCAACCTCTTCATCATCTGCGGAGCTAGTTGGCATAAAAACTTGTATTACTGTGGTAGGCGTGGGCTTCGAAACTATCTTCGCCACAAAAATACGTTCACTATGCTATTTGTAGTAGCTTACTCGCATTCCTATTTTCCTATTCATTATTAAACCTACTCTTGAATTACCCTTATTTGATTTTGTATTTATAACCCTCTGTTCACCTGACCAGATGTCTTGTTCCTCCCGCCACCGATCGTCACTAATTCCCACTCTATCTAACTTTAACCCATACATTTCCCTTTTTAACTTTTCTAACCTACCTGCCCAATTAAGGGATCTGACATTCCACACTCCGATCCGTAGAACGCCACTTTTCACTCTCCTGATAACAACGTCCTCCTGAATAGTCCCCGCCCGGAGATCCGAATGGGGGACTATTTTACCTCCAGAATATTTTACCCAGGAGGACGCCATCATCATTTAACCATACAGTAAAGCTGCATGCCCGCGGGAAAAATTGCGGCTGTAGTTTCCCCCTTGCTTTCACCCGTTTGCAGTACCAGCACAGCAAGGTTAGTGTTACAAGGCCAGATCAGTCAATCATCCAGACTGTTGCCCCTACAACTACTGAAAAGGCTGCTGCCCCTCTTCAGGAACCACATGTTTGTCTGTCCTCTCAACAGATACCCCTCCATTGTGGTTGCACCTACGGCACGGCTATCTGTATCGCTGAGGCACGCAAGCCTTCCCACCAACGGCAAGTTCCATGGTTCAAGGGGAGGGGGGGGGGGGGAGAGAGATCTATAGTAGTTTAATTAACATAGAGCCAGTATTGTATTTTGCTCGTTAAATGTCTTCTTTCTCGTTTTAAGAGGTCCAGAAGGCCAAGGCTAGATGTTTCAATTTTAAAGACCCTAGATTCAAGTCACGTTTGTGAAGTAATGGACACTTCATTTCTGTTCACGCGAAGTGATGCGACCTTGACTGACTGAACTTACCATGGAAGCTGCACCCCGCAGAGCGACTTCTGTCCAGTAAACACAGCCGTTCTCACCTCAGCTGCCTGGAGAGAGCCACGTATGTGTCGGCTTATACCTGCTGCTACTTGAGGTAGCAGCTCAACCCTTTATGACTGGTTCCTTGCCACGAGTGGCAGCTCACTCCACTCGACTTGAGATCCCATTTCACCGCAGATGCTTATGGCTTGCTCGACCAATTTACGGCAGCCTAGTGCCAACCATCTGTCAGACAACGAGGTTATGCTTCAGATGTCGTCCAACCTATGGCTGTCGTTATAACTGAGTGAATGATTTTATATTGCAATATGATGACTGTGAATTGAGTAATTAATTGTAGATAGATTTGAGTATCTGTGGATTGTGACATCAAGCCATCCATGTGCGTAAGGCCATCAACGCACAGCGTTGATTCATGAGTATTCTCAGAACGTTCAGATTCTGTGTAATATTGTGCGCCTGGTGTTCTTCTTCTCATTATATGTATCCAGAAATAAATTTACCGGTACACCAGTACATAAAAGAGAATGTGAGGAGGCTTGTAGACAAGTGCACTTGTGTATTTTCTTGTCGTTTACTCTGGAACCAGCTTTACCCTTATAATACAAGGCATGATATTCATCAGACGATGAGTACGTGAAACGAAAAGCAAAAATGATACCCTAGTCCCAGTTACAATGTCCTTGACGAACTTGTGCTACGGGTGAAGCTCAGCACAATTTGTCCGCAGCTCGTGGTGCGGTGTGTAGCGTTGCTGCCTCTGGATCACGGGTCCCAGATTCGATTCCCGGCCGGACTGGGGATTTTCTCTGCCTGGGGACTGGGTGTTTGTGTTGTCCTCATCATTCCATTGTCACCATCGGGTGTTTGTGTTGTCCTCATCATCGTTCATGACAGCACCTGACTTTGATTGTGTAGAAATTGCACTGTGTAAAAATTGGGACTTCGTAAGGGTGCTGATGACCGCGCAGCTGAGCACCCCACAAACCAAACATCAAAATCAACAGCACAATTTCATCAGCACCCATTTTATTCACAATGAGAATGTGATGTGACACAGTAGTTTATCCCTAAACTCTTACGAAGCGTTTAATGTTATATGCACGTCCTCAGGGCCAATGTAGTCGACCCTTTAATGCTGCCTAATAACTGCAGATGATATTTAGTATTGCCAGTGACTGCACAGCTAATTTAACTCTTCTCTTACATTCCTTTTATAAAAGTTAAGGCAGTCATTTTCTGCAGTAATGGCGAGCTTTTTGTAGGTGGCTCACAATAAGGGAGGTTATGTGAAGGATCAACAGAGTAATAAATTCGTTCAGTGCTGAAAACTACCCTTGAAAGCATGTAAACAATGCAGGATTCGCTTGGTCCCAACTCCATGGGCGTACCCAGCGAGGGGCGGGGGGGGGGGGGGGGGAGGCAGCTGCCCCCCCCCCCCCCCCTAGAAGATATTCGCAGTTTTTTACTAGTTTACTGTTTCATTCAATAAGAAATGCTGCATGTTTTCTCGGATTGTACAAGTGCATTCTGTATTTAAAATGTTTATTAAAAACAGTATTTCACTGTTTTATTTAGTAAGAAGTGCTGTATGTTGTCTCGAGTCCCAAGTTCAGATCCTGGGTACGCCCTTGCCCAACTCCCCTGAGGGGCGGCTATCTTCTTGCTTGAGGCACTGGGAGGATTCCTTTCAGGAAAGATTGAAACCTAAGCGAGCTCCAGCTTTCAGAGAAGGTAGACCGTTAGTACAACAGTTTGTCTCAGAAGACGTGCTACGCAGGAGTGTTAGTTTAAAACTATTGTAACCAGTTTTCTGACTGGAGAGCACGTTCTTTCTTGAGTGTACCTACGTGTAAGTCTTTCAATTCGTCAGCTTCAGAATCCTGTCATGGACTGGGTGAATTTTTCTGTCTTCCTCCCCACACGGGAGTACGAGTTTGTTTAACTTATGTACAAAACAATTACTGAATGGAACTCGCAGCGTCCGCTGCAATTTGCCAGCGATTTTCCTACACTTGAACAAACAAACAAGTTACAGGTCGCTAAAATAGATCACACTTATTGCTAGCAGAATGAAGAACAAATACTTGTGGACAGGCGACTGAGACGAAAATACTTGCTGCCAGATAAAACTTGCACCCATATGGATGTTTCCATTGTAGTTCCGAGTGCAGAGGTGGAGCCAGACTCAGCTGTTACCACCGCTGCCTACTGCATTCATGCCGTATGAGACTGGTAAGAATGAGCTTTCAATAGAATCACCGAGTCGATTTTAGTTAACTTCCATGAGGGCCAACTGCACTATTTTAATATCCTCAGCCATACAGTTGCTTGTGTCACGCACTTTAATGATTCTGCTGGTGTTCGTTATTATTTTTCCGGTTTCTTGCTTTTAACCATATCCCATTCTTGCAGTATCCACCACTTATGCTCGTGATAATACATTTACTGTGCTCACTCAAATGACACAAAGTTAGATTTAATGAATACAATCCTTCGCTCTTTCATTAAATGTTCACTGCTAATCTCAGTGAAACATATGTTGATGCTTCATCACAATAAGCGTTGAGCCTTGCAGTGACTGGCCTGTCCTTTACGGACAAAAATCCCCCTCTCAGTAATATATACATGTGTAGTATGGAACCTATAGAAGCACAACATAATTTTTTATTTACTTTCTATTTGGAAAAGATACTATATGAAATATGTTATCTGGCTTTAAAATGTAAAATCATAAAAATGATACCAGTTAAAATGTAGCGGAATAGAGTGAAAAACGACCACCTTTGTCAAATTAATATTCGTGGTTTTACTGACCTCCTTCACTTGTCACTTTCCTCGTCATCTTTCCTCCTCATTGTAAATGTATTGGTGCAAATAATTGTCTATTTCACACTATTAATGAGTTTATTTTTGTTATTTGTTAACGTTAATCTGTCTGTTATATTATTAACAATTTAACAAGTGGAGAAGTGGGTGAGTGTTGTATAAACCTCAGGACACGCAGTTAAGTTTTCATATATTTATGGGGTATTATCAAATGCACCAACCAGTTACATTATTTTATCCTTATTCTCAGAAAATAAGGATATTTATTTAGTGTAATTTTATTCATTTGCTTGGTTCGTGGTAGTATATATTTCGTTTATCACTCAAAAGTATTTAATAATGATACCCAAGGATACAAAGGAAATCTATGTCATGTACACATATAACGATAAAGCTGTCACCAACCTGAAAAGTGGTTCGAACTCCACAGTAATTTTCTAGCCATGGTCCCGTTGCTTTCTGCGACTTCTTAATTCATTCATCCAGTCTGTTGTTAGCGGCCCTGAAGTTTAACAGGAAATACGAGTCATAATTCGACGAATTATTGTCGAACGTGAAAGAACAGTTACGTGTAAAAAAAGTCTTTGCGCCAATCCCGGATTGTAACTTTGACCGTCGTGATTTGTAATCTGCCACTTACCCACTATATCGCCGAGCAAATTGGAAATTATAATATTTACACTTTTATTAGTTATTGAAACAGACCGTCGCACATTAATCAGGTTAAAAACTCTTGTGAATTTTTCAAAATGAAATATTGAAGGTATTTTATGATAAGACTGAAGCATTTCATTGCAGGCAATTGATAGTAGAACGTCTGCTTTGAAAGGATAATCTGGCGATAGGATGATAAGCTTAGGGCGTAGTGGTGAGGGAGCAGGAAAACTTGGGCTTGACAAGCCGTAACATTTTGCTATATACCACTGTGGTAGGCACGTAGGCTTTTCTGTTCTTATCCAAATACAGTTACGATTTGCATCAGCTGAGTAGGCAAATACTGTTTTAATAATTACTTAGTCTGAAGGGTTCAAAAGTCGTCGTTGCATGATGAAGCAGTAATTCTACTGAGGATGGGTGAATGCCACTAATGATCGACTATTCACATTTTAGATGTTCTCTAGAAAGGGGCCTTACGTTAAGTTATTTCCACCTTTTCTTACTTAACTGAATTTGCTTTGGCGTTAATAATCTCTGCACAGGGTGTTTCAGATGAAAGCACATTCCTCTTTTCCGTTGGCTCTTCAGGATTATTTCGTTATATTAGCCCGGGGTCTCATTGCTGTTGGAAAGCTCCACACATCTATGTACATATTGTCTAAATTTAGCAGTTGCATAGCATTTGCTGCAGCAGTCGACGTTGATATTTGCGTGACGCCCTCACTAGTTCACATATCCCTGTTAAGCGTTTAGGACTGCTGCGGCAGTGGTGCTGCGTTACATAAGCTGGAAGAGAGGACAAAATTATCTTAACTGCGTGTCGACACCTCTCTCATCTTATTCTTATCCCGTTGCTTGGCGGCGACGGAAGGTCGTATTGGCAGTTGGTGCCCATTGTTCGTAGTAGTTTGTCAAATGAGTTACTACAAAGAGCGGAAAACTGTCACAACACGACCCACCATTTAAATGGCTAATCTTTCCTAAAAGTATATTTGTTACATCTCTCAGTTTCTGGCGGTTGCTATTGCTATTGGTATTGGTGGCTATTAGTTGGCCAGTACACAAGACGGTTAATCCTGGTTGTGAAATGAGGCTGGAATTGTCGCCCGATGATATCCCATATTGCTCGACTGAAGACAGACCTGGTGATCGAGCAGGCCAAAGCAACATGTTGACGTTTTGTAGAGCACTTTGGGCTACAACAGCGGTATGTGGCATAGCGTTATCGTGTTGGATAACACAGGCCGGAATGCTGTTCATGACTGGCGTACAGTATTGCAGTCAAGACTCACGGGAAAACCACAACAGTGTTCGTGGTGTCACGCGAAATCGCACCCCAGACCGCAATATCGCAGAAGGAACATCCAGCTTTTAGTACCCCTACTGCACTGTTTCATTCTTACTGGTTGTGGAGCTGATAATATCTCATTACTAACATCAATTCACATCGTTCAATCCAAAAGGTAAATACCGCTCACGAAATTTTCAGTGTGTATTTAAAACAAACATGATTTACATTCTCATAGTGGCACTACTGGGTTGTTTCATCTTTTTTCCGTCAGTATATGTGGAATAAAAGTACCTGTTCCTTATGTAATACGCCTCAGTGACAAATCTTCCATTTCCATGACGGAGAGATTTAGCGAAAGATGTAGGAAGTTAATACACCAGAACATGTGACTGATGTATTACACATACTGACATAGAAAATAGGTGAATGTTCGCTGCGCTGAGAGAATTAATTTTTGAGCGAGTGAAAACATTTAAACATATTATGTGAATGCGGGATAGAGGACACTAGCGTGCGAAGTCGCTTCGAAGCGATGCTATAATCTGAAAACTTGTAGTATATATTTAACTTACTAAGAATTTTATTTCAATGGTCGTTTAACCATTTCTGTAGTCGTTCCTATAAAATTTTATGCTTTGTTGTCTCTATATCGGTCATAGGGTATGCTAACAACAATGCTATGTCACATAAACCGTCCAGGACCGTTGCCTAGCAATTACTTCCGTATTCTCTCGAGTACTAGAAGTGCCTATCCGAATTCGCTTTGTAAGTTATTGACTGAAAGAAGCTTCAGCTTTGGTTCAAGTGTTGTAGCGTGGAAGTTTGTGATTCAAGAACTACTAAGGATACTTTTTAAAGTTCTATCGGAGCCTTAGAACCTTTGTTGTAAGCTAACACCCAGCTTCAGAGGCGAGGTGCATTGTACCCGCAATAGGTATCAGCTATTCGCTTATCTTTCACTTATTTATTCACCTTTCGGTATCATCTGTAGTTTCAACATCGTAGAAAGTTTTAATTGTCTGTGTGCATAATGGAGAAATCCTAGCAGGTTGAAGCATGTGGAACAGTGTGATGTGATTACAGAACCTGATGTTATTAACAGCATATAAAGTGAAACACCACTTTGTTTAAATTTTTCATGGAGATACAAATATTAAGTGCTTGCTTTTTCAGACAGATTTCTATATTTTCAATTTGGCATAGTTCATGCACTTTCATTTTGTATTCTCAAACTAATTTGTTAGTTCCTCAATGGCAAACGTGTCAATGGCATTGTCATTTTCCACCCGTTTGCTTTGACGCATGACATCCCATGTGACGTCATGACTTTATATTGAATTGGATGTAAGCGTACTGTTATTAAAAGTTAGCCTGTGGTTGTGTAACTTACCAGTGTAAAATGTGATGTCTGTAAACTATGCTGTTATTCCAAATACGTCGCGACATACGTGGGTTTGGTTTGCGTGGAACCTGAGACCACAGATTAAACTGCCATGGAGAACCCAGTTAACGATTGTATTTTTATATTTTATTCTGTTGTCTGACAAGTATTTGTCTGTTTATTTCTGCATATCGCACGATTTCCCAGGGTAAGGGTAGGCTGGACCTTCAGAGCATAACATAAATTTTTGTGAGTGAAACGAGTAGTGATTACGATTATCATTTGATTCTTGTAGTTATTTAGCTGTCTTTTTAAAGTGGGAAGTTCGTCGAGTGTGAGAGGTTAGCCCTAACGAAATTGCATTGCAGGCTGTTGTAGCACTCATAATTTTTTAATTTACAAATATTTCGACGTTTTTCGAATGTGACTCATTGAGACGCTGCGGTTATGAAGGCCACTATTCCTAAAAGGCTCAATTTGTTTTTACCGGTCGCTCACCGAGCGAGGTGGCGCAGTGGTTAGCACACTGGACTCGCAGGCAAATGCCGGGATGGTTCCTTTGAAAGGGCACGGCCGATTTCCTTCCCAATCCTTCCCTAACCCGAGCTTGCGCTCCGTCTCTAATGACCTCGTTGTCGACGGGACGTTAAACACTAACCAACCACCACCACCGGTCGCTCACTCTATCGCTGCATATTTTTTTTTCTTTTTTTTTGTGGTTCGTAGTATTTGTTTAGCTGAATTGGATCTAGGTTTTGATATTTATTGGTTATTTATTTGTTATCGGTTTTTGAGCTACACTCCTGGAAATGGAAAAAAGAACACATTGACACCGGTGTGTCAGACCCACCATACTTGCTCCGGACACTGCGAGAGGGCTGTACAAGCAATGATCACACGCACGGCACAGCGGACACACCAGGAACCGCGGTGTTGGCCGTCGAATGGCGCTAGCTGCGCAGCATTTGTGCACCGCCGCCGTCAGTGTCAGCCAGTTTGCCGTGGCATACGGAGCTCCATCGCAGTCTTTAACACTGGTAGCATGCCGCGACAGCGTGGACGTGAACCGTATGTGCAGTTGACGGACTTTGAGCGAGGGCGTATAGAGGGCATGCGGGAGGCCGGGTGGACGTACCGCCGAATTGCTCAACACGTGGGGCTTGAGGTCTCCACAGTACATCGATGTTGTCGCCAGTGGTCGGCGGAAGGTGCACGTGCCCGTCGACCTGGGACCGGACCGCAGCGACGCACGGATGCACGCCAAGACCGTAGGATCCTACGCAGTGCCGTAGGGGACCGCACCGCCACTTCCCAGCAAATTAGGGACACTGTTGCTCCTGGGGTATCGGCGAGGACCATTCGCAACCGTCTCCATGAAGCTGGGCTACGGTCCCGCACACCGTTAGGCCGTCTTCCGCTCACGCCCCAACATCGTGCAGCCCGCCTCCAGTGGTGTCGTGACAGGCGTGAATGGAGGGACGAATGGAGACGTGTCGTCTTCAGCGATGAGAGTCGCTTCTGCCTTGGTGCCAATGATGGTCGTATGCGTGTTTGGCGCCACAATGAGGACAGCATACGACCGAGGCACACAGGGCCAACACCCGGCATCATGGTGTGGGGAGCGATCTCCTACACTGGCCGTACACCACTGGTGATCGTCGAGGGGACACTGAATAGTGCACGGTACATCCAAACCGTCATCGAACCCATCGTTCTACCATTCCTAGACCGGCAAGGGAACTTGCTGTTCCAACAGGACAATGCACTTCCGCATGTATCCCGTGCCACCCAACGTGCTCTAGAAGGTGTAAGTCAACTACCCTGGCCAGCAAGATCTCCGGATCTGTCCCCCATTGAGCATGTTTGGGACTGGATGAAGCGTCGTCTCACGCGGTCTGCACGTCCAGCACGAACGCTGGTCCAACTGAGGCGCCAGGTGGAAATGGCATGGCAAGCCGTTCCACAGGACTACATCCAGCATCTCTACGATCGTCTCCATGGGAGAATAGCAGCCTGCATTGCTGCGAAAGGTGGATATACACTGTACTAGTGCCGACATTGTGCATGCTCTGTTGCCTGTGTCTATGTGCCTGTGGTTCTGTCAGTGTGATCATGTGATGTATCTGACCCCAGGAATGTGTCAATAAAGTTTCCCCTTCCTGGGACAATGAATTCACGGTGTTCTTATTTCAATTTCCAGGAGTGTATTTATTTCCGTTTGTAGAGTGATTCCAGTTTCTTGTACTTCTTTTCTTTCGGTTTATTCTAAAGGAATTTGTGCATATAATTTTTAGATTAATAGAATGTTATGTTGGTGTGGTTTTGTATCTCTGTCCTCGGTTTGGGAATAAAATTCACGCGAAATATGATACCACACTGTCCATGTGTATGTCTCTTTGTTTCTATTGTTCGCTTTATTCTGGAGAAATTCATGTGTGCCAGTCGTGCATAATGTGATTCAAGTGGCCGTATGTGTGTGTGTGTGTGTGTGTGTGTGTGTGTGTGTGTGTGTGTGTGTGTGTGTGTGTGTGCGTGCGTGTGTGTGTTTGTGTTTCGGTGGGGGCTTGTATATACTGCGATACCATTTGTGTATTTTTTTTATATTTTTAGGTTTGTCACAGAAAAGTTCCTCTGCGATATTTTTCGATTATGTCGTTTTGTGGAGCTGTGTGTGACATCGCTGTATTTCTTTGAGCTAGGGGTCAAGTGAAGAATTCCATTCCAGTTCTGCCATTTATGCAGTTTTTTCTGTTTATGTGAGAGACATTTGTAGGGGCTCTGTTATCACTGTCTGTTAAAGCTATATAGGTAAAGCGTACGCTGCGGTTAGACTTGCTTTTTTATGTTTTCGTTTGCATCATTCCGGAAAAATGTGTGTGTGTGCTATTTTCCAGTTAGGTTGTTTTGTGGAGGAGTCTAGTACCACTGTCTTCATTTCATCTGTATTGGTCAAGTGAATTATTCGAATCCAATTTTGTGTTTACTACATATTTTCGTTCGGTTTATTCTACAGAAGTTCTTAAACGCTCTTAGGTTTAGTAACCTTTTTAGTATGTCCCCATCCACAACTCTCCCATTCCTGAGATTCTCCCAATAATTTCTTTTCATATGGTGATTCAAATAGTTCTCATGGTTTTTTATTTGTTAAGAAGTGCATTACACAATACACAACGGCATAGATTTACAGAATCGATCGATTTCGGTCTGGGTCCAGACCATCATCGAGTCCAAAAACCGTCTCAGCTATCCGTCCGAGTGAATGGAATCGCAGTTATAAGATGTGTATTGTTCCGTTATTGATACTAGCTGTACATTCATAACATTACGTCCATTTAACGTCGACAACGTTTTTCCTCAATATTCGATATATATAGATAATACCAATGATGGCGCTTTGTATATCTGCTAAATGTTGCTCCAATTAAAGAAACGCATTGGAGAGATGGTTTTTGGACCCGATAGTTTTCTGGTTCTCAACCGAAATCGATCGTCTGTAATAAAATATACCGTTACAGCTGTGTGCTGCATATGGCAGTTCTTAACATTCATTAAAGCTGTACTGCTCCGCCTACACAAAATGTTTTATGTTTGTTTTTGATTGTAATGGTCTATATATTACTGTCGCCGTCTTGAAGAATGTCATCGGGCTCTTATTAAATGTTATCTGTGGTTGTCGTAGTATCTCGTGTAAACTATCCACTTAAGCCCAAATATGACGTCGTGGATCAGAGCAGACAGATAGAATTGTAGCGTGCTCTATTGCTTTCAGTTGCTGAGCTTCACAACGACAACGATGATAGCGATCTCGCTTATCGATTACACATCCATAGCGTCTGTAGTCATAGCAGGGTCATGCTACTGGAATTTTCTTCCGTCTGTGAAAACGACCACATTTTGGGAACTGATGCCAGATGTTTTGTGTCATACTGAGTTGACCTTCCACCGTAACACACGAGTATAGCTCTCTTATTGGTTAAAGAAATTGAACTAAGAGCTTGGAGTATTTTTAATTGGTAAATTCTTTGTGAATTTATTAGCTATTCGATGTTTTCATCCTTTAGACAATGCTGGATATATTTGAATCAAGGAACGATTATTTCGTCTGACATATATGTAAATTACTAAAAATTTTACTGCAGTGCTGGCTTACCTATTGATATCGACGTTCCTGTAAAATAATGTGCTCTGTATTTGCTGGGATTGTCATTAGTAGGGTTGCTATTTAATGTTGATCACAGGTATGCTAACAACAATGCTATGTCACCTAAACCGTCGAGGACCGTTGCCTAGCAATTACTTCCGTATTCTCTCGAGTACTAGAAGTGCCTGTCCGAATTCGTCGTGTGAGGTATTAAGTGAAAGAAGTTTCAGCTTTGATTCAAGTGTTGTAGTGTCGAAGTTTGTGATTCAAGAACAACTAAGGAAACTTTTTAAAGTTCTATCAGAGCCTTAGAAGCTTTGAAGTAAGCTAACGCCCAGCTTCCGAGGCGAGGTGCATTGTACCAGCAATAGGTATGAGCCATTCACTTAAATATAACCTATTTATTTACCATACAAAGCGATCTGCAGTTAGCATGTCGTACAAGCAATTAAATGACTATGAATTTAGTGGAGAAGTACTGGCAAGGACCGTGTTATGATTTCGGCACACGTAATTAGTACAGTGTAACATGTAAAAGATCGCTTTGGGTCTTAATTTTTCATACAGGTCCATAAGTTTGGTGCCTGACTTGTAGAGACGAAGCACTTTACTGAGTTTCTGACGAAGTGCATTTACGTTTGTAATTCCTTCACAGATTAATCACATAGCTTCACAATGATAAGTGTCACCAATCTCCTTGCTTCTCAATTGTACATGCATGTTGGCTGTGATCATTGCACAGTCGTGCCGCTGGAACTTTCTTCCGTCTGTGAAGAAGAAGACACTTTGGAAACCGATGGCAGCTGTTTAGAATAACATTTAGTCGAGCTGGCTCTCTAACAAAAGAGTTTACGTCTCCTTTTTCTTCAGGAAATTGAAATAATATCTTGGGATGTAGTTAGCAGTTAAATCCATTGGGAGTTGATTATCTATTCAGGTTTTTCCATTAGATACTGCTGGATACCTCCCAGTCGCAAAATACCATTATTTTGTGGTACATACAATGATTTATTTAAACTTTTTCAATAAATGGTTCAAATGGCTCTGAGCACTATGGGACTTAACATCTGTGATCATCAGTCCCCTAGAACTTAGAACTACTTAAACCTAACTAATCTAAGGACATCACACACATCCATGCCCGAGGCAGGATTCGAACCTGCGACGGGAGGGGTCACGCGGTTCCAAACTGAGGCGCCTTTAACCACACGGCCACAAACTTTTTCAGCACTGCTCGTTTACCCATTCCTACCGACGTTGCTAAACAGCGTAGAGCTCTGCAGCTACTGGCGTTGCTGTTTAATGTTGTTCACAGGATATGCTAACACCCATGCTATGTTACCTAAACCGTAGAGGACCGTTGCCAAGCAATTAATTGCGTATTCGCCCGAACACTTGAAATAACGATACGAATTCGTCCTGTGAGTTATTGAATTAAAAAGGCTCCCGTTTTGATTCATATATTGTAGTGTTGCACTTTGTGTTTCGAGTTCAAATAACCAAACATTTTAAAGTTCTTGAGGACTTCTAGAAGCTTTGAACGAAGCGAGCGCCCAGCTTCTGAAGCGAAGTGCAGTGTATCCGGGAGAGGTATGAACTACTGACTTAAGTGTCTTCTGTTTACTTAGTATAGAATCAGATGCAGTTTGAATATCGTATAAGCTTATAAATGACTGGATGTGTAGCGGCGAAGTACTGGAACACTTAAACGGTACGACGTAGTGTGATATGATTTTGCGGTATGTAAAAGGGAAGGAAAAAACTGTTTCATTCACATTCCATTGTTTCAATACGTCATGCAGCTACAAGGTTACGAGAGTGACGTATAGTGACAGATCTCTTGGCTGAGGTTTTCACAATTTTAGTTGCTGGAATCGTCTTTTCTATAACTTATTATTTAATTTCACAACGAGAGCGGCGTCTTCTATCTCTGTCACTAAATCTGTTATATTCTACCTTCTGTGAATAAGAAGGCAATACGTCAACAAGTTCCGGCTGCGTGCAGTCATAATGAGTTGACACGGCACCATATCAAAAGTATTTTCTCTTTCTGTTACTCAAAGAAATTATATTAATACCTTTGAGCATCGTTAAATGTTAATTCAGTTGGGAGTTTATAAGCTGTACTGGCGTTTTCTTCATTCAAATGTCGCTGGTTAAGTTTCAATCGTAAATATGGTTGTTACGTCGTTTATGTTGTTGAATAGTTTACATGGAGCTGAAGAGTGATTCTAGGTTTAGTGTTGATGACTCTGCCACAAAGAAGTAAAGGCGCAGCCCGGTGAGAATACACTGACTCAGACAACGGGTATTTGTAAAAATCAGACACTGCGGAGAGTTTTGTGAGGTCGGTAAAATGATCCAGTTATTATTTTATACTTTACATGTACATGTAAAATATGCACGTAAAACGACATTTAAACCATCACACTGTTGCATACATTATTTACCAGTAACTTCTTTTCACCTGAGAGATGTTCCCTTAAGTACTCACTATTTAAATTACCGATCCTGCCTCACGGTGCCATATTGAACGAACGTATGATAGTAACCAAATCGCGGCGTAATGTCTGTCCAAATGCGAAATTTAAATAACTATACTTGTTGTATATCTGACACTAGTGTAGCGATGCACTGTCTTGCTAATAGTACTGTCTGTCTGTCTGTCTGTCTAACAGTGATAGCTTTAAATAGCTGCTATCGAAACAAAATTATTCATTACAGAATAAACGTACGTCGACATGAACACGCCTTTGGGTATCATCGAAGAACTAGTGTTATTTTAATTCATCTATTAGCAGTTAGCAAAAGGAATTAAAATAATGCATTCCTCACCAGTCACAAATGGATGATATTTTTAAAGTAAATCAATGATATTTAATCTATCTGGATGTTACAGATCCTCTGTAACACTGACAGCTCTTATTATTACAGAAGTTAAATTTAAAGACATCGCATCACGGTCTCAAGTTTTTCCTTACAGTACACTTGGGAGACATCAAAATATGATTTACTCGTGGACACGGTATGGTGGTATCTAACGTGCTGCCCGTTATCGCTACAGCAATGTTCCGACGAATCAAGGCATTTTTCTCCCGGTGTGTGGGAGGGGAGAAAGACGAGGGTCTGCGACTGGACAAGACCTTGGTCGCTGCTCGATGTAGCTTTGAGGTGAGCCACGTCACATTGCATTACTTTAAATGAATCTGCGGCTCGCTATAAAATCCCATGTGGCATTATGAATAATACATCTAAGACAGGAACCCCTGCTAGACTATTGACTATGACGATTGTGTGTTGGTTTCCATGCAAGAAAGCAGTACGTTTATGGGAAGAGTGAGGTTCAGTGTGCTAAAACAGTAAAAATTCAACAATGAATTAAAATGTAAAAAATGTCTAAAAACCTTACTTACACACGCAAGCACGCGCAACTACACACACACACACACACACACACACACACACACACACACACACACAAAATTACAAAAATCATATTTAATACCATTTCGATACCAGGTAATAAAAGTGAGTGCGTTTCACTAGTTTAGTAGAATGATCTTAAGTACCAACTAAGAAACTTATTACGTCAGAACGGGCCTCTGGAGGCCCAACGGTGCTGATCGACCGCCACGTCACACTCAACAGATAGGCTTCACTGGCTGCAGATATGGAGGGATCATTGACAGTTTTCTTCACCGTATCTAAAATACAGCAACAGATGGACGTCACTGGCGAATGGACGGATTTTTTCATCACTGGAGGGAAATGGAATTTGCTGGTCATTCAGCAACACACCATAGCCTTCAACCTCGTCTTCAGAGATACACAAAATTTTTAAAATTTACCATATGTCGACTTCAAGTAAAATAAATGGCTGGTCTCCTCTTAAATTCACTTCTACCGTCTGATCAAAAGATAACGTGCACAGAAAAGATGGCATATAAGGATATTTACCCCGCAGGCATTACAGATTTAACTGTCTTCTCACCAGACTACGAAGACATTAAAATTGTAACCTATTCGGATATGACTCAGGGTTATTTCAGTGTGCGAAAGTGATATATATAAGGTTGGACTTGGTCTGATGATTGGCCAGTCACACCTATTCCAACAGTCGTATGTCTTTCTCACCGGGATAATGGAACGTTGTCTCGATGGGTTAGTTGCTCACAGGCCTCCTTGGCTGCATGATACGCTTGCTCTTTTTCAAACATCCCACACGCTCCTCCTTGTCTCCTCCATGTTACTAGCAAATTATATCCCCATTTCTGGCATTAGATAAGACGAAGTTGATAGTCTAGCCGAAAGCCGGTTAAATGGTTGCAACAACTCTACTGACGGCCATTAAAATTAACACTGTCCAACCGGGAAATTGTGTCTGGCATTAGTTAAGAATGCCTGGACTATGATGCTGATACGGATGTGCTTCAGAGTGGAAAAGACCCTAATAAATTGTAGAGAATTATGTTGAAATTTCTTGCGAGAGCAGAGCTTAACATAATATGGGTCCAAGACAAGTGACTGGCTGAACACAACATTGCAAACCATCTGGTTGCTCTACGAGTTACCTGATAACTGGGAGTAATACCCGATGACCGGAGGAAATGTATTCCTGAATTTCAGACTTCGAACCTAATGTTGTTTTCGGAGGAGTCAGAGAATAGAGAAACTGGAACTGTCAGTAAAAATTGTCACAGTCCCAATTACATTCCTTTCCAGAGAAAGAACACACCAGAACAGAGAATAAAAAGATCATGGCGACACTGTACCTCGATTACTTCCTCTCTAGCCCTCCAGCTTAACAGTTCACCCATAGCACAATGGTAGCTTTTACAACTAAACAATGTATACTCATTATCGCTATCTACAGGCCCATACATTCTCAATAAGTGTTACACTTCATAACACCTGTTCATGTTAAGAAGTATCCCTATATCTGAATTATAAAAGTGTTCTTCTTTGAAAAAACTACTAATTTCTCTTCCAACAGGAGCGTCAGTTCACACTTGACGTGTTCTTTGTCGAGTTGCTGCAGAAACGGCTGCAGGAAGAAGAAGAAATCCGTGCTGCTCCGGTGAGTTTAAATTAGATCTGTGTATGGAATAATAGCGTTTGGTTTCAAAGTGTATTTTCAGTTTCCTGTTCACATGATCACTCACTCACGAATTTGATAGTAGTTAATGCTCTACTTCCGGGTATTTTGCCGAGTTGCTGTTTGTATTTTGTGCACAATTCTTCGATGATCGTCCCAGGCGTCTTCCTCGGGTGCAGCGAGTTTTGCTGTTACGTGCACTCACTGCGTGCACGCCAACCAGTCCGTAAACGCCACACGACATGAAGAAGACGGCTCCATCAGTCGTTGAAATATTGTGCACAAAATGGGGATAAAAACACAGCAAAATTCCCGGAAGTATATCATCAATTATTCGCGTCTAGAAAACCTTGGATATCACGGTATATTAGTTGTTGTTGTTGTTGTGGTCTTCAGTCCTGAGACTGGTTTGATGCAGCTCTCCATGCAACTCTATCCTGTGCAAGATTCTTCATCTCCCAGTACCTACTGCAGCCTACCTCCTTCTGAATCTGCTTAGTGTATTCACCTCTTGGTCTCCCTCTACGATTTTTATCCTCCACGCTGCCCTCCAGTACCAAATTGGTGATCCCTTGATGCCTCAGAACATGTCCTACCAACCGATCCCTTCTTCTAGTCAAGTTGTGCCACAAACTCCTCTTCCCCCCAATTCTATTCAATACCTCCTCGTTAGTTATGTGATCTACCTATCTAATCTTCAGCATTCTTCTGTAGCACCACATTTCGAAAGCTTCTCTTCTCTTCTTGTCTAAACTATTTATCGTCCACGTTTCACTTCCATACATGGCTACACTCCATACAAATCCTTTCAGAAACGACGTCCTGATACTTAAATCAATACTCGATGTTAACAAATTTCTATTCTTCAGAATCGCTTTCCTTGCCATTGCCAGTCTACATTCTATATCCTCTCTACTTCGACCATCATCAGTTATTTTGCTCCCCAAATAGCAAAACTCCTTTACTACGTTAAGTGTCTCATTTCCTAATCTAATTCCCTTAGCATCACCCGACTTAATTCGACTACATCCCATTATCCTCGTTTTGCTTTTGTTGATGTTCATCTTATACCCTCCTTTCAAGATACTGTCCATTCCGTTCAACTGTTCTTCCATATCCTTTGCTGTCTCTGATAGAATTGCAATGTCATCGGCGAACCTCAAAGTTTTTATTTCTTCTCCATGGATTTTAATACCTACTCCGAACTTTTCTTTTGTTTCCTTTACTGCTTGCTCAATATACAGATTGAATAGCATCGGGGATAGGCTACAACCCTGTCTCACTCCCTTCCCAACCACTGCTCCCCTTTCATGTCCCTCGACTCTTATAACTGCCATCTGGTTTTTGTACAAATTGTAAATAGCCTTTCGCTCCCTGTATTTTACCCCTGCCACCTTCAGAATTTGATGGAGAGTATTCCAGTCAACATTGTCAAAAGCTTTCTCTAAGTCTACAAATGCTAGAAACGTAGGTTTGCCTTTCCTTAATCTATATTCTAAGATAAGTCTTAAGGTCAGTATTGCCTCACGTTTTCCAACATTTCTACGGAATCCAAACTGATCTTCCCCGAGGCCAGCTTCTACCAGTTTTTCCATTCGTCTGTAAAGAATTCGCGTTAGTATTTTGCAGCTGTGACTTATTAAACTGATAGTTCGGTAATTTTCACATCTGTCAACACCTGTTTTCTTTGGGATTGGAATTACTACATTCTTCTTGAAGTCTGAGGGAATTTCGCCTGTCTCATACATCTTACTCACCAGGTGGTAGAGTTTTGTTAGGCCTGGCTCTCCCAAGGCTGTCAGTAGTTCTAATGGAGTGTTGTCTACTCCCGGGGCCTTGTTTCGACTTAAGTCTTTCAATGCACTGTCAAACTCTTCACGCAGTATCATATCTCCCATTTCATCTCCATCTACCTCCTCTTCCATTTCCGTAATACTGTCCTCAAGAACATAGCCCATGTACAGACCCTCTATATACTCCCACCTTTCTGCTTTCCCTTCCTTGCTTAGAACTGGCTTTCCATCTTAGCTCTTGATATTCATGCAAGTGGTTCTCGTTTCTCCAAAGGTCTCTTTAATTTTCCTGTAGGCAGTATCTATCTTACCCCTCTTAAGATAAGCCTCTACATCCTTACATTTGTCCTCTAGCCATCCCTGCTTAGCCATTTTGCACTTCCTGTCGATCTCATTTTTGAGACGTTTGTATTCCTTTTTGCCTGCTTCACTTACTGCATTTTTGTATTTTCTCCTTTCATCAAGTAAATTCACTATCTCTTCTGTTACCCAAGGATTTCTACTAGCCCTCGTCTCTTTACCTACTTGATCCTCTGCTGCCTTCACTATTTTATTCCTGAAAGCTACCCATTCTTCTTCTACTGTATTTCTTTCCCCCATTCCTGTCAATTGTTCCCTTATGCTCTCCCTGAAACTCTGTACAACCTGTGGTTCCTTCAGTTTATCCAGGTCCCATCTCCTTAAATTCCCACCTTTTTGCAGTTTCTTCAGTTTTAATCTACAGTTCATAACCAATAGATTGTGATCAGAGTCCACATCTGCCCCTGGAAATGTCTTACAACTGAAAACCTGGTTCCTAAATCTCTGTCTTACCATTATATAATCTATCTGAAACCCTTTAGAATCTCCAGGGTTCTTCCATGTATACAACCTTCTTTCATGATCCTTGAACCAAGTGTTAGATATGATTAAGTTATGCTCTGTGCCAAATTCTACCAGGCGGCTTCCTCTTTCATTTCTTAGCTCCAACCCATATTCACCCACTACGTTTCCTTCTCTTCCTTTTCCTACTGTTGAATTCCAGTCACCCATGACTATTAAATTTTCGTCTCCCTTCACTACCTGAGTAATTTCTTTTATCTCATCATACATTTCCTCAATTTCTTCATCATCTGCAGAGCTAGTTGGCATATAAACTTGTACTACTGTAGTAGGCGTGGGTTTCGTGTCTATCTTGGCCACAACAATGCGTTCACTATGCTGTTAGTAGTAGCTTACCCGCACTCCTATTTTCCTATTCATTATTAAAGCTACTCCTGCATTACCCCTATTTGATTTTGTATTTATGATCCTGTATTCGCCTGACCAAAAGTCTTGTTCCTCCTGCCACCGAACTTCACTAATTCCCACAATATCTAACTTTAACCTATCCATTTCCCTTTTTAAATTTTCTAACCTGCCTGCCCCATTAAGGGATCTGACATTCCACGCTCCGATCCGTAGAACGCCAGTTTTCTTAGTTATGTTTTAGAATTACTATTTGCTGAGATGTGGGGAAGAGTGACGTTACTTGGATGTTAAAGTGAATCACTGTATGCATCAACGTAAGGACGCGCCTGTGCCCTTCTCTGCCAGGGCTTCATCCTCCCTCCATTTTAACTCTTCCCCGCTCTTTCTTTGCTGTTTTTTCGCCTTGATGTTCGTCTCTTCCCTATCTGTGTTTCTCTAGCCTTGTGGTTTTTAGGCTGGTGATTTTGGTGTGTTTCAGAGTGGCTGGCTCTTTTTTTTGTTTTTTATTCTTGCGACCAGCCAGCCCACGCCATCTGCTGTATTTTTTAATACTTTCTACGGCATTTGTTTCATTTAGTTGACGTTTTCCCCTTTTAGCTTTCTTCTTCCGGTTTCTTTTTGAGTTATGTTCCCAGTTGCTTTTATGACTTTTTTACTTTCCCAGATTCTTTTGCAAAGTGATTTTAATCAGAGACACTTTTGAGTAAGGAAATGGGGACTGATGGCCATGAAGTTTAGTCTCTGTACTATCCAAGCCAACCAAAAATCAATAATTCGCGATAAATATAACACTTTGTTACACTCGGACATATTAGCAAATAGCATATACTCTGTATTATTACACTCGTTGGACATCATAAAACTGAAAATTGCTTTTCCAACAGGAGCGTCAGTTTACGCTTGACGCGTTTTTTGAGGAGCTACTGCAGAGACGTCTGCAGTGAGAAGAGGAAAGCCACACTGCTACGGTGAGTGAAACTTCGATCTGCAGATTTTAGTTTCAAAGTGTACTTCTGGTTTCATGGCCACATCGTAACTCCCTTCAGAATGGTACCCAGCGTTTGCGATGTTTTTCCAACTCTACAATTGTACATTTTTAATATCACTGAAATGCTATCAGCTTAGGTACAGAGAAAAGCCTACAAAATGCAAATTTCTATGGCCTAACCGTAAATTCTATTGTACTGAACTGTGGGTGGTTATCACGATGCTTGCAATACTGTTCTTCTGTAACGGTTCTGAATTGTGAACGGTCTCGCGTCCGTCGGCCGTCGTAATTTAATGTAAATATTATTACTGTTATTATTATTTTTTGATTGTTGCCGACTTACGTGGTGGGCCTTAATAAAAATGATATTTAAGTTGAACAATGTAATAAACTTTTCATATAAATTTCCTCGGCTAGTCAGTTGACGTTAAAGCAAAAGATCTTTAGTTATTAATTACAATTGCGGCCCACACACGCGCGAGAGTATTTTCTTACCTCCGTTAACCATTGTATTGTAGTCAGAGTCCTGGCTCTGGGTCTCGGCTATGCTACTGAAAATAAGAATCTTAAAGCTAAGTATTTCTGCAACTTCGTGCGGCTGTGGAGAAAAATTAATATTATGCTAATAGCGGGCGAGTTTTCCGCTTCCGCTAATTTTTCATAAGTTAATATCGCCACGTAATGGCGTCGTTGGCTGCATCGGCCGCTGCGATTGTTGAGCTGTAAATTACTTGAATGCAGGTTAATTCAAGGAAGGCGGACATGAAATCGTGATCACCTCTTACAAATTAAAAGTGCACAATAATATTAAATAGTTATATTATATGTTTAACTCATATAAATATGCTTACATTTGTCAGCACACGCAAGAGGTCCCTCTAGACACATTCAAGACAAGCGAAGAAGTAAGGTCGACTAAAAAAATTAACAAAAGAGCGTATCTTGTCGTCTCTTTAGATCATTCTGTCATAAATTATTTCTTTGCAATCTAAACCTACACAGAGAAATTATTATTTTACGGCTACATGATAAAAAAAATTTGGCAGTGGGGACGCTATAACGGATACACAGCCATTTTCGACAGTGTATTATTTCGCCCTACTATTGCTAGGTTCTACGTAATCTTAAGAATGAACGGTACAATATGCTTGCCTACCCTTTTACAGTATGGTCGGAGTTTCAGAAAACATTCTTATCTCCTCCCGTCCATGAATGAGTTAAGTTTTCAGTATAGTTTCACTTTGATCATCGTACGCTTGTCTTTAGATTCCGTTCTATTATACTGCATCAAGGTTTACTTTTCTGTCATGTAATTATCCATGACACCTGTGATATTCGCTATATTTGACTTCATTAAAACAGCAAATACGAGTAGTTAATACTTTCAGCCAGAAGGCAAATACTTGTTTATAAATAATGATTAATGTATAATGAGGCGTCGCATGGCGACGGTGGAATTTTCTAAATAATGTAATTCGTCGTCTTTGGGCGGCAATATAAACAGAAAAATACGGATAGATATACGATCCTTCACTATTTTGTTCGCTGGAGAACAAATGAAGCCTTGAGCGCTAAAGACTTGTAATGTTTTTCTCAAGTAAGACGGACGCAGATTTGTGGCAGTCTGATCTAATTTTTACTAAATGTATAAAAACGTGTTATGTCTAAGCTTGAGTGAAGTGTAAAGAACTGTTATAACTTACCGTGACGACGCACGAGCAACGCAAAGAAGACAATGGCTATATAAAAGAGCGCTCAATGGACATGATACGGACATAAAAATCTACCGTCATTGTAGTACTAAGCTTAAGGTACGATATATGTTTTAGTTATAATAAATATTTGTTCTGGGAATACTGAATCATTTAGCAGTGCTCATTCCTATTATCTCCTCAGTATTATTTTCATTTTAATTATGCATTTTGCTAATATTACAGACGCCAAGATCAGCAGTCCAATGTGCGCGTTACATTGATAAAAAGAAAACTGTTTTATCGTCTTCTTGCATCAGCTTTAATATTGAATTTCCCTTTTGTGTGATGTTACAGTTGTTTTTGCGCCCTTAAGAACTTTCTGGTCCCTTAGGAAATTGTTTTGTCATAACAGTAACTTCACAACCGGGTATGATCGTATCTACGATCATGAAGTAATTAGAAAGGCGATAACGCAATTTCTTTATCAATAGCACGCTAGTTGTGACTGCCTCAAGCCACGCGAAACTGCAAGTAAAAAACTATTCACATCTTATAATGCAATATTTTATGACAATGGTCAATCCATGATTCTTACGCCAATTGTGATTGATAAACAGTAAGCTAAATCTCAATTTCCAACTTTCCGTTGAATAACATCATCACTTTTATTTTGTAACATCACACTTGGCGCCCGAACAGGGACTCGACCAAAAATTAGTTCAAATTCTTGGAAAATTTTCTATGTGCTTGTGTTAATAAATGTTCTGTCGTTTCATGTACACATCATCTCTGTGAGAAAGACGGAAAATATGCTGGTCAATAACGCAGTTTAATTATAGAGAGAAAAGAAAAGAAAAGAGACGCGAATTTGCTGAGACAACATAGTGCTAACCAAGCCATCAAAAAGTAAGTCAGAATTTTGCATACGCAGTGTAGTGCTTCAGAAGAAACGTTGCTTTTCCAAGTCGATCCACATCCCTTCTATCTCCTTCCCGCTATAGAAAATCTGCTTTATTTTATCTTTCAAAGTAAAATTCTTCGTAGTCTGATAATAGAAATTATTTTTCTCCATTGTTAGTATAGCTGTATTACATTTTCAACGTGGTGGATATTGTGTGCAATTTGCAGTGAAGAGCATCTTCATTCATTTGTTTGAAACGTTTAGGTTCCATCTTGTCTTCTCGCCAGATAGAATTTCATTTGTTGCTCACGCGAGAGCGGTGCTCTTAGCGGACTCACCACGTCACTGACAAACGACGCAAGCCTTGCGTAGCACGTGATTTACTGACAAAAATGGCAGATAGTAAACAGAGACAGGTGACAACAGGAGACGGGAGTGAAGACGTTAGTAGTATTCCATACCCTTTACGATCGCGAACGGTAGGTTTCCGTGTGGAAACTGAACTAACCATGTCTGTAACAGGGGAAAGTGACCCTAAAGTCCAAACTCTTCCCGCTGCAGCTACAAATGACCTCGGTACGTTAATGGAAATGCTGAAACAACAGTTTGACGCAGTAAATGAGACTATAAAAACACAAAATGAGACTGTTAACGCCCGATTAGATGCTGTAAGCGAATCAGTAAATACACAAAATGAGACTGTGAACGTCCGATTAGATGCTGTAAGCGAATCATTAAAAACACAGCTAGGCACAATCAAAACAGATCTGCATAAAGAAATTACGGCTGAATTAAATACCCATTTGGGTGAAGCGCAAACTAAGATCAGTGATCAAATTCAGAAAATGCAGAAACAGGTGAAAAGTGAAATAGCTGAAGTATCTGGAACATTAAACACAAAAATTCAGGCAGCTGCCAAAGAAATAAACTCAGTTAGAAATCCAGTGTCTGACATTGAAGGTGTAGTGGAGGATCTGTCGAGGCAGATAGACTCAATCAATATTGAAGAACAGGTTAAGAGCACCGTGAAAGCACACGCGGAGGCATTGTCGGAACACTACGGTAAATGGATAAAGGGTAAAGATATTTTTATCGAAAAGAAGGTCAGGGAGGAGCTTAGGGAGACTGTCAAGGATGTAACTTATGAAATCTTAGCTGCTCCTGGTAAGTCGGGAGAGAGAGTGGTTTCTGAATTGGGACAGATTCGAAGGACACTTACACGGGATCTTCCCGAGTGGAAGCAGCAAGTAGTGGACGAGGTCAGAATGCTGAGAAACTGGGTAGAAAACCCGCACACGCATACGCAAACTATAGGGAACAACTCTTTAAACGGTGACGAATGTCAGTCAACTCCTTATGGTTCACCACCTGATTACATGCAAAGGAACAGTCCTGTTGAGCCCCGAGTGGGGAAAATAAATGTGAGTTTAATGCAAGAGGAAAGTGTGATTAAGCATCGCACTTTTCCTGTTTTTCACCCGCAGAAGCGAGAAATACACCCCATCGTGTTCCTAAAGAATTTTTCCGGCATATTTCCCAGGAGCTGGACAGACAGACAGCGTATTCAGTTCGTCACTAGCTTTATTTCCGGAGATGCAGCATTATTGGGAACGGAAATGGTAGACACGTGTAGGAATTATGAAGAGTTTGAGAAAATGTTCTTGGCAAAATTTTGGAGTAATGGGGTACAGCAAAGATTAAGGAAGGAGGTGTATGGTGCGGAAATTTTCAATGAGAAGCGTGGAAGTCTCCGGTGATACTTTGAGAAGTATCTAGCAAAAATTAAATTCCGGGATTCTCCGATTTCTTCCAAGGACGTAATTATGATTCTCAAAAGCAAACTACCTGTGCCTATTAGAGAGAAACTAGTAAATGTGTCCGAAGAAGACACGGATGTATTCCTTTCTGTGCTGGATTTTTTAGATTTAATTAGCGAAGATGTGCGCTCCAAGGTTAGCAGCGGCAAATTCTTCCCTGGCACCCAGCAGAATGCATCGCACGCGGACAACAATGCGCCGAAGGAGAGAGTGCGCTACTGTGATCGCGGGTACCAACCTGCCAGCCGTTATGAAAACGCAAACGGCAATAACTTTAAACGGAAGCAGAAAACCAATTACAGTAATCAGCAGAGATACCACCCAATTTACAACCACCAGGTACAACATCAGTACGGAAACCCACCCTTTAATTCTGCGCCTGAGCGGTATGGACATTCTCCACAAACGATTGGTAATTTTTCAAATGGGCCAGTGTACAATCAAAGTTATAGGTCGAAAAATAGCAAGTGACATGGGCAAGGCGGAGGCCACCCAGCACATGAAAACAACTTTTTACAGGAAAGAGGACCGCGGAACAATTTTCAAACGGCACCAAATGCGAACTTTCCTTCACAAGGAAATGGTTTTGCCGGCAACCAAAAGATCGGGCGACAGCAGCCGTCTCAAGTATTCTATTCACAAGTGAATGCACCCAGTGGATTTTACCCCTTTACACCGGCATTTGTACCACATAACCAGCACCAATATGAAACGGAACAAAACACTTAAGGCCATGAATGACAAACAGGTTAAACATTCTGCGGAAAATTAGAGGCAGCGCCTTTCAGCCTCCTAGAGGTCGCTGCCGGTTCCAGTGTGGGCACTAACGAGTACTCTGACTATGAGTATGTTAATGCGATACGGTACGACAATGAGACCGACTTACGAGATGACCTTGCACCTGACCTAGAAGCTCATGCGGCTTTTCGCGGATGATGCTGTAGTACACAGAGAAGTTGCAGCATTAGAAAATTGTAGCGAAATGCAGGAAGATCTGCAGCGGATAGACACTTGGTGCAGGGAGTGGCAACTGACCCTTAACATAGACAAATGTAATGTATTGCGAATACATAGAAAGAAGGATCCTTTATTGTATGATTATATGATAGCGGAACAAACACTGGTAGCAGTTAATTCTGTAAAATATCTGGGAGTATGCGTGGGGAACGATTTGAAGTGGAATGATCATATAATATTAATTGTTGGTAAGGCGGGTACCAGGTTGAGTTTCATTGGGAGAGTGCTTAGAAAATGTAGTCCATCAACAAAGGATGTGGCTTACAAAACTCTCGTTCGACCTATACTTGAGTATTGCTCCTCAGTGTGGGATCCGTACCAGATCGGTTTGACGGAGGAGATAGAGAAGATCCAAAGAAGAGCGGCGCGTTTCGTCCCAGGGTTATTTGGTAACCGTGATAGCGTTACGGAGATGTTTAATAAACTCAAGTGGCAGACTCTGCAAGAGAGGCGCTCTGCATCGCGGTGTAGCTTGCCCGCCAGGTTTCGAGAGGGTGCGTTTCCTGATGGGGTCTCGAATATATCGCTTCCCCGTAGTTATACCTCCCGAGGAGATCACGAATGTAAAATTAGAGAGATTAGAGCGCGCACGGAGGCTTTCAGACAGTCGTTCACCCGCGAACCATACGCGACTGGGACAGAAAAGGGAGGTAATGACAGTGGCACGTAAAGTGCCCTCCGCCACACACCGTTGGGTGGCTTGCGGAGTATAAATGTAGATGTAGATGTAGAATGACATTTATGATGAACAGGTCCAGGCTTCGATTAAGATTTCTATTCCCAACATTCCTGTCACAGCCGTTGTTGATACAGGAGCAAACATCAATGTCATGTCATCATGTGTCTTCAGACAGGTGTCTTCTGTTTCAAAAGTTTTATCATTGCCGATTCAGGGTAGCTCCATATTGGGAGCTATTAGTCCATTGAAACAGAGAGTTAGTTTACAGACGCAGCTTCAACAGCAGATAGAATCTGTTTTGGTTTCTTGCCTCTTGCGTACTGGAAATTTCCTTGTGTGAACTGTTAATGACAAGTATTGTTTTGAACAGCGCACTGACTACATGGTAACGGCTATTACATGTAAACTTTAAGTATTAAATGTTAAGTATGGAAAAATTGTTTATAGTGATGGGCATTGAACTGATATTTCTTCAACAAGCTGAAGCAGTAAATTGAGGTTGCAGCAAGAATTTCAATTTAATTTTAAGTTAGTATTAAAAAAAATGCTTGCGAGGTGATTCCCCGGAGCTATATAAATATGTAAAGGTGAGAAATGGAGGAGGATGCGTAAATAAGCACTTCTCTCAAGGTACAAGAAGATTTATAGATTTATTTTTAGTAATGTAAGTACTTGAAGTTCTGTTGTAAACACCCAAGTTACCTGTTTAAAAAAAATAAAAAAAAGTGTTCAAAACGTCCAGACAGTGAACAGGAGTGGAGGAAATATCTTAGCTTAAAGTTCAGTTAAAACGCACTATTAAATGGAAAAACAAGTGGTAACCCACATGTGTCCACGCAAGGAGACAATAAGCTATAGTAAACTAAGTTAGGTGAAATACAGTACAAATAGAGGCAAACCATGAAGCATCAATAATGTAGCGTAAGTTCTCCACAAGGCCATTAATTGCTATGAAAGTAAACTATTTCCCTGTGATCTGAGCCCAATGTAAAGAGTATATGAGGAATGTTAGCTGACGAATTGATTTCAGTAGAATCAAGGTACTAAATAACCACACAGCAAGCCCCCTGTATCATAAATAAGTCCAAGTAAAGATCTTCAGAAGATTTGTAGTGTAATCTAGCGACCATTCAATACCATAGTTGAAGGCTAATCTAAAGAACAAGCAATGCAGTGATATTTAAACTTAATACTGACTATAACCAGAGTAAGACGTACAAGTAGCAAAGCATGCTGTAATGAAAGAGGTTGAAATTTATATATGTGCCTATGTTTATTATGATAATTTTATTTACATGCAGATTTTATTGCAAAAATGTCTCCTAAGACACTCCTCTTATGAAATCCATTTTCCTTGTGCCCGTTCCTTTTGATCCTGGTTCATTAACCCAGACCAAGGGTCGACTTGTAAAAGGTACGTGTGCTTCGAGGCAAAGCAGTGCTTATGAGAAATGAGACACGTAGCGTGATGAACTTCGCTAGCTTTGGTAATGTTTCTTATGGACCGGTTGCGTAAACCCAGTGAACTGTCGGTAATTCCATTCATGCGAAAGATAGTAGACACGCGTTACCCTTTTTTTTTTTAACAGAGAACGATTGCAGAGTACATGAAGCGAAGAGGGAGACCGATTGTTATCCAGTCTGCCCTCAAATAAAAAAAAAATTAAAAAAAAGATTCAGCGTTAAATGCGTACTCGTTAAGTTGTAGATATGCTGCGTGGCAGTAGAAAATGATCTTGGGTGCACTAAAGAATAAATGCAACGAGTGTTGCGAAACCTGTAGTTTTCATAATGAGGAGATGAGCCCTTAAAAGAAAGTTTGAAAGAATATTTTTAGTTTCACTAGTGAAAGTAAACCTTGAGATATAAAGAGTCCATTCATAAAGCAGTTGTTCACTGGACTTAACAAAAGGAGTGACCATTAATTGTAAATATTAGCTCGTAAGTGATCTTTTGTAAATAGTAGAATATAATTCTTTCTGTACCAATGGAGGAAACCTGCAAAATTGATTGTTTTGTAAATGAACTCTATCGGCGAAGGAACAAGCACGAATGCTGTGTGAAGATGCACACTAAAGTGCGACGTGCATAATAAAAATAACTGTTCACTGTATATTAGTGGATTGTGTTGTACTGCAAGTGTAGAAAGAAGTCAAGGCTACGACAACAGGTGCAACGCAAAGTTCAGTGTTGTTCTAAGTGCAGCGACAGCTAAAACATTCGTCGTCACTTACCTGTGAGCCTCATGGGAGGCAGTTGACAGAGAAGTATTCAGGCAGCTTCAGTGTCCGGCTCCTCCGATGGAAAACACGCGCGAGATGTTTGTATCGATGCACTCGTGTGATACGAAGTTCACAAAAAAAAAAAGGCGCAATCGACGACCAGCAGCTCTGTTACAGCCTGAGCGCGAACGGATACTGAGTATTGGAGCTCACGCAACACTGTGCAGCTGCTGTGAGTGGCTGACGTGTGGGTGACGAAACAATCCAAACTTTAAACTGCTAACCGCCATGACTTCCATCGTACATACTGCAGGAAAGACATTTGTACACTTGTGTCACTACATTTTCATGCGTAAATTAAGCAATTTTCTTGAGTTCAAGTTAAGATGAGTGAGAAGTAGATTGTTAGATTGGAAATGGAAATGAAGTCCCATGCTTCTTTACAGAGCGTAGGGGAACGATGCGGGAGACCCGCACCGCCTTACTAGGCGAGGTCCTAATGGAGGTGGTTTCCCATTGCCTTCCTCCGACCGTAATGGGAATGAATGATGATGATGAAGATTACTCAGGCCTTAAAGCCATTAATACCGGCACTCCTGAACACTGCTAAAATGAATCATAATCCTGTCTCTTGATGGACAAAGAAAATGAATGTTCACTATAGGAAGACCCTAAACTCCAGTCCAGTCCCGATCCTTAACAAATGTATCCAATAGGGTGTAAGTTATACTAATAATTTTCCACTCCTTCTGTTTCATATTGTGAATAAAAACCCGGGAAGCCACTTGAATTCCTGGCACCACAGTGGAAAGGACAGATGTACTGCATGATGAACGCCGTAGACAGCTAACACAGAAACTGAAAGCATCACGAAGTGTAGTGCTACGTTATTAAACTGTAATTGAACCACAATGAGTCAACAGATGCTCGAACATTGTCGACTCTAATTTAGTGAAAATAAGCACTCACTGTACTCATGTATTAGTTGTTTAGCTCAAGAGAAAGTAATTTCTGAATTCTGTCCCCTGAAGTGCGAAATGAACGTTCACTTATTGTTATAAGCAAATATGGACCAAACTTAAATATGCACATAAATGTTAATCTTGGTATTATGGAATGAAGTGACTGATGAACAAAGAATGAAAAACTTTATTTTGAAAAATGATAGATATCTGATATATGTTTATAAATGTAATTTCAATTTATGTATATAGTACGCCAGTAACATTATGTAAATGTCACACCAAAAATCACGAATATCTCATGAGGACATGAGGATCGAGGTAATCCTTCGGCATTCCCTCTCTCCTCATGGGAGGCAATGTGATATTCGCTATTTTTGACTTCATTAAAACAGCAAATACGAGTAGTTAATACTTTCAGCCAGAAGGCAAATACTTGTTTATAAATAATGATTAATGTATAATGAGGCGTCGCATGGCGACGGTGGAATTTTCTAAATAATGTAATTCGTCGTCTTTGGGCGGCAATATAAACAGAAAAATACGGATAGATATACGATCCTTCACTATTTTGTTCGCTGGAGAACAAATGAAGCCTTGAGCGCTAAAGACTGGTAATGTTTTTCTCAAGTAAGACGGACGCAGATTTGTGGCAGTCTGATCTAATTTTTACTAAATGTATAAAAACGTGTTATGTCTAAGTTTGAGTGAAGTGTAAAGAACTGTTATAACTTACCGTGACGACGCACGAGCGACGCAAAGAAGACAATGGCTATATAAAAGAGCGCTCAATGGACATGATACGGACATAAAAATCTACCGTCATTGTAGTACTAAGCTTAAGGTACGATATATGTTTTAGTTATAATAAATATTTGTTCTGGGAATACTGAATCATTTAGCAGTGCTCATTCCTATTATCTCCTCAGTATTGTTTTCATTTTAATTATGCATTTTGCTGATATTACAGACGCCAAGATCAGCAGTCCAATGTGCGCGTTACATTGATAAAAAGAAAACTGTTTTATCATCTTCTTGCATCAGCTTTAATATTGAATTTCCCTTTTGTGTGATGTTACAGTTGTTTTTGCGCCCTTAAGAACTTTCTGGGCCCTTAGGAAATTGTTTTGTCGTAACAATAACTTCACAACCGGGTATGATCGTATCTACGATCATGAAGTAATTAGAAAGACGATAACGCAATTTCTTTATCAATAGCACGCTAGTTGTGACTGCCTCAAGCCACGCGAAACTGCAAGTAAAAAACTATTCACATCTCATAATGCAATATTTTATGACAATGGTCAATCCATGATTCTTACGCCAATTGTGATTGATAAAACAGTAAGCTAAATCTCAATTTCCAACTTTCCATTGAATAATAACATCAGTTTTATTTTGTAACATCACACACCCTCGGAATTTCAACATTTCGGGTACTTGTTTTAAGAAACTCTACGTTTCTGGCATAAGTGCATATACCAACAGTCTCAGTTGCCTTGGTTGCTTTATGCGTAGAACATAGTTCAGTCTAATTGCCAGTATAGAGGTAAAAACATTCTCATACTTGTGACAGCCACCTGCCATCATGATACAGTGATCAGAAGGAACTGTACTCAGAGAACAGAATAGAAGCAAACAGTCATTGCTGGTAGTTCTCACATTTAAATTCTTTCTTATAATACTAAGCAATCGTGAGTTAATGAGTAGGAAAGACAGAAACATCCCTTCACTGTACCCGTATTTGGGACGCAAAACAATTTATAAAATACAGGGCGTTTCAAAAAGAAAGAGCAGATTTCAAACATTTATTTCTCAAAAACTACAAATGATAGAAACACAATTCCAACGGTCCTTCACTCAATATGAGTACCAAATGTTACACAACAAATATCAAAACTGTACCTCAATATGAGCACCATTTGTTACACGACAAATATCAAACCGGTATCTCATTTCTTGCCACACACGACGCAACTGGTCTTTAGTTACCGAATTCACGGCCGCAACAATTCGATGTCGTACCTCTTGAAGAGTAGCGGGCATAGGTGGGACATAAACACAGTCCTTTATGTACCCCCACAAATAAAAATCGCAGGGAGTAAGGTCTGGTGACCTGGGAGGCCACAGACGATGACATTGATCTTGTGCTCCTGCTCTTCCAATCCACCGTCCTGGAATGGTGTTATTTAGGTACCGTCGTACAGGTTCAGAGAAGTGTGGTGGGGCGCCATCTTGCATGAAGATGAAGTGATTTGAATCTTCCTGAAGTTGAGGAAATAGCCAGTTTTCTAACATGTCCAGGTAAATGGTTCCTGTGATAGTTTTCTCCATGAAAAAGAAAGGTCCATAAACTTTGTTTACCGAAATTGCACAAAAGACGTTAACCTTTGGTGAGTCTCTTTCATGTTGAATAACGTCCCTCGGAGTTTCACTCGCCCAAATTCGTACGTTATGCCGATTAACTTTACCAGAAATGTGAAACGTTGATTCATCTGAAAAAATTAATCGTTCGGCAAAATTGTCCTCTTCCATGTCCTGTAGAATTGCAGTTGAAAATTCGAACCTTTTGTTGTGGTCGTCAGGACGCAATGCTTGCAATAACTGCAGTTTGTACGGCTTCATGTGCAGACGCTTACTCAGAACGCGCCATACCGTTGTTTTAGACATGTTTAGTTCGTGACTTGCCCGTGTCGTGGATTTTCTAGGGCTCCTTTCGTAAGCTGCACGGACACGCTCGACATTTTCATCCGATGTGCGTGGACGACCCGTGCTTTTTCGCTTGCAGATGCAACCATCTTCTACGAATCTGTGATGCCACTCATAAATTTGCTTATGACGAGGCGGCTGTTTGTTGAATTGACGGCGGAATGCACGTTGCACACCAACAATGGACTCTAACTTTGCAAATTGCAGCACACAAAATGATCGTTCCTGTGGTGTCGTCGCCATTTTCCTACAAACAAACGCCAGCGCCACTGCGGATTTGCATGGAACTTCTGCGCGGACCATTGAAAAACTTTGAACCTTTCTCTGACAAGAAACGTTTGAATTGTGTTTCTATCATTTGTAGTTTTTGAGAAATAAATGTTTGAAATCTGCTCTTTCTTTTTGAAACGCCCTGTATATTGTGATTGCACTCTCTTACTACATTTGTGTCAATAGTTATAAACTAGTAACTCCAATTTGTGTCTGTTTTACAGTCTCAACAATATCGATACAGAAATCGACCCTATATTAGCCTCGGGTCCTACAATAATTTTGCAGTTTTCTTTATGTATATCAACCCACCATAATGTGATGACGTTTTTAATTCTGAAATTTAAATCTGTCGACAGGTCACTCCAGTGGCCATTCCGCCAGCCACAGAGACTCATCAGTCCACACCATGCAGCTTTTCATAGCCACCAAATCTCATGCTGCCTGCTGGGGGCGCCGTCGTCAAATCGGGGCCTGGAGAAGAATCACTCCAGTGGACTCCCCGCCAACCCACGGAGGCTTAACACTCCACACCACGCAGCTCTTCATAGCCACCAAATCTTATTCTGCCTGCTAGGGACCCCGTCGTCAACTCGGCGCGTGGAGAAGGCCGTCTGGCTGCTAAACTACTCGACCGCGATAACGTGGCCAATACCACCTGAAACCAAAGTCGCCGATTCAATAAAACTTCGGCTTAATGGGTTGGTTCAAATGGCTCTGAGCACTATGCGACTTAACTTCTGAGGTCATCAGTCGCCTAGAACTTAGAACTGATTAAACCTAACTAACCTAAGGACATCACACACATCCATGCCCGAGGCAGGATTCGAACCTGCGACCGTAGCGGTCGCTCGGCTCCAGACTGTAGCGCCTAGAACCGCACGGCCACTCCGGCCGGCCGGCTTAATGGGATAATATAGTCTAGTTATTTATTTTAGTTCTAGTGAGGTGGCGTTATGGCAACACACGGGCCACGCATTTGGATTGACAGTGGTGCAAGTCAATAATTCGTCCATCAACATCTATGGTTTCGTTGGTTCCTTTAAGTAGATTAAGGTAACCGAAAGGATGGTTCCCTCGTAATTCGACTCGTACGATTTTCTCCACAATACGAGATCCGTTTGTTATTACCTCTTCTTCGATGGACGTTAGGTCCGAATAATTCCTACATATTTTCTTTATTGAGTAAGAGATTCATGTGAGCAATGTTTTTTTTCAAAAAAGCTATTGTAATATTGGTGCACCAAGACAAGCATTTAGAACCCACAGAACTGGCCTTTCAAAATTTGCTAAGTAAATTCATCAACAAATTCATTCAAACTAATAACACTTAAAAGAGTAATGTGACTAAAAGATCTCTGCATCCAAGGATAACGAGTTAGTGCCTGCCATCCCGGCGGTTACTTATTAACTCAGTGTGCCACATGTAATATAAACCTAAACTTTGCAGAAACTACACCATAATCAACATTTGACATCGTCAGTATACATTGTTATCGGCACTCGGCTAGTTTGTTTCCATTAATGACCCCATACTCGTTCCTGCAAAACTATATGGGTGAGAATAGAAGGTATGTTGACACACCAAGCAACTGGTCATAAAAGTAGCATTTGCAACAAGGTTCAAAATGGTTCAAACGGCTCTGAGCACTATGGAACTTCACTTCTGAGGTCATCACTCCCCTAGAACTTAGAACTACTTAAACCTGACTAACCTACGGACATCACACACATCCATGCCCGAGGCAGGATTCTAATCTGTGACCGTAGCGGTCGCGCGTGCAACAAGGAAACATAAGTTAAAGTACTCTTAGTGTAATCTAACCGATGCTGCATTTCATTATACTCCATCGTGCGAACAATAGTTGGTTAGCATAGTGATGCAACTACAAACAAGTAAACGTAGCATTTGTGCTACGAACGCATGGCTCAGCAGTAAGACCCATACACAATTCACAGAGCGTGCTGTAACGTTCCCTGGCAGCACACACACTATTAATAAACTAAAATTTAATTGTACTATATACGCCGCTATGAAGCAATTTGTATATACTGGCCGGCCGGTGTGGCCGTGCGGTTAAAGGCGCTTCAGTCTGGAACCGCGTGACCGCTGCGGTCGCAGGTTCGAATCCTGCCTCGGGCATGGATGTGTGTGATGTCCTTAGGTTAGTTAGGTTTAATTAGTTCTAAGTTCTCGGCGACTGATGACCTCAGAAGTTAAGTCGCATAGTGCTCAGAGCCATTTGAACCATTTGTATATACTGTAATTATTTAACAAAAAATATTATTTAATTTTGTATCGTTTTTATTGTAATATTTTCTGTAGTAATATTCTCGATGTATTTATGATTGTAATACGTATTTCCATACTCATGATGTAATTGCGAAATGTGTCAATATCTGCGATAACAAAAATGTAAAATACAGCCGCAGATTGCAAGGAGACATTAACGGTTGATAGTGATATAAATAGGAATACATAGTATGCATTCTTTGTCATCTTCCTCGAGAGCTGAGAGAGAGAGGAACCTGTGACGTAGCATTTTATGAATGGGTAGACTTCATTTGTCTGGATCTAGATTTAGCCGCCATTAGAGGAGAAATTACAAATTAATGTAAGTTGAATTATTGTTGTGGTCTAAATACATTATAATTTATCAAAAGTGTGTATTATTAATGTAAATTAGCTTGCCCATGTCATCTATAATATTTCTTTAAAGAATTTTCATCATTTTTAGCAATTATCGCTGGTGTTGCTGGGCTGTGCCGCGACCGAACGATTTGCAGCGGCGGCACATTTAAAAAATTGTTCCGCTAAGAAAAATTTAACCAAACCCGTAAATCGGGAGCAGATAAAAATTACCAGTGAATTAAGTAAATGTTTTTCTTTTACAGCGATCCTGAGACTGACGGAATTTATTACTAGTTTCACATTGGTGCATTCATAGGCGGATAGTTAACGTTGAAATTTAACGATTTGTTGGTTCTTTCAATTAACTTAAATGTATAGTGAAGTGTGTTTTATCAATGATAATTAAACGTTCAGTTCGGCTTGGCAATATTTAACAATTTTCTGCTAATAGAGACAGTCTTGTGTTCCATAGCTAATGCCGGGAACGAATTCAGTAAAAATATTTTTAAAAAAACCACTTCATTTAAAAAATGTGTGCCAAGGCCGAATTATGTAAAAGATATAATTCTCAACTAAATATTCTTAATCAGTTAATATGAATTTATCAGCATGAGAGGGTTGACTAAGTCCACGTAATTTTAAATGTACTTAATTCTGTCTAAATGAATTTTTATTACCACACGTAAATAAGAGGTTCTACAACAAAGTTCGTACTGACTGAAAGAAAAAGAACTAATAACAAAAAAACAATTTAAATAAAAAAGGTAACTTTATTTTTTTGATTTAATTTCATTAAAGTGCGTGACCATTACCGCTTATAGCGCGGACGTCGCTTCTTATTACGTACCCTTTCCCCTGCGATTTCTAATACTTTACCTTTTACTTTGAGCACTGTAGTAGTGACAGAGAAGAAACGTCTGTAGCAGGAGACTCAGTTTTACTTTTTCTTTCCATTTCCCCGAAAGTAATGAGTTGGTGCACGTCTCACCGAAAATTGAATACATCAAATGAGGTGGGGAAATGAATATGCAGTCGATCTGCAGAAGCTCAGTGAATAAGTGGATCAATGTTAACCTCAAGGGAGTTGCACGGTCGATATATTAACATTGACCCACGTACTTTTTCCCATATTCTAATTAAAAAACATTGATCAAAATACTTCATTCCATGAGCCAAAATAAAAAAGAAAAGAACCAAAAACATTGATCCACACAGTTTCCCCCATGACTTACAATTAAAAAACATTGATCCACTTACTGAGCGTGCTCACACAGATCGATTGCGTAGCAATAGGAAGCACAGAAATATTTCACGACATTTTCATGTATATCATGAGTTGTGACGCTTTCCTTGGTCCACACGTCTACTTTGACCTATGACGCTATATCGGTTATGTAAAGCGCACTTTATTTATTATGACAACCACAGATTTAATAGCAGGCCTCTGGCATACTTCGAGATTACTGCCACAAGATAGACCATTATATTCGCAAACGAACGTAAGAAAGATGCTAAATATTTCAGTCACTTAATGAAATGAAACTAATGGGACAACTACGGGACTTTGGGAGTTCTGGGCAGGGAAAACTAAAAGTACTACAATAAGACTGAAATCACTCCAAGAGAGTAACATAATCGAAAAATAACTCACGAATTCCTCCAGAATCAACCCAACCCAAAAGTATAAGAAACACAAAAATGGAATAGAATGTATTTCTATACCTATGTAGCTCAAACGAAGACAGTCAATGAAGACATCGGTTCCATAACTCCCCTACCCCCCCCCCCCACCCCCACTCTCCCCAAAAAAAACTAACCAAACACAAATCGAAGAACCTCATTTCAAAGAAATATCCTTTCCATAAACAAACTACGATCTCACACTAAACAAAAAAAATCATAATAACGTTCTTACCAATCATCGTCCAGTACTATGTATTCACTTAGTATTAGTATGTTTGCTTCTGAAAGTCCTGTGTCGTATTTTGATATTCCTGACACCTTCTGACCTTTATTTAAGTAATGGCCAATGTTACATTGCGGCTTAAACCATTTTAACCCTTATCCATGTGGATAGTCGATGACTGAAACCAGTCGAGATATAAGGGTATTAAAATAATAGTAGCTGATGGTCAAACATTTTAATCACGACTTGACGGCCGTTGACGGTCGCCTTCCAAAAATATTTAGGCAAAGTGGCCCCAAAACACACACATACACACACACACACACACACACACACACACACACACACACACAAAAACCATACTACAAACAACAAATTATTTAAACACAACTCCAATCCAAAACTCCACACTACACACAACTTTCGCTCTAGAATACCAAACTGTAGACTAAAAACAACAGTTAAAAAATCATAAACAATTAGATAACCAGTAACTACTAAAGACTCGTTCTCATTCAACTGCACCTTTACTATAAACCGAATCACAAACCTAAACGTCCACCACAAAGATTCGGCACCCGCCTACAACATGTCTCTTACAAAAATAATTCTGCACGACGTCACATTCGAAAAAAAAACAATAAATCTTTAAGCATCAAGATTATAAATATAATCACTACATGTTTCTCTCGTAACAATCTAAGCTGTGTTCCTAGGTTCGTACCTAACATCTCCATAGATGAACGTGCCAAATTCAAAAAACAACTAAATATTTGTGGGAAGTGTGATGTTACAAAATAAGAGTGATGTTGCTATTCAATGGAAAGTTGGAAATTGAGATTTAGCTTACTGTTTTATCAATCGCAATTGGCGTAAGAATCATGGATTGACCATTGTCATAAAATATTGCATTATGAGATGTGAATAGTTTTTACTTGCGGTTTCGCGTGGCTTGAGGCAGTCTCAACTAGCGTGCTATTGATTAAGAAATTGCGTTATCGTCTTTCTAATTACTTCATGATCGTAGATACGATCATACCCGGTTGTGAAGTTATTGTTATGACAAAACAATTTCCTAAGGGACCAGAAAGTTCTTAAGGGCGCAAAAACAACTGTAACATCACACAAAAGGGAAATTCGATATTAAAGCTGATGCAAGAAGACGATAAAACAGTTTTCTTTTTATCAATGTAACACGCACATTAGACTGCTGATCTTGGTGTCTGTAATATTAGCAAAATGCATAATTAAAATGAAAATAATACTGAGGAGATAATAGGAATGAGCACTGCTAAATGATTCAGTATTCCCAGAACAAATATTTATTATAACTAAAACATATATCGTACCTTAAGCTTAATACAACAATGACGGTAGATTTTTATGTCCGTATCATGTCCATTTAGCGCTCTTTTATATAGCCATTGTCTTCTTTGAGTCGCTCGTGCGTCGTCACGGTAAGTTATAACAGTTCTTTACACTTCACTCAACTCAGACATACACGTTTTTATACATTTAGTAAAAATTAGATCAGACTGCCACAAATCTGCGTCCGTCTTACTTGAGAAAAACATTACCAGTCTTTAGCGCTCAAGGCTTCATTTGTTCTCCAGCGAACAAAATAGTGAAGGATCGTATATCTATCCGTATTTTTCTGTTTATATTGCCGCCCAAAGACGACGAATTACATTATTTAGAAAATTCCACCGTCGCCATGCGACGCCTCATTATACATTAATCATTATTTATAAACAAGTATTTGCCTTCTGGCTGAAAGTATTAACTACTCGTATTTGCTGTTTTAATGAAGTCAAAAATAGCGAATATCACATTGCCTCCCATGAGGAGAGAGGGAATGCCGAAGGATTACCTCGATCCTCATGTCCTCATGAGATATTCGTGATTTTTGGTGTGACATTTACATAACGTTACTGGCGTACAAAGTACATAAATTGAAATCACATTTATAAACATCTATCAGATATTTATCATTTTTCAAAATAAAGTTTTTCATTCTTTGTTCATCAGTCACTTCATTCCATAATACCAAGACTAACATTTATGTGCATTTTTAAGTTTGGTCCATATTTGCTTATAACAATAAGTGAACGTTCATTTCGCACTTCAGGGGATAGAATTCAGGAATTACTTTCTGTTGAGCTTAACAACTAATACATAAGTACAGTGAGTACTTATTTTCACTAAACTAGAGTGAACAATGTTCGAGCATCTGTTGACTCATTGTGGTTCAATTACAGTTTAATAACGTAGCACTACACTTCGTGATGCTTTCACTTTCTGTGTTAGCTGTCTACGGCGTTCATCATGCAGTACATCTGTCCTTTCCACTGTGGTGCCAGGAATTCAAGTGGTTTCCCGGGTTTTTATTTACAATATGAAACAGAAGAAGTGGAAAATTATTAGTATAACTTATAACCTATTGGATACATTTGTTAAGGATCGGGACTGGTCTGGAGTTTAGGGTCTTCCTATAGTGCACATTCATTTTCTTTGTCCATCAAGAGACAGGATTATAATTCATTTCAGCAGTGTTCAGGAGTGCCGGTATTAATGGCTTTAAGGCCTGAGTAATCTAACAATCTACTTCTCACTCATCTTAACTTCAACTCAAGAAAATTGCTTAATTTACATATGAAAATGTAGTCAGACAAGTGTACAAATTGTAATATTAGTAATTTTCGCCTCACAAACATTAATATACGCTCAATAGTAAACGCCTGATGGCCTAAAGTTATCGAAAAATTGTAAAGTAAAAGAAATGAATCATCGCATAGCAGCGACAGAATCTATTATTCTTTATCTTTGCCCTTCTTGCGCGGTGCCAGTAAATCTCTATGTACATGTATCGATTAATGGTATAAAAAAAGAATTCTGTTGTTTCAAGACAAATGAGGCTTTTCGCGCCTCACCTTTTACTGATTGTATTCCATGAGAGGCGGACGCGGACTTGCTGCGTTCCGCAACTGTATTTTATATTTTATGTGAAAATATTTAGTGAATATGCTAATTGTTATTTTTTCCAATCACAAAAGATGTAGTTTCTTGTAACTGATATCGAACAGACAGCGTCAAGAGGACATTTTGACTGTTATGTATAAAGTATTTAACCACAATGGTCATCTATTGTAATTTAATATGAAAAGGTACGTAGCATTAAAAAAAACGTGTGTTAAAGATAAGTGTGCTTATTTTCGTAAATTAACCTTGATGAGTCCATCTCCTTATTTACTTAACTTAATTATTTTGTGTTACTTCATCATCAGAAATTACGATCACGCTGATGGGCCGAACGCAGCATGAGGCAGAAGGAACATTATCGTTTTCCTATTATTTCTGAACCAACTCTTTTTTAATTGTGTAGTGTTGCATTTCTTTTAAAGTCTATAAATCTTCTGGTCCCTTAGTGTTGATCCGGGTATGACTACATCGCGACTATAAAAATGCACAGAAATGATAATGTTTCTTCCGAGCGATCTCAAATATATATATATATATATCAATATGCTGCTCTTATTCAGGTATTTAATGGTCAACGTATGTTATTATAATAGCGTAATAAATCCCTGATTCTGTTGCCAAGTGGCCCACCAAAATATTCATTTTTTCGACATTAAAAAAAAAAGTAACAATTCTTTTTATTTTTGTCCCCCAAGAGCAACGCTACACTTGGCGCCCGAACAGGGACTTGATCAAAAAATCATTTCATGTATGTGTTTAAAAAATTTTCTTTGCTTGTTCTAATAACTGTTTCATTTTTTCATGTGGATGCAATTCAACCGAGAAAGAGAAGTGGGAAAACCTTTTAATTAATTCAGAAGAACGATTGATGAAATTACCAAAAAACGCGAGTATCCAGCTGTATCATTATCAAGACAGCCATAGTAAGTCAAATTTTTATACGCAGTAGCCAAGCTTTCGTAGTGACGTAGCATCTTTCGAGTTGATCAGAACGTAAACCTGTCTTTCCTTTCCTTGAAACAGCTTTATTTCAATTTGTCCATAGTCCATTCTTACGTAGTTAAATTCAGTGAAAGTGTAACATTGTTGTCAGTGCATAAAAAAAATTACGATATGGCGGATAACTACGCTCAAAACCGGTAAAACGTGTGATATTTCATTTGTTTGTAATTAGTAGGAACCATCTTGTCTTCTTGGCGTAAATGAACGTCAGTTGTTACACAGAGATAAAATTTTATCTTAGGTCCCAGTAAGCCATAGCACTACGTCACAGACAAACGACTGACGGCAGTGACAAACAATATCTGTAGCATTTTGACGTTTGACAAATAATTCATGAACATGGCTGACGGTAAACAGCGGACACAAACAAAACCAGACGACAGCGGTGATGCGAATGGACCTCACTATCCATTACGATCACGCGCGATAGGTACACGAGCGGAGGCAGAAGCAGCCTCGACCGAAGTTTTAGAAGCTGGTCCTAGTGTGCAAACTATTCCCGCTTTTGAAAAAAATGACTTGGCTGCAATGATCGAAGCAATAATGGAACGCAAGTTCGAAAGTCAAAGACAGAGAGAGGCGCAAAGACAGGAACGTGAAAAGCAGGAAAAATTAGATGAAAAGGCCCGCGAAGAAAAAGAGAAGGCCGAAAGACGGCATAATAAAAATCAGGTCCTTACAAATCTGTGCAACTCAGTAAAAGAAGACATAAATTCAGTAAAAACAGAAATAAATTCGGTAAAAACAGACATAAATTCAGTAAAAACAGATCTGCAAACGGAGATAAATGACCTAAATACACGGTTAAATTCGGTAAAGGCCGAACTAAAGGCAGACATAACAGCTGATTTAAATACCCTGTTGGGTAATGTCCAAAGCCAAATCAGCAGTCAGATCACGATCATGAGGCTAGAAATTGACCCACAAGTAGAGTCAAAAATAGAGGATATTTCAAAACGGTTAGATGAAAAAATCGAAGCAGCCAAGGGAGAGATTAATTCAAAAGTGATAGAATATCAAAAACAAGCTGCGACCTTAAAAGAAGATTATACTGCAATCTCTGATGAGGTCAAAGGAGTTAAAACCGCAGTAGACACGATCGAGAATGTTGTTGATGATCTTTCGAAACAGATTGAGACTCTTAATGTAGAGGACCAAATAAAGAATACTGTTAAGGCACATGCTGAAGCATTGTCTGATCACTACCAAGAGTGGATGAAAAACAAAGACGGATTCATAGAGAACAAGGTCAAGAACGAACTCAGGGAAACTGTCAAAAACATGACCTTTGAAATATTGGCAGCCCCTGGAAAAACAGGAGACACGGTGATGTCAGAATTAGGCCAGATAAGACGAGCGTTAGCTCAAGATTTACCTGAATGGCGTCAACAGATAGTTGATGAAGTTCGTACACTAAAATGTCAAGTTGAAAATTCCCCACCTCCCGTGTCAGGAAACTGGAATAATTCACCACGAAGTAATGAACAACAGCAGGTACATTACCGTTCACCATTTGATAACGCTCAAACTCATAGTTCTATAGAAGCACAAGTTAACCAGACTACCAGCCCATCCACTTTTGTCAGTTTGATGCAGGAGGAAAGCGTGATCAAACATCGTATTTTTCCGACCTTTCACCCACAGAAAAGAGAAATTCATCCTATAGTGTTCCTCCGAAATTTTTCAGGAATTTTCCCGAGTAGCTGGAGTGACTGCCAGCGAATTCAATTTGTTAGTGGATTTATCGTAGGCGATGCTGCCTTATGGGGAACCGAAATGGTCGACTCTTGTAAAAGTTACAAAGAGTTTGAACAGATGTTTTTAGCTAAATTCTGGAGTTCTGGTGTGCAGCAGCGCCTGAGAAAAGAGGTTTACAACGCCGAAGTGTTTAACAGTAAGCGCGGTAGTTTGAGAAGATATTTTGAAAAGTATTTAGCGAAAATCAAGTTCTGGGATTCGCCGATCACTGCCAAAGACGTTATTATGATTCTAAAAACTAAGCTACCGATTGCGATCAGAGAAAAGTTAGTAAACGTGTCTGAGGACGATACGGACACTTTCCTATCTGTGTTAGACTCGTTAGATCTGATTTACGAGGACGCTAGAGTTGATGTTGGCAACGCCCACTTCTGTGCAGGCGGCCAGCACAATACAGAATACGTAGGCAACAATGGTGGCCGAGCGAAAGCGCGTCACAGCGACAACCAGTACCAACCCCACAACGGTTTCAAAAATAAACACACTACGTACTCCAACAGCAAATACAAAAATAAGTACAATAACGGCCAGAGATACAATCCAATATATAATTCGTCACCACCTCAGTACGAAAATACACATTATAGCACACAGCCCCAGCAATATGGAAACACGCAACCGATCAACGGTAATTATAAATACGATCAGTCTTACGATTCAAATCGACGGTGGAAAAGAAATAAATGGCATAATCAAGGTGGAGACCAATGTACACCTTTCACTAACGGTTACAATCAACACAAGCCACAGCAAAATACTTTTCAGCCACAAGCGAACGGACCTTCGGGAACTCTGAAGCCTAAACGCCCACATAATACGCAAATTTATTATGCGCAAGCGAATACGCTAGGACAACAAGATCCGTTTCCAACCGAGTTCGTACCACAAAACCAACACCAGTTCCAGACGGAAGAAACATTAAGAAATATAAATCAGCAGGAAAGTAAGCGTCGAGCGGAAAATTAAAAGCAGCACCTTTGAGCCTCCTAGAGGATGCTGCAGGTTTGAATGGGGGCACCCTGTCCCTTAGTCCACACGAAATTAAAGCAATTAGGTATGACAAAGAGACAAACTTACGGGATGATCTAGTAGCAGACACTGAGACGAAAGACAATGATGACGTATGGGACGAACAAGTTCAAGCTTCCATAAGGGTATCAATTGCCAACATACCTGTAACAGCTATTGTAGATACAGGAGCTAATATAAATGTCTTATCTTTATGTTTATTTAAGCAAATATCCTCTGTATGCAAAGTTTTATCACTTCCAATTCAAGGTTGCACCATATCGGGAGCAATTGGTCCACTAACACAACGTGTAAATCTTCAGACTCAGCTTCAAATCCAGATAGAGTCTATTTCAGTAACGTGCATTTTTCTTATTGTTAAAAACCTATCAGTGCCATGTATCCTGAGTATGGAATTCTTGAGGCAGACGAAAGCTAAAATTGACATCGAGTGTGGAATCTGTACTCTAGTAGCGAGCCAGCAACAAGTAACTGTAAATTTGTTAAGAAGTAAGGTGAAGACAAACTTTGGAGTGCTTCAAACAGCAGTACGGCCATGGACTAAAAGACAACAGTACAGTCAGACAGAAGACATGACAGATCTTGAAAGTGTTAATGACGATGAGTTTAAAGACCTAATTCCCGGTCAGAATGAATTATACGGTAAAGCTAGTGAGTCCATTGAATTATCCAAACAACAGAAGAATGAGCTTTACAATTTGTTAACAGATTACGTTCAAGTATTTTCTAAGAAACCTGGACTAATAAAAGGCTTTGAATATCGAATGGATGTCCTGCCCCATTCAACCTACTGTAGAACAAGCTATTCCATTCCATATGCGAGACGCGAAGCTGTCAAGTGCGAGATCAAGAAAATGTTACGCTGGAATGTGATAGAAGTATCTCATTCACCTTATTCAAGTCCTTTATTGTCTGTGCTAAAATCAGATGGTAGCGTAAGGCTAGTCCTAGATGCAAGATTAATCAATAAAATTATAGTACCCATAAGAACGAGACCAGAGGCTCTTGAAGAGCATCTGCAGAAGTTTCATGGAGTTAAGTATTTGAGTACCCTTGATTTGAAAAGCAGTTACTGGCAAGTAAAACTTGCGCAGGAGTCTAGGAAGTACACTGCGTTTATATTTGCAGGTAGATCTTACCATTTCAAAGTTGTACCGTTTGGACTAAATGTGAGTTCCGGAATTTTTATTTCTGCCCTTGACTATGTACTAGGTCCTGAACTTTTAGATGGGGTAACAGTCTATGTGGATGACGTTCTTGTAGCATCGAAAAATTGGGAAGATCATGTGGCCCTTCTGCAAAAGATATTTCAACGATTCAGAGAGTATGGTGTTACAGCAAATCTTAAGAAATCCAAGTTTGGAAAAAGTGAAATTAAATTTTTAGGGCACATCATCACCCCTGAAGGAATTAAACCCGACCCGGAAAAATTATCTGCTATAAAAAACTTTCCAACCCCTGTTACAAAAAGGCAACTGAGAGGATTTATCGGTCTTACGTCATTTTTCAGACGTTTTGTTCCCAATCAGGTATTGAACAATCCCGCTCTTCACAACCTTTTAAAAAAGAATTCACATTGGAATTGGACGCCGGAATGCCAAGACGGATTTAAGAAAATTAAAGACAGTCTGGTTAACAGTAACATTCTCCATCATCCTCAGATGGATAAGGAATTTTGTATTACTGCAGACGCTTCCTTTGTGGGTATCGGCGCTTGTCTTTTCCAGATTCAATTAGTAAATGGACACGAGCAAATCCAAGTGATTAGCTTTGCGAGTCGAGTGTTATCAGAGTGTGAGAAGTCTTATTCGGTTACGGAGTTGGAGGCACTTGCCGTAATATGGGCTTTTAGGCGATTTAACTATTATATCTATGGAAGAAAAATTAAAGTCTATTCAGACCATCAAGCCTTATCATTCCTCCTTACATGCAAGTTGCAACACCCTCGTCTTACTCGATGGTGCTTATTCCTGCAGGAATATGACTTTGACATTGTATATATAAAAGGTAAAGATAATGTTATAGCAGACGCACTTTCTCGCTCACCTGAGGGCTTACTAGAAACCAGCGAACTGGTGGAACAAATGTCTAATTATAAAGTCTTGTTAATGAAAGATCCAATTCACAGAAAGTATTTTCTTCAGTTATGTAGGCAGATTCAGATTCTTCAAAATACAGATCCAAAATGGAAAAAGGTTATACAAATTCTTCACGAAAATCCAGCCCACAAGTTGTCCGAGTTTTATAAAGTTCATAACCAAGTGCTATTTCATAAGACGTCTGAGTCATCTGAGAGGTGGTGTGTTTGCATCCCTCGAAATTTCATTGAACATCTTCTGTGGTACACTCACATTTCATGGGGTCACTACGGACCAGAAAAATGTAAAAGGAAAATCTCGACTTACTGTTATGTTCCGAATCTACACCAGAGAATTCATAAATTATTGAGAAACTGTGTCATCTGTCAAAAGGCAAAATCCTTAAACATTTCCACTTCAATTCCACTAAATCCAATAGTTGCTGAAAGGCCAAACCAGCTTCTTAGTATTGATTTAGCAGGTCCACTACCCACCGGTAGGGGAGGCGCTAAATACTTAGTAGCAATCCTGGACAATTTTTCTAAGCACATAAGACTGTACGCAGTAAAATCTTCTTGTGCAAATCCAATAATTCGTCGCATTGAAAATGATTATTTCCCACGATTCGGGGTTCCACAATCAATTTTGTCTGATAATGCTTCAAATTTCACATCACGCCCGTGGCGTGCATTTCTTGCTCGCCATAGAATCAAACAAATTTTGATATCCCTGTTTCGACCGCAATCGAATCCGACAGAAAGAATCTTCAAAGAATTTAACAGATTTATAAGGACGTACATTCCGAATAAGCAATCTAAGTGGGTAGACTTCGTAACACCATTCGAACAGATTGTAAACCACCTTCCTCATCTGTCGACCGGATTCACGCCACATGAGTTAATGTCAAGATCAAAAGAGAGGAATGAATGGATAGACCCCCTTCCAAAGTTACAAGACAACGAATTGGACCTAGACGCAAAAATCAGGCAAGCTCTCATATCATTGACAACGTATGCTAACCTCCGAAAAAAGGCATTTGATAAGAAGGTAAACAGAGTTATAGATTTCAAAGAAGGAGAAAAGGTATTAGTCAGGACTCACTTTAAACAATCCCTATTGTTAAAGAAGAATCGTAAGTGGCAACACATTTATGAAGGTCCCTTTGTGATAATGAGGAAACCACACATTGGTAGCTATTTGTTATCTGACCCTGCCACGAATAAAATCAAAGGGTTGTTCCACCATCAGGATTTAAGAAAATTTTATAACGCCAGGAATTAAGTTAATTTAAGCTGTAAGAAAATTCTAAGGTATTGGAGATCAGGATTAACCAATGGGTAACAAGAACGGAACTGAACTGACTACGGACGTTAGCCGGTGCTAAAAGGAAACCTTATGTATCAAAACAACGTGTCTGGAAAATAAAATACAGAATAAGTTGTAGACAAGTATTTACATGAATAATCTTTATGTAAACAGGAGGACATGTCCTAGAGGCGATTTTCAATTTTAGTTATAAGTTAGTATGTAAGGAAAATGATGTACTCGAGAGGTATTAATTAGCCCCGAGGTACTAAAATGAGGAAAGAGGAAGGAGCGAATAATGCACTTCTCTCGCTAAATAGTAATTTGAGAATGAGCAGGAAGGAGCGAATAATGCACTTCTCTCACTAAATAGTAATATGAAAATGATGATTATATGTGCTTAGTATTAGTAAGTGAAATTTAATCGAGGACAAATTAATTACCTGTTTTAAAAGGAAATACTTAAACGTCCAGACAAAAGAGGAAAGTTGTGAGAAAGATTCGATTCCATGAGGTTATTCCCTATTTTTAAATGTGACGTAAATAAGGCACCACCTGTTAGCGTAAAACAGTCGGTAGATTTAACTTGTAAATTCCAGCACAGTGCTGTGCCAGCGATAAAATAACATCTCTTTGAAGTGAACAGATACCTAGGATTAAGCATGAACAGATTGATGACGCAGTGCAATTGTTCTAAAAAGGCCTGACGTTAACCTTAAGTAAAAGCGTGATGGAATAAAAAGGAAGTTTATTGTATAACGCAAAGTAAGATGAGTCCAGACTATAAACAAGCTGAGTCAAAGAAGATATGAGTAACATGGTTTATTATGCCAACTTCACGGTACTATTGAGCATTAGCGATACTGCAAATTCACAAGCTAGCAGCACATATAATAAGGATCTCGCCCAAGCTTCACAGGTAGCGACAGCAGCAAAAAAAAAAAACAACACTCTAGTGAGAGGCTTATATATATATACAAATGATAATTAATACCCAAATGCGTAATGCATAAACTTGACTTAGTCTAAGAAATGAGCAAAGAGTAGTAAGCAAGCTGCAGCAAGATACATATTAGATATACATGCTTGAAGTGATAGATTTTATTTTAAGTGTGCACTGCAATATTTATTGTTTTCTCTGTGATTATGTGATTATTGAATCCCTTTCCTAAGTGCAAATCCTTTAAGATCCTTGATCCTATCCACTCCTCAGGATCAACTTGTAAAGATGCACGTGTGCTTAGGAAGTGAGGCACTACATATAAAAATGAGTAGGTTCGCGACGCGCATATTGCTTTTGTAATGCGCAAGGTAAATTAAATTTTCGACCTGGTTGAGGAGTAATTTAGATTCTGTCGACGATCCGCGAGTAGACCCGCTTTTCCCACCTTTCTTTTTTCGACTGTTTGTATTTCTACACGAAACTCAGAGGCGGAATTGCTATTTTCAAATCTGTCCTCGAACTTTCTTTAAGTACAAGCACATACGAGAAAAAACTTTTGACATAAATGAAGCTCCCCTCACAAGTCACTAAATAAGACGAGCACTAAAAAAAAATGTATTGGTCCTACAAAATGAATAAGCAAGCGTGATAAAGATTACTATGAATGAAATTAATTTGTAAAGGAGATTGGAATGGAGTTGGTCAAAGAAAAAGTACTTAAAAAAAAAAAAGACTAATTAAGAAACAATTGTTTTGATTCAAAGTGGTCAATTAGATTATTTCTCGATTTAAATGAACTCTTGTAAATATTAGTATGTAAATCAACTTGTAAACACCGTGTGATGTTATGACGCGAGAATTTCTGTTAATACACCGTTCACGCAGACGCTCACCACAGTGCAAGTGAAGTTTTAAAGTTCGACGATTGTCAGTGGCAGTATTCTACTGCACCATATGTGTGAACAATTTCGTTGATGTGTGCAGTGTGTAATAATCAGTGTCATTCCACACATGCAGTTGCAGCGGTAGCTACCACTTACCTGTGAATCCGTAACTGGATAGTGGACAGGAAGTGATGTGAGGCAGTTTCGGTGGCAGAAGCTCCCTCCAGCAATCTAAAAAGCACAAAGCCACGATCCGCCGAACAAAAGCGACGCACGGCACCTCAAGCGCGAAATCAACGCTCTGCAAGAAAGCTCCGGTCACGTGCGCGCGCACAGACTGAATTTCAAGATTGCTCGCAACAGTGGAGGCGGACAGCCACCACGTGCCGAAATAATGTAAACGTTCAACCGCCAACACAGTTGCTGTGCGCTACATTCTGTAGCAAAAACATTCACACCCAGTACTGAAAACATTTTGTATGTATCATAAACCTTCCGAGAGACTCTAAGATAGAGAAGTTAACGTAATTATTATAATGACTGATTGTACACAGAGACAAGTCACAAGGTCACCTCTGAACACTGTTGAAATGTAAACTTTAACGAACGGTCACGATACGAATGAAAATAAGCACACGAAAATACGTCAAAGGATCCGATCCTTCCTATATCCCATCCCACATGTATATAAAATTAGTTTTGTAAGCTATTCTAATATAAGACATTTTATCTGTTTCATATGTGAAATAATTCGGAGAGCCACACTCGAGCCCTGAAAGTGAAAGATATGGACTTTCTTTTCGAAGCCATCACCAGTGGCCGCTCTACAATCCAAGTCTATCATAAATAGTGTATGTGCGACGAAAATAAATGTATAATTAAGTGCGACGACGGACAAGGCAATCAATCGACAAGACGATGACAATGTAATGAATACTGTCAAAACAGAAAGTTGTGTACCAGTTGTGGTAGTCAAATTACTTTTGCAACGATGAAAAATGAAGTGTGACTCTATTTCCTTATAAATTTTGTAAATATGTGTACTTATAGCCTTAATTTTAAGAATCATCAAGATAGAATGAATCCATACAAACACTGATAGAAACACACAACAAATTCACAATGATCCACCGTCAGTAATTACAAATTGAAACGTTAATTCTTTTATTATGGAATGAATATGAAATGAGACTTTTAATAACCTGTATGTTACATCCGAAAATTACAAATATTCCAATGGGCATGAGGATGAAAGTAATACCTTCGGTATTCCTTCCCTCCTCATGGGAGGCAGTGTAATATTAGTAATTTTCGCCTCACAAACATTAATATACGCTCAATAGTAAACGCCTGATGGCCTAAAGTTATCGAAAAATTGTAAAGTAAAAGAAATGAATCATCGCATAGCAGCGACAGAATCTATTATTCTTTATCTTTGCCCTTCTTGCGCGGTGTCAGTAAATCTCTATGTACATGTATCGATTAATGGTATAAAAAAAGAATTCTGTTGTTTCAAGACAAATGAGGCTTTTCGCGCCTCACCTTTTACTGATTGTATTCCATGAGAGGCGGACGCGGACTTGCTGCGTTCCGCAACTGTATTTTATATTTTATGTGAAAATATTTAGTGAATATGCTAATTGTTATTTTTTCCAATCACAAAAGATGTAGTTTCTTGTAACTGATATCGAACAGACAGCGTCAAGAGGACATTTTGACTGTTATGTATAAAGTATTTAACCACAATGGTCATCTATTGTAATTTAATATGAAAAGGTACGTAGCATTAAAAAAAACGTGTGTTAAAGATAAGTGTGCTTATTTTCGTAAATTAACCTTGATGAGTCCATCTCCTTATTTACTTAACTTAATTATTTTGTGTTACTTCATCATCAGAAATTACGATCACGCTGATGGGCCGAACGCAGCATGAGGCAGAAGGAACATTATCGTTTTCCTATTATTTCTGAACCAACTCTTTTTTAATTGTGTAGTGTTGCATTTCTTTTAAAGTCTATAAATCTTCTGGTCCCTTAGTGTTGATCCGGGTATGACTACATCGCGACTATAAAAATGCACAGAAATGATAATGTTTCTTCCGAGCGATCTCAAATATATATATATATATCAATATGCTGCTCTTATTCAGGTATTTAATGGTCAACGTATGTTATTATAATAGCGTAATAAATCCCTGATTCTGTTGCCAAGTGGCCCACCAAAATATTCATTTTTTCGACATTAAAAAAAAAAGTAACAATTCTTTTTATTTTTGTCCCCCAAGAGCAACGCTACAAAATGTCTTTCCTCCAGTATGTACGATTGAAGTCATGGCGGTTAGCAGTAAAGTTTGGATTGTTTCGTCACCCACACGTCAGCCACTCACAGCGGCTGCACAGTGTTGCGTGAGCTCCAATACTCAGTATCCGTTCGCGCTAAGGCTGTAACGGAGCTGCTGGTCGTAGATTGCTCCTTTTTTTTTTTGTGAACTTCGTATCACACGAGTGCATCGATACAAACACCTCGCGCGCGTTTTCCATCGGAGGAGCTGGACACTGACGCTGCCTCCATACTTCTGTCAACTGCCTCCCATGAGGCTCACAGGTAAGTGACGACGAATGTTTTAGCTGTCGCTGCACTTAAAACAACACTGAACTTTGCGTTGCACCTGTTGTCGTAGCCTTGACTTCTTTTTTACACTTGCAGTACAACACTACCACTAATATACAGTGAACAGTTACTTTTATTATGCACGTCGCACTTTAGTGTGCATCTTCACACAGCATTCGTGCTTAGTTCCTTCGCCGATGGAGTTCATTTACAAAACAATTAATTTTGCAGGTTTCCTCCATTGGTACAGAAAGACTTATATTCTACTATTTACAAAAGATCACTTACGAGCTAATATTTACAATTAATGGTCACTCCTTTTGTTAAGTCCAGTGAACAACTGCTTTATGAATGGACTCTTTATATCTCAAGATTTGCTTTCACTAGTGAACCTAAAAATATTCTTTCAAACTTTCTTTTAAGTGCTCATCTCCTCATTATGAAAACTACAGGTTTCGCAACACTCGTTGCATTTACTCTTTAGTGCACCCAAGATCATTTTCTACTGCCACGCAGCATATCTACTACTTAACGAGTACACATTTAACGCTGAATCTTTTTTTTTCTTTTTGTGCTTTCCTTTGTGCTTGCCAAATTTTTTTTTATATTTGAGGGCAGACTGGATAACAATAGGTCTCCCTCTTCGCTTCATGTACTCAGCAATCGTTCTCTGTTAAAAAAAAAATAGGGTAACGCGTGTCTACTTTTTTTTTCGCATGAATGGAAATACCGACAGTTCACTGGGTTTACGCAACCGGTCCATAACAAACATTACCAAAGCTAGCGAAGTTCATCACGCTACGTGTCTCATTTCTCATAAGCACTGCTTTGCCCCGAAGCACACGTGCATTTTACAAGTCGACCCTTGGTCTGGGTTAATGAACCAGGATCAAAAGGAACGGGCACAAGGAAAATGGATTTCATAAGAGGAGTGTCTTAGGAGACATTTTTGCAATAAAATCTGCATGTAAATTAAATTATCATAATAAACATAGGCACATATATAAATTTCAACCTCTTTCATTACAGCATACTTTGCTACTTCTACGTCTTACTCAGGTTATAGTCAATATTAAGTTTAAATATCACTGCATTGCATGTTCTTTAGATTAACCTTCAATTAGGGTATTGAATGGTCGCTAGATTACACTACAAATCTTCTGAAGATCTTTACTTGGACTTATTTATGATACAGGGGGCTTGCTGTGTGGTTATTTAGTAACTTGATTCTACTGAAATCAATTCGTCAGCTAACATTCCTCATATACTTCTCGCGTCCGTCGGCCGTCGTAATTTAATATATTATTATTGTTATTATTATTTTTTGATTGTTGCCGACTTACGTGGTGGGCCTTAATAAAAATGATATTTAAGTTGAACAATGTAATAAACTTTTCATATAAATTTCCTCGGCTAGTCAGTTGACGTTAAAGCAAAAGATCTTTAGTTATTAATTACAATTGCGGCCCACACACGCGCGAGAGTATTTTCTTACCTCCGTTAACCATTGTATTGTAGTCAGAGTCCTGGCTCTGTGTCTCGGCTATGCTACTGAAAATAAGAATCTTAAAGCTAAGTATTTCTGCAACTTCGTGCGGCTGTGGAGAAAAATTAATATTATGCTAATAGCGGGCGAGTTTTCCGCTTCCGCTAATTTTTCATAAGTTAATATCGCCACGTAATGGCGTCGTTGGCTGCATCGGCCGCTGCGATTGTTGAGCTGTAAATTACTTGAATGCAGGTTAATTCAAGGAAGGCGGACATGAAATCGGGATCACCTCTTACAAATTAAAAGTGCACAATAAATTTAAATCAGTATATTATATGCTTAACTCATACAAATATGCTTACATTCGTCAGCACACGCAAGATGTCCCTCTAGACACATTCAAGACAAGCGAAGAAGTAAGTTCAACTAAAAAATTAACAAAAGAGTGTAACTGGGCTTCTCTTTAGATCATTCTGTCATAAATTATTTCTTTGCAATCTAAACCTACACAGAGAAATTATTATTTTACGGCTACATGAAAAAAAAAAAATCTCTTACAAATTATGAATGTCTTCTTTATAAATATTGTCTTTTCGTAATATGGCACTGGGGACGCTATATACTCTTTACATTGGGCTCAGATCACAGGGAAATAGTTTACTTTCATAGCAATTAATGGCCTCGTGGAGTACTTACGCTACATTATTGATGCTTCATGGTTTGCCTCCATTTGTACTGTATTTCACCTTACTTAGTTTACTACAGCTTATTGTCTCCTTGCGTGAACACATGTGGGTTACCACTTGTTTTTCCATTTAACAGCACGCTTTAACTGAACTTTAAGCTATTTCTTCTACTCCTGTCCACTGTCTGGACTGTTTGAACATGTACCCTTTTTTTTTTTTTTAAGCAGGTAATTTGGGCTTTTACAACAGAACTTCAAGTACTTACATTACTAAAAATAAATCTATAAATATTCTTGTACCTTGAGAGAAGTGCTTATTTACGCATCCTCCTCCATTTCTCACCTTTACATATTTTATTTAGCTCCGGGCAATCACCTCGCAAGCACTTTTTTTCTTATTACTAACTTAAAATTAAATTGAAATTCTTGGTGCAACCCCTATTTCCTGCTTCAGCTTGTTGAAGAAATATCAGTTCATGTCCATCACTATAAACAATTTTTCCATACATAGCATTTAATACTTAAAGATGACATGTAGTAGCCGTTACCATGTAGTCAGTGCGCTGTTCAACACAATACTTATCATTAACAGTTCACACAAGGAAATTTCCAGTAAGCAAGAGGTAAGAAACCAAAACATATTCTATCTGCAGTTGAGGCTGTGTCTGCAAACTAACTCTTTGTTTCAATGGACCAATCGCTCCCGATATGGAGCAACCCTGAATCGCCAATGATAAAACTTTTGAAACAGAAGACACCTGTCTGAAAAGACATGATGACATCACATTGATGTTTGCTCCTGTATCAACAATGGCTGTGACAGGAATGTTGGCAATAGAAATCTTAATTGAAGCCTGGACCTGTTCATCATAAATGTCATTAATGTCTTGAGCTTCTAGGTCAGGTGCAAGGTCATCTCGTAAGTCGGTCTCATGGTCGTACCGTATCGCATTAACATACTCAGAATCAGAGTATTCGTTAGTACCCCCACTGGAACCGGCAGCGACCTCTAGGAGGCTGAAAGGTGCTGCCTCTAATTTTCCGCAGGATGTTTAACCTGTTTGTCATTCACGGCCTTAAGTGTTTGTTCCGTTTCATATTGGTGCTGGTTATGTGGTACAAATGCCGGTGTAGAGGGGTAAAATCCACTGGGTGCATTCACTTGTGAATAAAATACTTGAGACGTCTGCTGTCGCCCGATCTTTTGGTTGCCGGCAGAATCATTTCCTTGTGAAGGAAAGTTCGCATTTGGTGCCATTTGAAAATTGTTCCGCGGTCCTCTATCCTGTGAATAGTTGTTCTTATGTTGTGCTGGGTGGCCTCCGCCTTGCCCATGCCACTTGCTATATTTCGACCTATAACTTTGATTGTACACTGGCCCATTTGAAAAATTACCACTAGTTTGTGGAGAATTTCCATACTGCTCAGGCGCAGAATTAAAGGGTGGGTTTCCGTACTGATGTTGTACCTGGTGGTTGTAAATTGGGTGGTATCTCTGCTGATTACTGTAATTGGTTTTCTGCTTCCGTTTAAAGTTATTGCCGTTTGCGTTTTGATAACCGCTGGCAGGTTGGTAACAGCGGTCGCAGTAGCTCGCTCTCTCCTTGGGCGCATTGTTGTCCGCGTGCGATGCATTCTGCTGGCTGCCAGGGAAGAATTTGCCGCTGCCAACCTTGGAGCGCACATCCTCGCTAATTAAATCTAAGGAATCCAGCACAGAAAGGAATACATCCGTGTCTTCTTCGGACACATTTACTAATTTCTCTCTAATAGACACAGGGAGTTTGCTTTTGAGAATCATAATTACGTCCTTGGAAGAAATCGGAGAATCCCAGAATTTAATTTTTGCTAGATACTTCTCAAAGTATCGCCGGAGACTTCCATGCTTGTCATTGAAAATTTCCGCACCATACACCTCCTTCCTTAATCTTTGCTGTACCCCATTACTCCAAAATTTTGCCAAGAACATTTTCTCAAACTCTTCATAATTCCTACACGTGTCTACCATTTCCGTTCCCCATAATGCTGCATCACCAGAAATAAAGCCAGTGACGAACTGAATACGCTGTCTGTCTGTCCAGCTCCTGGGAAATATGCCGGAAAAATTCTTTAGGAACACGATGGGGTGTATTTCTCGCTTCTGCGGATGAAAAACAGGAAAAGTGCGATGCTTAATCACACTTTCCTCTTGCATTAAACTCACGATTGTGGGCGGATCATTTAGTTTCCCTACTCGGGACTCAACAGAACTGTTGTTTTGCATGTAATCAGGCGGTGAACAATAAGGAGTTGACTGACATTCGTCACCGTCTAAAGAGTTGTTCCCTATAGTTTGCGTATGCGTGTGCGGATTTTCTACCCAGTTTCTCAGCATTCTGACTTCGTCCACTACTTGCTGCTTCCACTCGGGAAGATCCCGTGTAAGTGTCCTCCGAATCTGTCCCAATTCAGAAACCACTGTGTCTCCCGACTTACCAGGAGCAGCTAAGATTTCATAAGTTACATCCTTGACAGTCTCCCTAAGCTCCTCCCTGACCTTCTTTTCGATAAAAATATCTTTACCCTTTATCCATTTACCGTAGTGTTCCGACAATGCCTCCGCGTGTGCTTTCACGGTGCTCTTAACCTGTTCTTCAATATTGATTGAGTCTATCTGCCTCGACAGATCCTCCACTACACCTTCAATGTCAGACACTGGATTTCTAACTGAGTTTATTTCTTTGGCAGCTGCCTGAATTTTTGTGTTTAATGTTCCAGATACTTCAGCTATTTCACTTTTCACCTGTTTCTGCATTTTCTGAATTTGATCACTGATCTTAGTTTGCGCTTCACCCAAATGGGTATTTAATTCAGCCGTAATTTCTTTATGCAGATCTGTTTTGATTGTGCCTAGCTGTGTTTTTAATGATTCGCTTACAGCATCTAATCGGGCGTTAACAGTCTCATTTTGTGTTTTTATAGTCTCATTTTGTGTTTTTACTGATTCGCTTACAGCATCTAATCGGGCGTTAACACTCTCATTTTGTGTTTTTATAGTCTCATTTACTGCGTCAAACTGTTGTTTCAGCATTTCCATTAACGCACCGAGGTCATTTGTAGCTGCAGCGGGAAGAATTTGGACTTTAGGGTCACTTTCCCCTGTTACAGACATGGTTAGTTCAGTTTCCACACGGGAACCTACCGTTCGCGATCGTAAAGGGTATGGAATACTATTAACGTCTTCACTCCCGTCTCCTGTTGTCACCTGTCTCTGTTTACTATCTGCCATTTTCGTTAGTAAATCACGTGCTACGCAAGGCTGTCGTCGTTCGTCAGTGACGTGGTGAGTCCGCTAAGAGCACCGCTCTCGCGTGAGCAACAAATGAAATTCTATCTGGCGAGAAGACAAGATGGAACCTAAACGTTTCAGACAAATGAATGAAGATGCTCCTCACTGCAAATTGTACACAATATCCACCATGTTGAAAATGTAATACAGCTATACTAACAATGGGGACAAATAATTTCTATTATCAGACTACGAAGAATTTTACTTTGAAAGATAAAATAAAGCAGATTTTCTATAGCGGGAAGGAGATAGAAAGGATGTGGATCGACTTGGAAAAGCAACGTTGCTACTGAAGCACTACACTGCGTATGCAAAATTCTGACTTACTTTTTGATGGCTTGGTTACCGCTATGTTGTCTCAGCAAATTCGCGTCTCTTTTCTTTTCCTTTCTCTCGATAGTTAAACTGCGTTATCGACCAGCGTATTTTCTGTCATTCTCACAGAGAGATGATGTGTACATGAAACGACAGAACATATATTAACACAAGCACATAGAAATTTTCCAAGAATTTGAACTAATTTTTGGTCAAGTCCCTGTTCGGGCGCCAAGTGTGATGTTACAAAATAAGAGTGATGTTGCTATTCAATGGAAAGTTGGAAATTGAGATTTAGCTTACTGTTTTATCAATCGCAATTGGCGTAAGAATCATGGATTGACCATTGTCATAAAATATTGCATTATGAGATGTGAATAGTTTTTACTTGCGGTTTCGCGTGGCTTGAGGCAGTCTCAACTAGCGTGCTATTGATTAAGAAATTGCGTTATCGTCTTTCTAATTACTTCATGATCGTAGATACGATCATACCCGGTTGTGAAGTTATTGTTATGACAAAACAATTTCCTAAGGGACCAGAAAGTTCTTAAGGGCGCAAAAACAACTGTAACATCACACAAAAGGGAAATTCGATATTAAAGCTGATGCAAGAAGACGATAAAACAGTTTTCTTTTTATCAATGTAACACGCACATTAGACTGCTGATCTTGGTGTCTGTAATATTAGCAAAATGCATAATTAAAATGAAAATAATACTGAGGAGATAATAGGAATGAGCACTGCTAAATGATTCAGTATTCCCAGAACAAATATTTATTATAACTAAAACATATATCGTACCTTAAGCTTAATACAACAATGACGGTAGATTTTTATGTCCGTATCATGTCCATTTAGCGCTCTTTTATATAGCCATTGTCTTCTTTGAGTCGCTCGTGCGTCGTCACGGTAAGTTATAACAGTTCTTTACACTTCACTCAACTCAGACATACACGTTTTTATACATTTAGTAAAAATTAGATCAGACTGCCACAAATCTGCGTCCGTCTTACTTCAGAAAAACAGTAAAAGTCTTCTTAGCGCTCCAGGCTTCATTTGTTCTCCCTCGAACAAAATAGTGAAGGATCGTATATCTATCCGTATTTTTCTGTTTTTATTGCCGCCCAAAGACGACAAATTACATCACTAGAAAATTCCACCGTCGCTATGCGACGCCTCATTATACATTAATCATTATTTACAAACAAGTATTTGCCTTCTGGCTGAAAGTATTAACTACTCGTATTTGCTGTTTTAATGAAGTCAAAAATAGCGAATATCACAGAAGCATGGTAAAAAAACGTCACAAACCGTTTCTCTCGCAACAATTTGAGTCCTGCCTTTCGTTTCCTGCCTAGCCTTACCCTCAGAACTCGTCCCACATACGGAAAGAAACGACCAGACATTTGGGGATTGGCGCATGGTCTGATTCCACCAGTCGTTATTGATCCATGACTTCTTCTTTGGAATAAACAGCACATACAGTTTACACCAGTCGCTCATGACGTCACACAGAACGACACTGGTCAAAGCAATGGGCAAAACGCGATATCGAAAACATGGCTTCAACAACACAGCGCAATTTAAAACCGCAAAATCAATGAGAGGGTGTTTGTACGCCCTGATCTGGACCTGGAATTGGCGAATTACTTTATTCTATCGCTCTTTACTGTCTTATCAGCTGTCCAACACAGGTAAGTCTGGTACATCCTTATAGATCACTTTCAGTTATTAATATCACATATCTTACACTTACGTTAAAATAGCCATTTATTATTTAGAATTAAATTTCTGCAGACTTACGCATTTCGTAATCATCGAAGTATCACCTTTTCTTATTTGAGTTGTTTTGTGATAAATGTTCATTAAATTCCAAGTACACATATATTGTTAATCATTGTTTACTCTCGTTACTAAGATAATAATAATGAGATCAAAGATAATATTTAAACTCTGGCTGATTGTGAGTGTAAAGAGAGTCACAGTCGAACATATACAGTCGTTACACTCCACCACTTTTCCGTTGCTCACCACGATTGCAGCGCGGCAAGCGGCCAGGAAGCTATACTGTAGAGTTCGCCGAGATATGGTAAAAGTGAAAATTAATCTTAACTGTTTTTATTGGTCTGTAGAATGGTTTTCACAAACAGGAGCATCTGCACCGCAATAAATTGCAGCAACAACAAGAAGAAAGTTGTATATTTGCAGTTTTTTAGGTTTCTTATCAACACTAGTAGGTGTGAATAGCTATGTCACAGAACAGTTTATTTACGTATTTCTTCTAACCTAAAAGTATTTACTTGAGAACTGCGTGTTACTCAAGAATCTAAAAAGTGCTAGTAAACAGCAACAAAAATGGTTCAAATGGCTCTGAGCACTATGGGACTCAACTGCTAAGGTCATTAGTCCCCTAGAACTTAGAACTAGTTAAACCTAACTAACCTAAGGACATCACAAACATCCATGCCCGAGGCAGGATTCGAACCTGCGACCGTAGCGGTCTTGCGGTTCCAGGCTGCAGCGCCTTTAACCGCACGGCCACTTCGGCCGGCTAAACAGCAACAGACCTCACCTTTTGCAGTAAGGTATATTTGATCAAAAACGTCAGTTTTCTTCGCTGCACTTCCAGTCAAATCAGTGAATATGGAACGAAGGAAACCAGTATGGAATGCAATACCTACATTATTTTGTGTAGCAGTCAAGCTGACACAACTGTAGCTGGAGAAAAAAAACCACACAGATGTGATAAGAAAAGAAAAAATAGCAATAAAACTATTTCTCAACACAGAAGAAACCAGTTCCACAATTGTTGCTGCATCTGAGCCACAAATGGTAAGAATCATCAACATATCTGCTTTTGCAACTAAAGTAATTACATGCACAAAGATATTTATGTGTTAAAAATCGATGAAGTGTAAGACTGTGCAAAACATTAGGTTCCATAAAAAGTGTTACGTGTCAGGGAAAGTGTCTGGCATATTACGAACAGACAAAAAAAAATATTACTCTCATGCATGAAATGTGTTTGTATGGTCTTGTTTCCAGTGGAGTAAGCTAAGATTATACACATATTCGAAAGTATTTTTTTGTAACTATGTTGTAGCTTATGTCACTGAATCAAGGAGATTCGGTCATTTTTACATGTACCTCATGATCATTCATGTCTTGTAATAATTTTATAAGTAATTAGCTAATTAACCAGCAAAAAGATTAAAAACGAAGCATAATTTTACCGCTGCTTTGTTTCCTCTTGGGGCGCCAGAGCTGTACAAACTTTCAGATGGTAACAATTTTCTCAGCAGTGAGTGTCGTGACTGTATATATTAGACTGTGGTAGAGTGAAGCGTAAACCCATTTTCTGTTAACTAAACTTGTGGATTCAATAACGTGCCCATACCATCAGAATCTGCAACGCTCTCAATGAACCCACAAGCATGGTATAAGCTCACACTACTAGCACGCCTAAGCAAAACAAACCATCGTTCCGCACAAGTATGTCACTCGCCACGCCAGTACATCACAGCTCAAACCGACTGGCGATATCGAAGTCTCAAGCTGAGCCAGTTACTATGCTGTCGTATTGCCTGCATCCTATCTTTTCTATGGCAAATCATTGTACAAGTCAAGCAAAAGCGAAAATTCTATAGCTCAGCATCGCAGTGACTTTGATGACTGCTGCATGTCGTCGGAAGGTTCTGTCCTGAAACAACCCCTATTCTTTGTAGTTCACGCACTTTTTCCTTTCAGACAGCTGTAGACAGGTATCTCTCTTGTTTTATGGTTGTTTGAAGATAAAGGGAAGCATGTGATGAGAATAATGTGTCCCGGTGAAATTCATAGGGCGGGTCGTACAATTTTGCCATTCCAGTACTTATCGCTTCGATCTGCATGTTGCCGAAAGGCTCTGTACGAATAATTTTGTTTCTGTATTCAACGTACAACGCTTGACCCCGAATATTTGAGTCTTTTTTGCATCATGTTGCTGTTTCTCCAACCATTTCTAGTGTTGCCAACTTACTAACAACTAAAGAATTCCAGAAGCAGTAAACCAATTTAACTTTTTATGTTTATGTAATCGCTCTGTTTCAATGTAACCTTCCCCATTGGATCAATTTCTTACAACTTCGCAGAGCGGTGAGAACTTACAAATTTTTAATACTTCTAGAAGAGAAACCACACACGGGAACACATTCAGTCGACAAGTTAAGCACAGGCGATAGTTCCTCTTCTGACAGCAGCCTATCGCAGATCGCTTGTGATAAACCTTTTGCATTTCCTTTATGTTTTCGTCTTCTTTAAAGGCAAAGAGAGAAGATGAAGCGGTAGCCCATCATAGAGCCTATGCCTACCGTCATGTATTTTTTGACTTTCAGTTGTTAAAAAACAGAGGATTTTTTCTGGTACCAGTAGGAGGAAGGAAGGATTCGCGCTCAGCTAGTGAACGAGTGAGAAGCACGCCATTTTAGCGAGTAATTGTAGACCGCCATTTGGGGTCGCTATGAATAAGTGAGGAGTATGTATTTCATAAGTGCACCGTTTAGAAAAATACAGTATTGTTTTATTAACAGAAAGGTCGTGTGAGTTGTTATTTCGAATAGTACAATAATTACAAGAACTGAAGCCCACCTGCGTACTTTGAAAAATTACGAAGATCCGATAAGCTTAATGGGAACACGGTCAGGACTTCAAAGGTGAACACGGCGACCAAACATAGCATTACAAAGAATGGTAAGCACAAATCTACAGCGGAGAAAGAAACTACTTCGCCCTGCAGAATAATATGAACTAATACGAACTTATTTCCAGGCATAGCTCAGCTTATAGGGCTTGTCATTCATGCCGAAAAATTAATCTCATTAATTCAATACATTTTAAAAAGCCACGCATTTTATTATCATCTATTCCATTATTTTATTATATTATAAAGTGGCGACAGGTGACAGGCACGATACGTAGTGGGCAAAACTGTGAGTACTAGTATTGTTAGGAAAATGAATATACATGTATGTTAACAATTTCTTTATGTTCCATGTACGCTGATGATGTGACGGAGACGGTGATGTGATACTGAAGAAATACTATCAAAAGGAAATAATAAATAAATTAGAAGGTTCAAAAATGGTTCAAATGGCTCTGAGCACTATGGGACTTAACAGCTGTGGTCATCAGTCCCCTAGAACTTAGAACTACTTAAACCTAACTAACCTAAGGACATCACACACATCCATGCCCGAGGCAGGATTCGAACCTGCGACCGTAGCAGTCGCGCGGTTCCGAACTGCGCGCCTAGAACCGCGAGACCACCGCGGCCGGCAAATTAGAAGGAAGGTGACAATACCAAGAGCACACAACAAAGCACAATAGAGGAAGTACCATTTACAAGACAACAACCAGGTAGGACCGCGCAATGCATATAGAGAATGCGTTCCCAGTAGACCTATTAGAAAATCCATCCACCTATTTCCTAAAATCCAGAACCTAAAGCTTCAGAGATTAACGCTATTGTAGTCAAGTAGAGATAATGACATTTCTTTATTAGTACGGAAAATATATTCATTGAAGAACAGTTGAGACTACAATTACATACAACTGTATATGCGTGAGAAGTAGCGCGGAAGTAAAATTTTAAAAAAGAAAATTTTTATTTTGATAACTGCAGTGGTATAAGGATTTATATAATGGAGGGTCAAAACAATAAGGAAATTTCATTCAGAAAACAGAATGCCAATGTAGTGGATGTTCATTTGCAAAAGGCAACAATAAGTGGTTTGGAACCGTTTAGCGGTGATTATTTGGATGCTGGGCGCGACATGCCATTGTTGCATTCGACGCCCGTGAATACAGAACATTTAATTACAAGCAATACGTTAATTACAGTAGACGTAACTAATGGCACCTCGAGGCAAGAGAATATTTTAAATGAGAGTAGTACGCGTAGTACGGACGCAGATGCTGACAGGCATAGGCCGGAAGTGAATACGGAAGATATGCAAGCCTTATTTCGAGCCTTAACAGAATCCATACAAACAAGCATGAATGCAATGAAAGCAGACATAAATTCAAAATGTCGGGTTTAGAGACTAAAATGTCAAGTTTACATACGATACAAGCAGACATGACTAATATGAAAGCAGACATAAATTCAAAAATGTCGGGCTTAGAGACTAAAATGTCAAGTTTACAAACGATACAAGCAGACATGACTAATATGAAAGCAGACATGACCACAGTAAAGTCCGAGATCGAGAAGGTTAATACAAACATGACACACATTTCAGACGAGGCAAAAAATTTGCGCACACAACTCAATAGTCTGGACACGAAGTTCACACAGCAGATTTCACAACTCTCCACGGAGGTGGATAGGAAAATTAATGAACAAGTACAAATTTCGGTTCACGATATGGGTGAGATATTAAAAGGCATAATGGGCGAAAAATTTGAAACACTAACACACACGTATCGACAGGAGCTATCCGGAATTAGAGAAACCCAAGAGAATTTACAGGCAATGCAAAAGAATACGCAGGTCAACTTAGACAATGTACAATCAGAAGTGGCGACACTACATTCTTTCTGTGAGGACCTGCCAGAAAATGTAGAAAAAATCACATTGGAGGTAGGATTACTCAAGTTAGAACACAAGAGGACCAACTCAGACATTGTGCAGCTTTATGAATCGGTAAAGAGCAATGCAAAGGACGAAAATACAACGTTCGCAGAAAAATGCGTACGTGAACAGCGTACCCATGTGGAAGCGCTAAAGGAAGTTATGGGGGACAAGGAAGAAGAGATCTTAAAACGCGTGGGACATGATATCAGACAGTTAGAACAACGGTTAAGAGACGAAATAGTTAACAAACAGGGCACGGTAATATCATCGCCAGGGGCGGTAAGCGGAGCGATAAACAGCCATCCGCCAGTGGGAGAAATCAGTGGCGCGGACAACAATGCGCAACCCACGCCGCGCGACCGCATGTCGACGCGCGACGCGAGCAGCGGGCAAAACTTTGCTGAAACAAATATACCATCACCGCAGGGAAATGCTCTTCCGCCGTGCTGGACAGCGTTGTTAATGGATGAGAGCTTAATAAAACATCGACAGTTTCCCGTATTGTCAAATGAGAAAAAGCGAACGCACCCGGTAGTGTTTTTTCCGAGCCTTTAGAAATGTACTGCCCAGGACCTGGACAGAAGCTCAAAAGATTAAATATGTAGTAGGACACACCGAGGGTGATGCCCTTTTGTGGGCTACGGAGATGTCAGAACTTTGCGAGACATATGATCAGTTTGAGAATGCATTTTTAGATAAATACTGGTTAACAGCTATCCAGGAGAGGTTAAGACGAGAGGTATTTAACCCAGTACCATATCATTCAAAATTCGGGGGGCTAAGAAGCTATTTTGAAAAATACCTAAACAAGACCCTTTACTGGAATAATCCGATATCTCAAGTCGATGTACTGAAAATCTTAAAGAACAAGTTAGGGAAAAATTAATAACTGTTTCCGAATATGATCTCGAGTATTTTCTTTCAGTGCTCGACTAAATAGATCTGATTCATGAGGATGGGCAAGCGACGCCTAGTTATCGTAACGGTAATGGGCACAACACAAACGGGAAGAAGTACGGTAACGGCAATGGCTTTGGAAATTATAACGGTCGTGTGCGCGTGAATGAATGGCATCCGTATGCACCGCCGCGCCACAACGGAAATACGTACAATCGGTCTCCCCATCAGCCACAGGGTGACCGAGGGTACGAAACTAAATATCAGCGCCAAAGGTACGGTAATGGCCGAGACAATAGAAATTCGAGGGAAAACTTCGACAATAGGCGACAAGGAAATGCAAGTTACCAGGAACGGAATATGCAACACAGGGATCCGAGAGACAACAGGCAGCCCGGACAGTCAAATCGAAACAACCGGGACACGAACTGGCGAGCACGCGAACATATGGTAAACATAGTAGAAGTGACGGCTGAAAATGAAGCAATACCTTTACCAGCCCCGGGAAATAATAATCGAGCGTGACTAGAGGAAGAAGGTAATGAACTGTCAGTGTGCCACAGTACTAATATGAGCGACTTAAACACTAAAACGAACAGGAACGGAAAGGAGGAAGCATACATTGAAACAAACCTACACATACAGCATATCCGGAATCTATTTTTAAGGTATGATAAGGACGCAGAAATGAAAGAAGGCTTGTTTATCGAAGGGAAAGAAACAACACGCAAGGTAAGTGAAATTATTCAAGGAACAATAAAGGTAAAGGTGGGAAACATAGATGTACTAGTTGTTTTGGATACTGGCGCGTCGACAAGCCTAATGTCTACTAGCTTGTTCAAAGAGATAGCGAGGGAAGTAAATTTTCCCACACTACCTGTAGAGAACTGTAAGATCGTAACGGCGATGGAAAGTAAATCTAAAGTTATAAAATTACAGGCCAGCATACGCATTAGCATATGTGGTGTGATTTTGCAGTGTCTTATCTTGTTGGTAGATAAACTTATAGTGAACCGTTCATTATTATTTTACTGCACACTTGGTATGAAGGTGTCAAGAAGGTAGGAGGTTTGTCGCTCTTTGACGAATAAACCGACCGGCGCTCGGTTCCTCTCCAGCAAGTGGGTACAATATTTATATTTCCGGTGCCCTCTCCCTCTTCTACTATCCTGCTTAATCAGTAAGGCATGTTCAATTTTCTTTTACTATCTAACATGCAAAGAGTGAGATGCAGCCTAGTGAAAATAAATTTTCCTTGTACTTTAATATTGTACTTTCTTAAGACTTAATTCACAGCGCGCGAGCTTTAAGCGAGAGGCATGAGCGATGAGGTATACGGAACCGTGCAGCCGCGCTTAAAGCAGAGCGTACTTCAACAATTATACGTATACGAAGCGGCCAACAGCTGATCGTAGGGGCCAAGTAGGCACAAAGCAAGGTTGAGTTCAGTGTCCCCTGTACGATGCGCAAAGACACACTGCGCACCGCGACGGAAACCATTCTAGAATTTAAGCGAATCGGCATCCACACCGCGCAACCAGCTGGACAAAACGGAAGCGACACGAAGTGGGGTACCTATCAGCTAGTTACTCTGACGTAGATGAGCAACACAAACTAAACGAATAGAGACATTTGTTCCTAAGTCGGCGACTATACTGTAAAGAGCACTAATTTTAATAGTATATCATTAAGTTAAGTACATGCAGCTTTAAGAAAATGAGCGCATTGACGCAAGTAAACTATAAGGAGAGTAGAATACGCTAAATTTGTGAACTTAACACAATCCATTGAACGTACATAGTTATACTTATTTCTCAATATTCAACGTAAAAGAGAATAAACACAGGAAATGATCTATCCGACTACATACAACAGTATTAAGACAAGTTGAAAAGGGAAGTAACAACATGTACACTTGAAAGAACGCGATTAGCACATAACTTAAGAACTAAGCGACGTACATACAACACATAAGTGAGCGACGATGAAAAATGCGTGTGACTGAGACGTGCGTGTGACTGAGACGTAAACTATAAAATAACATCGTACAAGATTTAGCGAGAGGAGCAATTGTACACTTATAGAACTACACTTCTTTACAGACAACAGTAGAAGTAGTGAGCTTAATGAACAGGGAGAATACATATCCACAAATTTGTTATTACAGAACTCACCTATGTTAGTTGCTATTAATTACACGATACCTTATAGTATAATCAGCAAAATAAAGCTGTAAACATGAACTGAACAACACGCGGGAGATAAGCTAAGTAAATACAAACACCAACCAATACGCACACAACGTAATTGCATGAACTTAAAACAAAAGAACTGAGGTAAGTACTGTATGTTTACAAAAGCGATATGGAGAAATAAATGAAATTTCACTGCTGGATAATATTTTGCAGTAGAGAGAGTGAAAGGTTTTGTTAGATTCGATTGAAGGTTTTAATTAGTTAATCTACGTTTGTGGTGACGTACCGTGCATGGAGTGAATCTAGGAAGAGAATGAAAGTGTATTCGAGTAATACGAGTTTATTTATATTTGTGGGAAGAAATAAATAGTGCGGTGGTTCTAGTGTGAGAACCCTGTAGGTAGTACATGAGTATAAATGGCGATTTATGTGGAATATTTTTAATGAATAATTATATGGGTATACGGCCATGAATATTAAGATTAATATTACAAGGGTACCTAGGAAAGGGCCACGAAGCCGACGTATGAAAGAATACACTATATAGTTTTAAGTCTTAGAATGAATAGTTGTATGAGTGTGGAAAGCAAAGTATGATGATGCATGTACGGTAAGTAATTATGAAAACGAACATCACGAAGAAGCACTGAGGAGTATAGAAGAAATAGTGAAGTCGATAATAACAATGGTACATGATAACGTTGAAAACACACCATTGCACAGTGTTTTGCTACACAGACATCGGAATGTAAAACAACCAAGTATGAAAAATATCTCCTTAGCGACTAACTGTTACAGCTCGAGAAACTATAAGGTTAATATAAATGAAAATATGGTACACGATTCGTATGAGGAATGAATACAAAATGCAGCGAAACAATATTTTCTACACTGAGTTCTTGACGCACGCAGGAGCGAAAGCATTGTTTTAGCACATGCGCGTTGTTATTTAGAGATAATGAATTATGAGTGGAGCTACACATGACAAAAATACGGTAAAATTATCGGTCACACGTCACAAAGGTAAACATGTACATGTCGTCAAATCAATAAGGCAGAAATATGGCTTGAAATATGTGTTCACGAATGTGGAATATTACGACGATTAACAAGCAGTGATGAAGTCAGGATTGTCAAGGGATAAAACATCCCCCACACTCGCTCACAAACGAGCACTCGTAAATATTATACATAGTATGAAGATTTATCAAATGCCAAGGATAGAATAAGTACACTAACAACGCACTACAAATAGCAATCCTAGAAGCAGCTTGATCTCTGAAGCAGACCTTAGCGAATCCTGTTTTCCATGTACTGAGTAGTCCTGGAACGTATTTTCTATGTGTATTTGCGACGGTAAAAACGCGCAGGAGGTTGGGCCTGCAAGTCAAGAGAAAAGCAAAAATTCAGAACAAATGAGAGATTCCTTCTAATTTACTTATTAGTGTGTAAGATGGATGATGCCTAACATGGGACCCATATAGGAAATGTGAATGTGACTTGTACATTTATGTGTCAACTTTACTATTGCCAATGTCGATGTCTTTAAAATATATGTATGTAGTATTTTCTATTGTAGTTGTGGATGTAAAAACGCGCAGGAGGTCGGTCCTGCAAGACAATAACAAGAAAGAGGAAACATTCAGAACAAACGCAAGATTCCTTCTAATTTACTTATTGCTGTGTCAGATGCTGCTTAACATAGAGTCCATATACGAAATGTGAATGTGGACATTTATTTGCCAACTATATTATTATTAATGTCGATGTCTACGTAAAATGTATGTATGTACTCTTTTCTTCTTTTCTATGTGTAGTTGTGGACGTAAAATCGCGCAGGAGGTCGGTCCTGCAAGACAAGAATAGAAAATGCCAATATTCAGAATGAATGAAAGATACCTCCTGATTTACGTATTAGTGTGTAAGAGGGTGCATGTCATGGAGTCCGTATATGAAATGTGAATGTGAATTGTAAATTTATGTGTCAACTCTGTTATTGTCAATGTTTATGTCTATGTATGCACTATTATCAATTTTATGTGAAATTTTATACTTGAAGAAGAACAACTTATGTATGTATGTGAAGTGGAACACGACGGACGAGTAAAATACTGGCACGTGTGAAGTGATACAAAAATGTTAAGGCCTAATAATATTGAAAATAACGGCTCAGCCGTAATATGAGTAAACACTACAGTCTAGCAAAGTGAATACAGAGAGTGTGATGCGTGTGCGACGGAGATAACAGAGGAAATCCGTATAACCACGAGTTGAGGTGTGAGAACCGCTGAACTATGCACGACGGAAGATAACGCCGTATCCTGCAGTGCGGCTCTTACCTTCAATGTCACTGGTCGAAAACCTCGCCCAGGCGCGAGACGAGGTATTGGTGTTCTTCGGGTTGAGCGTTGGAGCTGAATCGGCCGTATCCAGTCTCCGGACTGGAGGGCATAAACGATACCGACTTCATGAGCCTGGAGCGACATTACAGTGTGTGCGCGGGCAGTGCTGCTGCTCACGTGGCGCTTGCATCACTGCGTCGGGCGCGTTAAACAATGAGCTGCTGCTGGCCATAAGTGCAGCGAACAATGAGATAACGTGTGCCGAAAGGACAGCTTCTCAGAATGGCTAATGAACCAAAAGCCAAGGAGAAAAACAATTATTAAAATATAGTGAAAGGACAATTTAAGAAATGCATCTTCCCCCTGGTAATACTGCTTAACAAATGTAAGGAGAAATAAGAGACTACGGCGTTAGCACGCCATGGACGTGCGATATGTAATATGAATATATGTGAATGTACGACGGGCGTTCAGAAAGTAAGCTCCGATCGGTCGCGAAATGGAAACGACTATGAAAATCCGATAAAGCTTTGCACAGATGTGTTGGGTAGTGTCTCTAGTATAACCCCAGTTAGCATCACGTCGCTCTTCTCATTTCTGAGCTCGCAGTGAGTGCGTAAAGATGTCTAGAAAATAGTGTCTGCCGCCAAGTACGAGGGCCTGGTGAGAAATTTCGCCTGAAGCTATGCAGCTAACATTACATAACTGTCGTGCTGTTTCTTCTTCAAGACAATTCTCAGCCGCATTCTGCAGGGGCAATGAAGATGCTCCTGCATCGTTTTCAAATGGAAATGTTAGATTACTCACAATACAGTCCGCAATTGTCTCCCCCTGAGTTTCATCTCTGGTCACATGAACCGCTGTCTTTGAAGACAACATTTTGACACAGACAACGAGGTGTAGGCCAGCGTGGAGAATTGGCGGAAAGCACTGGCGGCTGCCTTCTATGATGAGGCTATTGAAAAGGTGGTACAACGCTATGACAAAAGTCTAAGTCAGAACGGCGACTACGTAGAGAAGTAGCTGAAAGGTGTAGCAAATTGTTAGAAGTAAAACATTTCTGATGTTCACTGTGGTTTCAATTTGGCAATCAATCGGAGCTTACTTTCTGAACAGGCCTCGTAATTACGTGATATAAGTATATGTGAATGTATTTATATGTATGAATTTGTAATGGCCGAGAAAATGAGCTTTGTAGATATACTTGTAGTAGCATAAGGGTATTAAAACTCCATCGACGTGCACCAAGTGACTGAACTATGAGCCCCAAGGTTAATAAGGCTACTGTATACTGTCTCCCTAAATAAAGAGACTTATTTCCGACAGTATACAGTAGGGGGGCATTTGTGATAAACCTTTTGAATTTCCTTTATGTTTTCGTCTTCTTTAAAGGCAAAGAGAGAAGATGAAGCGGTAGCCCATCATAGAGCCTATGCCTACCGTCATGTATTTTTTGACTTTCAGTTGTTAAAAAAACAGAGGATTTTTTCTGGTGCCAGTAGGAGGAAGGAAGGATTCGCGCTCAGCTAGTGAACGAGTGAGAAGCACGCCATTTTAGCGAGTAATTGTAGACCGCCATTTGGGGTCGCTATGAATAAGTGAGGAGTATGTATTTCATAAGTGCACCGTTTAGAAAAATACAGTATTGTTTTATTAACAGAAAGGTCGTGTGAGTTGTTATTTCAAATAGTACAATAATTACAAGAACTGAAGCCCACCTGCGTACTTTGGAAAATTATGAACATCCGATAAGCTTAATGGGAACACGGTCAGGACTTCAAAGGTGAACACGGCGACCAAACGTAGCATTATAAAGAATGGTAAGCACAAATCTACAGCGGAGAAAGAAACTACTTCGCCCTGCAAAATAATATGAACTAATACGAACTTATTTCCAGGCATAGCTCAGCTTATTGTGCTTGTCATTCATGCCGAAAAATTAAACTCATTAATTCAATACATTTTAAAAAGCCACGCATTTTATTATCATCTATTCCATTATTTTATTATATTATACGCTGGAGCAATGAAGGGTACTATTCGACTGAAAATAGGGCAGGTCAATCTGGCTTTCAAGAAAACACACATTACTGAAGGGCCTATATCACTGATGTTATTTCGTCGTAGAATTGTGGGGCATGTTTTACGGTCACGCGTTACGTCCATCTTGTGCATTGGGATCCCCTTCTATAGAAATCAATATGGATTCCGGAAACTTAGATGTAGCGACTTTCATCTCGCTATGATAGTCCGTGAGATCCAGAGCACCGGAGAACGCGGTGCCCACGTGAATCCCGGGTCCGTCGCCTTCGGTACAGCCCAGCACTGTCCTTTAGTGAAGAAAGTAGAGCTTGTCGAGTAGCGGACCAGAATTCTGGTTGCAGCACTTGCTAGCAGATATAGCTCCAAAGCTTAAGGTCCCAGGGAGCTCTACAGGGCCGTTACTATTTACAGTATTCAGGGAGTAACGGGTGTAAGTCCAGATATTTCTATTGGTGCCTGGGGACGATGTGCTGAAAGGCATTACATCAGTACGTACATCATTTACGGACTATTAATTATAGTTTATAATAGTAAAAGCCAAGATTGCTCGATGTGAAATAGTTTATTTCATCACCAGACTCTATAATATGTAGCTGTCATCCTGGGATTCTCAGATCTCCTAGAAATATAATTATACATGATTCTGTCGACGTTCTGAGAACACGCTCAGTTACAATTACAGTTCCGCATTTGTTTTTTAATGAGAAAAAAAATTATTATGTAAAAAATGAATGGATGAAAATGGGGAAGAAATGGCTTTAAATATTTTTGTTATTTAGTCTTTCAGTACGAACTTTGTTGTAGACCCCTTATTTACGTGTGGTAATAAAACTTCATTTAGACAGAATTAAGCACATTTAAAATTACGTGAACCTTAGCAACTCTCTCATGCTGATAAATTCAAACTAACTGATTAATAACATTTATGACTTTGAAAATTATTTAAATTAAATCTTTTACGTATTTCGGCCTTGGCACACATTTTCTAAATGCAGTGGTTTTTTAAACATTTCCTGAATTCTTTCCCGGCCTTAGCTATGGAACACAAGACTGTCTCTGTTAGCATAAAATGGTTAAGTATTGCCAAGCCGACCTGAACGTTTAATTATCATTGACAAAACACACATTACTATACGTTAAGTTATTTGCTTTAGAACTTGAAAGAACCAACAGATTAACAACTTCAACGTTAATTATCCGCCTATGAATGCACAAATGTAAAACCAGTGATAAATTCAGTCAGCCTCAGGATCGCTGTAAAATGAAAATATTTCGTAATTCACTGCTAATTTTACCTGCTCCCGATTTACGGGTTTGGTTAATTTTATAGCGGAACAATTTTTTAAATGTGCCGCCGCTGCAAATCGTTCGGTCGGGGCACAGCCAAGCAACACCAACGATAATCGCTGAAAGTGCTGAAAATTCTTTAAAGAAATATTATAGATGACATGGGCAAGCTAATTTACATTAGTAATACACAGTTTTGATAAATTATAATGTATTTATACCATAACAATGGTTCAAATGGCTCTGAGCACTATGGGACTTAACAGCTGTGGTCATCAGTCCCCGAGAACTTAGAACTACTTAAACCTAACTAACCTAAGGACATCACACACATCCATGTCCGAGGCAGGATTCGAACCTGCGACCGTAGCAGTCAGACCATGACAATAATTAAAATTACACACCTTTATAATTTCTCCTCTAATGGCGGCTAAAGATAGATACAGACCAAAGAAGTCTACTCATTCATATAATGCTACGTCACAGGTTCCTCTCACTCTCAGCTTTCGAGGAAGACGACAAAGAACGCACACCATGTAGTGCTTTTTATAGTATTGCTGATTGTGAATGTCTCTTTGTAATCTTGCAACATTATTTTCCTCTGTGGCTATATTTTACATTTTTTCATTGCAGATATTAACATATTTCGTAATTACATTATGAGTATAGAAATATTACAATCATAAATACATCGAGAATATTATTACAGAAGATATTACAATGATAACCAACGTCCTTTACACAAAATTAAATAATATTTTTTGTTAAACAATTACAGTACATACGAATTGCTTTTTTGTTGGTATGAACTATACGTACTATTCTCATTACCGTACACGTTCCTAACAGGCGTGCCACAGTTGTTAAGCATTTGCAAATGTGCACGCTCGAGTTCAGCAAATCTGTGTGTCATTTCATTTTATTAATAGTGTGTGTGCTGCCAGGGAACGTTACAGTTTGTAAAATACATAAAGCATACCGGTATATAGCTTTATTATTATATTTTGAGAAATTTCACAGTATATCGATGAGATGATTTGTAATTATGTTTCTGGGAGATCTGAGGATGACGAGTGGGTACTGTCAAAAACTGGTCTTGAAATAAACTATTACAAATCCAGCGATATTAGCTTGCAATATTATAAATTACAATATCAGATGGCCACAAAAACATGTGTGAATTATATAATAACTATAGAAGGGACATTTAATAATTAATGCAATACTTTCTTTCTGAATTCAGTTTTTCTATTCTTGATCTCAATACACCATATTATTCTTCCCTCTCTTGGCTACAAAAATTATAGTTTCATTCAGTATGGTGGCCTCATGCCACCTCATTGGAAGGGCCTATATACCCGCATTGTACCACAGCCAGCGTCTTCCTGCATCAGTAACCTCCCCACCAGCCACATCCTGCTTCACGCAGAGTGCCAGAGTGCATCCTACATTGGGCCGAACAGACGGAATTTGGAAGGTACAAGATCTGCGCTGGAGGCTGGATGAGAAGAAACAATGAAGTGTTGTGAAATCCTCTTGGTTGCTTCGCCATTTTAAGTCCTTGTCTTGTTACGGAGAAGGACAATATCGTTCGTATTTTTGTGGCGATGAACATCCTGATGTTGTTTCTTCAGTTTCCTGATGGTAGCGCAATACAGTTCAGAGTTGAACGTTGCAATCAAACAGAATAACCGCTTCAGAGCGCCAGAAGACAGTTGCCATGAATTTACCCACTGCGGGTGCTGCTTTGAACCTTTTCTTCGGAGGAGAGGTGATGTACTGCCCCCCCCCCCTCCCCCCACCCCCATGGGTTCCTGGATTGTTTCCAGATCGAATGGAAGGAGACTCACCTGTGTCAGTCTCATAACGGTCAAACAATTCTGCACAGATGGTCTTCATTGATCTTTATGGTTTTCCGTTTGGCAGTGAGGCAATTGGTGGCGCCACACCTTCGAGTATCCCAACAGGTGGATCAGAGTTTCAGCACTACCGACAGAGGCGTCCAGTTGTGTAGCGAGGTGTTTGATTGTGCTCTGTCAATCTCCTCGAATGAGAGTATCCACCCACGCCAGCAATGCAAGAGTCACGGCTGTGCGCTTCTAGCCGGCTAGTGAGAGAGCAAACAGGGTTGTGTGACAGCCGACACGCCCAACGACTCACCACGCTTTTGTTCACTGGCAGATCTCCATAGACATCTTTAAGCAATGCCCTGACATTCCAATACAAAAAAACACTGACTGTTTAGTGCTTGAAATGCACCTAAGTTATGCCCACTGTTTTAATGGCTGCTTATACGTCTGCGATCGATAGAAAATACACGAAACTACAGGGGCGGGAGTGGTAATATTCCACAATGTTCCTCAAACAATTCTGCATTTTTTCAAAAAAAAACGGCTGTAAAAAATGTGTTGCATTGCTTACTGAACGCCCCTCGTAAATATTACAAGTTCTTTGTTTTGAGGCTGGTTAGTACCGACAAATACAGGTGGCAAGAGTAAGCCATTGACGTCTATTTCGCCCTGGGCAGCAGGTCAGGTGTTGAAGTGTGGCCGCATGGATGCGAAACGAGTTATCTATATGACTGGCGATGTCCCTTTTGTGGTGTAGTTGCTGCAAGGAGAAAACATCAGGTTGTAAAGTTTGTTACGTGTTTCTGGAAAGACTGTGTGATGCAGAGAAAAAAGAACTCACAAGTTGATGTGTGGACATATTAAGGTATCACATATAAAATTATCTGGACTCACACCTGTTACACCCTGTATATAAATGGTGTAGTCGAAAATGACGAAAGTTCTACGGGGCTTTTTGCAGACGATGCTGGTTGTCTACGGAAAGGCTGCTACACCAGGAAACTTTAATTAATGCAGGAAGACCTGCCTAGGATTGAAGATTGATGTAACTGACTCTGATCACACAGAAATGGAATGCGTAATTCCTGATATCCATTACTTTCCAATCGCACCACTGGCGATAAATCACTGGTTACAGGAAGAAATGGAAAATACCTGAGAATAACGAGCAGATGACAAGCTGAGGCCTGTTGGAGCAACCTGAAGAGAATGTTGACTCATCAGTGAAAAAAGTGGCTTTCAGAACATTATAATAATCATTTCCTGTGTGTCACTCATCAGTATTCGAAATGGCTCTAAGCACCATGGGACTTAATATCTGAGGTTGTCAGTCCCCTGGACTTAGAACCACTTAAACCTAACTAACCTAAGAACATCACAGACATCCATGCCTGAGGCAGGACTCGAACCTGCAACAGTAGCAGCTGCGTGGTTCCAGACTGAAGCACCTAGAACCGCTCGACCACAGCGGCCTGTCAACAATATTCGCTCACTACCAGTTGCTAGAAAAGAGAAAGAAGATACAGTGAAGAGCAACTCGTTTTGTTGGCAAGCGCAAGATTTAACTGAAATACTTAGCAAACTGAATTGGCAGACATTATAAAAGAGTCTCGTGTGTCACAGAGAGGTTTTCTGTTGAAATTCTGAGAGCGTACATTCGAAGAAGAGTCGTGCGCCATATATTTTTTCAGACAGAAGCGTCACAAAAACAAGAAAAATTTAGAGTAATTCGGTTTGCCGAAAAGCGTTATTCCCATGCGCTATTCGAGAATGGGACAAATAAAGAGAGAAGTGATAGATGTACCACAAGTACCCTCCGCCACACACGATAAAGTGGCTTGCAGAGTGTAGATGTAGCGGCAGATTGTTCTTTCAAGTTTCTTTGAATTCCCCGCGTTACGCAAAGAGCAGACGAATGGTCAGATGACGTGGGCTCAGAACGCCACTGGCATGTAGTATTGTTTAACGAATGTTACCTGGTGATGCCATAATTATCTTCCATACTTCAACTGTATACTAAAATATAAAAGACAGAGTGAATCATCAGGTGATAAAAGTCACACATATAAGAATAATTCTGTTAACTGAGAGCATTCTCTGTATTGGTTAGTTAACTAATTTCAATGATACATAATTAAACACACGACATCGTACTACTTTTACAGATTCAATTAGTCACAAAACAGTCCCAACAGCTCGATAGTATAAAACACCTCAGCAGTGTTCTTCACTACTAGTTCTCGCAATTGCTCGGTTGAATAACACACTTAAAACGACAACATATACGTAAATAATCGTAACAGAAAATGCGAATAGTTAGTGAACAAGAAATGAAGTACAGGCTTCTAAATACAAGGACGTGGTGCCTCCGAACTTTTAATGTGAAAACTCTCGAAGCTTCTTAAATAAAACAAATGTTATTAGCATTCTACGTCTTTATTTTTCATTTATACATATTTGCAACTCTCTGCCACAAGCGATCTCCAAATTGTAGCGAGTTAAATGGCGCTGTGTAACGGGACTACATCTGTGCTGAGAAATAGTCTGCCTGTGATCGAACTTAGAATTCCAAAAGTTCGTCGAAACAAGAGCAACCTCTCTTTCAGCATGCCAATGCCATACCACACGCAACCGCTGCGACTTCTTCATCAATTTGACGCCATGGGTTCCCTGTCATCGATCATCCTGCATACAGTCCCCACTTGGCCCCATCCGATTTTCATCTGTTCCCATAGCTTAAAGAAAACCTTCGACATCCCCAAATTGTGTAGTGACGAAGTGGTGCAAGCAGAGGTGATGTAACTCGGTGAACAGGCAAAACATTTTACCGTGACGGTATCAAAATAATGATCTCTCTTTGGGGAGAAATATGTTCGTCATGAGGGTGATTATTTGAGAAATAAATGTATAGACATGAAGAACAAAGATGTAAAATGTTAATAACGTTTTATTTAAAAATATATAACAATATTCCCATGAGAAATCCTCAAGCACTGCTTTTCAGCACGCTCTCGTACGAATTAGAAATTCCTTCTATCACTTTTACCTGACTTTAATCTTCCAGTAAATTCTATCCTGTCTCACCACGGTTCATTACAAAACTACTAAGCGTCTATATCGATGATATAGAGGTTGTATGCATATAACATGTAACTTACGACAGCAGTCGAGAATTGCACAATGCTCTTTGCAGTCCCAGTGGCAGACAGAGTGAAGACAAGACACGGAAATCTCGTACGTAGAATTACATAAATCAGAAATGTAATTTAAGGAATGATATACTAAATGGGACCTATTAACTGAAGTGCTTCACGGATCAGTCACTTGATGCAAATGCATTTACGGGAACAGAAAACAGAGAAATATGATACACATATAACACACTCCTATGCGACAAAAAAGGGTGTGCGAAGCGAGAAGCAACTGGAGTCGTTTGGAAGTACTTGCGCGACGACAGACGACAAGCCGAGTGGACTCGCCAGTAGTGATGGTAGCAGTGGCATTTGCCTGATAAACAGTAGTTTAGTTTGTCTATTTTATTTTTTTCACGTGCTTCTGCAATGCAGTTATCTATAGCTGTGTATTTTACTGTGTGGACTACTGGTTTCCTAATTAACTTAAGTTTCTAAGTTTCTGTTTTTGCGTAAATCTTTGTGCATATTCCTATGTAATAAGGTGGCATACTATTATAATCCCCCCCTCCCTCACCGCCATCAGCTCCACGTCACGCCACTAAGTTCAAATCTCGTGCTGGTACAGGGCAAATAGTTTCGTAGTTTCGATCACTGCATTCTAGTTAGCACACGTATTTCATGCAGTAGCTTTATCAGTAAGCAGAGTTCCTAGTAACAGGATACGTCCACTTCAGAAGCGATATTTTTTTCTGTTCAAGTACTTGCCGTCTCAGGGTGCAGCGAGAAATCTTCACAGCAAATTTTAGTGTATCTTTAATGTCCTCTTTATTATTTACATGTATTCCACACTCAGTAGCGCCATTTGACATCTTATATCTATTTCTTACACACTGCGATATGGTTAGTTCATGTGGTTGTTGTGAGTAAACACAAGGAAATTTGTCTCCTGTCCGTCAACAGCTGCAAGTTGCGATGACTATCGTCGCCATGCTTCTGGCTAATGCTCAAAGTTGCGGTGAAATCGGAGCGATGGTGACGACACCTGCGAGACCTTTGGTGCCGTCCGACTCTCCTGTTGACCTGGGTGTCGTCGCATATGCTGATGCGCAACATCTGACCAGTCCGTTCTCATTCGAGGGCGGTTGGCAGACAGTTTTTCGTTAGGTGGACGGAAGGCGAAGAAGAGAGCAGGTCGCGTGGCTGGCTCCCAACGCCTCAGCAATGGGTACGAGGTGCTGCCCAGTGCTGTTGACAACTCTGAGCCATTACGGGGTGCTTCTCATGTTGGGACAGCAACCAATGCATTGGGTAGTTCTGCTTGTGATTTGGAGCTCCGATGTTAGGCATGGTGATGGAGCCCCTCAGGTAAATAGCAGGCAAGGAGGGAAAGAATGTCGTTTTGAACTCGATATGTTTGCTAGTGAGCCATGACGGAGATCTAAAGCAGGTCCTGCCGGCAGCTTTCGAGCGCACTGGGTGCTACCGGCTGCATGTAGTGGCACATGTCGGCATGGATGACGCCTGCCGCTTGGGTTCTGAGGGCATCCTCGACTCCTTTCGTCGGATGGCTGTTTTGAAGATGGCAGCTAGCGTCCCACACAGGGTGTAGGCTACGCTATCTGTAGCATCGTACCCAGGGATGTTCATGGTCCTCTGGTTTAGACAGGGCGGAAGGTCTAACCCCTAGGTTCACACGCCTCTGCGACGAAATCAGATGCGAATTTCTCGACAACCGCTATTGGGTGCAGAATTGTAGGGTTCCCCTTAATAGGTTAGGGGTGCAGTACTCGCAGGAATGGTCTACTAGGGCAGCGGAGTACGTGCTGCCTGCACATGGAGCTTCTTTAGGTTCGATGAACCCTCTATCAAAACGGTAATTGGGGTGAGGGCGGATGGTAGGAAAATATTTTTGCTTAGCAACAAAGACAGGATACACATTTTAGAGAACCTGAACAGTCAGCGTAAAATATTCGGTGATAAATACGGAGATGTGGAGAACAAATGGAAAAAATTCAAAGGCATCCTGCAATATGCCCTAGACAGTATGTTTCGAGCAAGGTCCCAAGGGATGGGACGGACGCACCATGATTTAATAGCCGTGTTAGAAAACTGTTACGCAAACAAAGAGAGATTCATCTCATATTCAAGACAAGTAAAAACCTAGCCGAAAAACAAAATCTGAATGAAGCGAAGATGAGCGTAAGTAGAGCAATTAGAGAAGCGTTCAATGACTTTAAAAGTAAAACTTCGTCAACCCATCTGAAAAAAAAAGATACTAAGAGGTTTTGGTCGTACGCAGAATCATGTATTCTTTCACTCAATGACTACACTGGTACCGAAAATGAAGATAAAAGAGAAAAGGATGAAATACTGAATTTCGTCTTTCGAAGTTGTTTCACCGCGGAAGGTAGTAAAACGATCCCTCCTTTCAATTTTAGTACGAACTTGGAAACGACAGATATTGAGGTAATCGATTGCGGAATAGAAAATCAACTACATTCGCTTAGTAGCGTTAAGGGGTCAGTACCAGACGGGATACCTATAAGAGTCTACAAAGATCATGTGAAAGAACTTATTCCTCTTCTAGCAGTAAATTATCGTAGATCGCTTGAGCCACGAAAGATACCTAGCGACTGGAAGAAAGTGCTGGTCATTCGCGTTTTTTAGAAGGGTCTTAGGACTGATGCACACAATTATATAACTATACCGTTGACGTCAATATGTTGTAGAATAATGGAACAAGTTTTATACTTAAGAATTATGAAGTTTACGGTGAATGAAAATCTCCTCTGTGAAAATTATCAAGGATTTCAGAAACAGAGCTGTTGCGAAACTCATCTCTCTTTGTTCCCCCATGAGATCCACAGTGCCGTTGACAATGTGGCTCAGGTTAATGCCGTGTTCCTTGACTTCACGAATGCATTTGAGACCGTCCCTCTCTGACATTTGGTGGAAAAATAAGAGTTTCTCGAGTATCGGAGCAGATTTGCCACTGGATTCTATACTCCCTAGCAGATGGAACTCAACATGTAGCTCTTAACGGAACAGAATCGACAGATGTAAGGTAATTCGAGGAGTACCCAAAAGAAGGGTGATAGGACCGTTACTCTTTACAGTACACATAAATGATCTATAACAGAGCGTTTGAATCTCTTTAAGGATGTTCGCAAATGATGTAGTAGTCTATAACAAAGTAGCAACGCCAGAAGGTAATAACGATAAGCAGAATAACCTCCAGTTGACTGATGGACAGAGCAATCTCAGGATCTTGACACTGAACGTGACTAAATGTAATATACTGTACATACATAGAAAAATAAATTCCTACTGTACGCCTACACTCGAAACAGAGCGCTCTGTAGCGACGTTAAGTGGAATGACCACACAAAACAAACAGTAGGTGAAGCAAATGCCAGACTCAGATTCATAGGAAGAATTTTAAGAAAATGTAATTCATCCATGGAGGAAGTAGCTTATAAGCCGCTTGTTCGACCGATTCTTGAGTACTGTTCAACTCTCTGGGTCCCTACCAGGTAGGACTGATAAAAGAGATAGACGAGATACAATTAAGAGCAGTATGTTTCGTCAAGGCATCGCTTAACCAGCGCTAGAGCGCAACGGAGATGCTGAACTAACTCAACTTGCAGACGTTACAAGAGAGGCGTTTTCATTCACGGAGAGATGAACTATTGAAATCTCGAGAAAGCACTTTCTGCGAAGAGTTGGACAACATACTAGTTTCCACCACATACGTCTCACGTAATGACCACAGAGAGAAAATTCCAGGAATTAGGGCCAATACTGAGGCTTACGGATAATAATTCGTTCCACGCCGTAATCCCTTGTGGAACAGGGTTGGAGGTCTCAAAAATGGTTCAAAGAGCTCTGAACACTATGGGACTTAACTTCTGAGGTCATCAGTGCCCTAGAACTTAGAGCTACTTAAACCTAACTAACCTAAGGACATCACACACAGCCATGCCCGAGGCAGGATTCGAACCTGCGACCGTAGCGGTCGCGCAGTTCAAGACTGTAGAGCCTAGAACCGCTCAGCCACTCCGGCCGGCTGGAGGGCTCAGCTAGTGGTACACAAAGTAACTTCCGCTATACACCATTAGGTGGTTTGCGGAGTATGACGTACATCAGAGTCCACATGTATTTCACCAGCTTACCTGTTCCGCTTCATGAAGCTGTGTTCCCACCAGCAGCATATGACTCAGTGTGAGCACAGTGGCTCGTCTCAGCTTAGCAGAGAGAGTTCAGATGAGAGTTCAACAGGCCCCTAGCAGGTCACCGTGAATCTCGTGAAATCCTGATATGTACTGCTCATGTGCTAACACTGCCAGATGTATCCAAGATGGCGGCGTTGACGTCATTCAAGATGGCAGCATGCAGATTTGGCAACAGCGCATGACGTCATGCAAGATGGCGGCTGTGACGTCATCCAAGATGGCGCATTTTGGCGGGAAAATGGGTTAATTGGCCTATCTCCAATAACCTAACCCCCCCTCCCCTCCCCCAGAAAAATGGCGGAAAGTTCAAATTGCAACAGGATAATGCATTACACCACAGTTGTTTCTATTAACCTAAGAAAAATCGCGGGAAAATAGGTTGAAAGTTCAAATGGCTCTGAGCACTATGGGACTCAACTTCTGAGGTCATTAGTCCCCTAGAACTTAGAACTAGTTAAACTTAACTAACCTAAGGACATCACAAACATCCATGCCCGAGGCAGGATTCGAACCTGCGACCGTAGCGGTCTTGCGGTTCCAGACTGCAGCACCTTTAACCGCACGGCCATTTCGGCCGGCGGGAAAATAGGTCACTGGGGCTACCTCCACTAACCTAAGTCATCCAACCGTCACATCTACCTAGGAACTGTGTGCCGGACCGAGGCTCGAATCTGGCAGGAAGTTTAAAATCAGCGCACACTCCGCTACAGAATGGAAATCTCACTCTGAGTAGTGTCCCTTTTGCAATATTCACCCTTATCGAGGTGAAACATAAATAAAAATGACTGTATGTGACCGAAAATGAATTGCAAACATCGATTTATCTGCGAAAGGTAGTAATACTAACTGTTAAAGTATACAATATAGATCGATAGATGCAGAAAAGACATTATTTTTAGTGTATGAGATTATAATGTGTAAGTAATTAAAAGAAGTATTATCATCTCTGTAAGAGTATAAAACACAATGCAATGTTCATTCTTCTATCTAGTCTGTTTTGTTCTGTTCGTTCTGGTGTTAGCTGGAATAAGGTACGCAAGCTATTGTGCTGCGCTAGCATTTGTTTCTGTCGTAACATAATTGCAAATATTTAATGGTGTAAACCGTGTCCTAGTAAGAACATATTAGTATAAAGTGATCTCCGTGTGTTATTTCAAGAACCTACGCCACATTTATCTCATGAAAAGAATATTTAATGAAAATTATTTAGCATGTTTCCAGCTGCTGCGGAGCGAGTAACAGTGGTCTCTGATTGTGAACAATTAGCCGCCATTACGCGGTACATTTAAAAATATTTTTTCACAGCACAATGTCTGATAGCCGGAGCGGAAGAAATTATGTAAAAATATTCAGTGAGATTAATTGAAGTAATCCAGTGAAATAATTTTATTAAAACTTATCTATTTTCTATGATAGTGAACTGGAGCTGAGTAATACTACGCTATTGCATTTACAGTAATTTGTAGGGAGCCTGGCGCTCGATAAAACCAGATATAATACGTAATTGGCAACCTACGAAATCTATTATTTTGCTTATTGTATCTCTTTTGTACTTTTTTTTTTTTGAAAGCTAAAAGTAAAAACTAACTCCACTAAAAATCAGTAACAGATCACGATAAATCAAAGGACAAACAAATTTACTAGGAGAGTGTTTCCTCTAAATAAATATTTACATTACTCTTTTAAGAGATATAATAAATAGCGCCCTGTTACGTGGGGCCCGAAGAGATAAAATATTTTTTTAGGTTTTGTGGTCCTGTCCTCCTCAGTTGCGCGTAATACTACGATATATTGATAAGTTTCACTTATGGACCGTCTGACAGCAACTGAATAAAACACAATTTTAGTGCCATACGCGTTTCGCCTTTATTTTCGGCAAGGCATCATCAGTGGCCTGGAATATGTACATATGTTAGCCATTTTATTTACATTTTTGTCACTGTGCCTATAGGTTATAAACAGTTCTGGTGGTTGGTATTTCCTATTAAGTAGCAATGTTTTGAATGTACTTACAGGTTGCGTAGACAGTTTCTTACATATACGCTCCTGTTGTATTTTTGGTGTTGTTCTTCTTCCTATGAGTGCCAATTTGCTGTTTTTTCCACATTCCACAGCACTATGCACTGAACGCTTGTTTTACTGCAATGTTTTGGTTTCTGTTGCCGACTGTCAAATGTTTTTGCCAAAGATCGAATATTACTGCCAAACTTATGAGTGTAACTATTGAAGTATCTGTGGTCTGTTCGTGTATTTTTTTGTGGGGGGCGGGGGTCTGTGTGTGTGTGCGTGTGTGTGTGTATTTTGGTGTTGTATATATATATATATATATATATATATATATATATATATATATATATATACATATATATATATATATTCATGTTATCATTTCCTTTATTAAGTGTAGTAGGGAACCTGTGCTGATGTGTGTTTGTTCATTTATCACATGTTTGTTCTCTGCTATGGCTTTCTGGATGTGGAAGTTTTCTTGCATTTGTATAAGATATTTGTCATGGTTGCTTATTCTCATTATTTTCATTTCTTGTTCCATGTTTGTAGGATGATGGTTGTAGTGTTTTAAATGCTCTGCAAATGTGGAATGGTTTGTTTCATACTTCCAACATCTGATATGTTCTTTGTATCTTGTTTCAAAATTCCTGCATGTCATGCCTATGTATACTGCATCACAACTTTGACATTCAAGTTTATTTATTCCTGATTGTTGGAATTTGTCCCTCTTAGTAGCTGGCTGGCTTAGGTGTGATTGCAGTAAAACAAGCGTTCAGTGCATAGTGCTGTGGAATGTGGAAAAAACAGCAAATTGGCACTCATAGGAAGAAGAACAACACCAAAAATGCAACAGGAGCGTAATATGTAAGAAACTGTCTACGCAACCTGTAAGTACATTCAAAACATTGCTACTTAATAGGAAATACCAACCACCAGAACTGTTTATAACCTATAGGCACAGTGACAAAAATGTAAATAAAATACCTAACATATGTACATATTCCAGGCCACTGATGATGCCTTGCAGAAAATAAAGGCGAAACGCGTATGGCACTAAAATTGTGTTTTATTCAGTTGCTGTCAGACGGTCCGGTCCATAAGTGAAACTTATCAATATATCGTAGTATTTTTTTAGGGTTTGTATGTATGTAATTGTTAACATGTATTGTATGTATTCTAATGTCTAGCAAATTCCATTTCATGTATAAACTTGAACGAGGAAAGCGGAGAAGAACTGTATAGACCCTGAGAGGACGAGATAGCAAAAAGAAGAGAAAAGAAAAAAGAAATCAAGGTAAGGACCACTATGCATAAAAGCTTGCTACATAGGCCAGTATCATCAAAGTATAGTATCATAGATGGTACATGGTGTACAGTGGTGTAGATATTAATATTGTGTGATTTTGGAAACAATAAGCAGTTTGACTTGTGAACTTAGTCCGCATTTGTTTGGAACAATTTTTGTAGTTAGCCCAGTGAGAGTCATTATGGGAAAAGTTGGACGTGTGTTAGATTTGCAACCAGATAATGTGTCCAACGTCAAAAATAAGGTGCAATTATTGAGCGATATGGATAGTGACACTGACTTACTGAATATTAATAGTGATCGGGGTGGAGAAAATGTAAACAATGTAGTTTCCGGTGATATGCCAGGAAGTAGCCAGCAGACGAAAACAGTAAAACCGATAGGTACTACTAGTAGGGCTAGTGATAATTTTCCAATGATTAGAACAACTACCACACCGGTATGCTCACCAATACCGGATCCATTTTTTGAATTTTTACGGAAATTAGAGAAAAAGAACGAACAGCTAGTCAATCAGATAAGGGAACAAAACGAAGAAAGAGAGAGATTGAGGGAAGAGAGGAATCAACAGCTAGTCAGTCAGATAAGGGAACAAAACGAAGAAAGAGACAGATTGAGGGAAGAGAGGAATCACCAGCTAGTCAATCAGACAAGGGAACAAAATGAAGAAAGAGAAAAGGTCTTAATAGAAAGTATAGGTACAATGTTCGAAAAGATACATTCAGAAATGACAGAAATAAAGAAAGCCCAAGCCGAACTGCCGAACATTGTAAGCAACATAAAGCACAAGATGTGCAAACGCTTCAGACGGCACACACAGTCATCCGGGACGAAGTAGAACAGCTTGCGAACCGAATGGACAATTTAGAAATGACACAAAAAGAAACCATAGAAACGCATTTAAATGATCAAGCCCAGAAAGTAGAAAAAGAGTTCCATGACTGGCTCACTGAAAAAGAAAGCCAGATCACAGAACGTGTAGAAAGCAAAATACAGTCTGCTCTGCAAAAAGTAACTAACAGAGCAGCTGTATGTAAACAACCCAGAGTAGACACGCTCCCTCTCGCAGGTGAAAAATGCGAAGCGAGATACAAATTGCCAGTACCGCTGTGGCAGCAAGAAATGACACAGAATTGCTGAACTGGAGCGTGCACATTTGCAAATGCTTAACAATTGTGGCACGGCTGTTCGGGACGTGTATGGTAATGAGAACATCACGTATAGTTCATACCAACAAAAAAGCGCTTCGGAAAGGGAAAACACACAATTTACAGGAAGCATTCCTATTCATAACCCCGTGGGGGCAGCTTCTACTTCCACAAGTAATAACATTCATGAAAGCTTAATAAAACACAGACAATTCCAAGTATTTAACGCGGAAAAGAAGACAGTGCGTCCGGTAATCTTCATAAAAGGATTCCGAAATGTATTACCGAGTGCCTGGAATGAACGCCAAAAAATTCAGTTCATAATCGCACATATACAAGGCGACGCTGCCTTATGGGCAAATGAAGTCATATAAAATTGCCATAGCCTGGCACAATTTGAAAAATCTTTTTTAGACAGATACTGGTCTAAGGCTATTCAAGAACGCCTGAGGACTGAAGTATACAGCCCGCAAATGTACAATCACAAACAGGGTACACTCCGTAAATATTTTGAAAAATATATCAACAAAACTAGATAATGGGATGACCCCATATCAGCCCGTGATGTGATCAGAATCTTAAAATTACGATTGCCCAGTTTTATACGAGACAAATTAATAAATGTACCCGAAAATGACCTGGAACGGTACGTGTCTGTGCTTGACGAAATCGATCTTTCACAGGAAGAAAATAGGATAAATAAAGACCGGGAGAACAGTAATGGTTCACAACGCGAGTTTAAAAATGGCAACAACAATTCCAATTTTGGAAGCCACAGAAATGGAAAGGAAGATCAATCCGCAGAACAAAACAGGAAGAACGGAAACGGTCAACCATCTTACAATCAAAAACGTTGGTGGTAAGATAGAGGACATCCCGGCTACAGTAACAGTAATAATAATTACAATAACAAACGTCGTAATGAAGGTCAATGGCCGCAACCAAGCAGTAGTGCCAACAACCGCACTTACCCGGTGCAGTGGATGCAAACTTCTATGCCACCACCACCGCCTCCTAACGGTAACCAGCACCAGTGTGATAATAGGAATTCTATGCAGAATACTAATGCAATACCACAAATATGGACAGACTCGAATAGCAGCGTAAGGATAGTAGAAATGCCCACTGACGGAAACCACCATAGTGCAAGACCGTCAAACGAACAACGGCTACAATAAGCTCCCAATTGATGGTCGGCGAAAAAACAGGGGGCACACCTATAAACAATACACAAGATAATATGTTATTACTGAGGTACCAAGATGGAAACAGTACACAACATGATTTACTTATGGAATCAAACCAATGTAACAAAAAAGAAATAACTGACGTACAAACCATCATAAAAGCTAGAATTAATGAATAGCCAGTAGAAATATACAGTGATACGGGTGCCACTACTAATGTTATGAGCTATGATCTATTCAAAACCTTGAGCCAAAACTGCAACTTACCGACATTTCCTGTACAAAATTGCTCTGTCATTGGAGCCATGGGAGCACAAGCACAAAACGTTCTGTATCAGGTGCTGGTAGATTTATGCCTAGGGGAAGATAACGTAAAATGTATCTTTCTCGTAGTCAAAGGATTGAGAGTAACCTGCATCCTGGGCGGAGGTTTCCTGAGCGAGAAGAAAGCAAAAATTGATTTCTGTAGCGGGAAGATCTCCCTACTGAATGAAAATAAGCAGATTGTACTGGATTTAACACGAACAGTAAGTACACCCGGTAAAGATTACCCGAGCGTCCGAGTAAAAAGCGAAGAGATGCCCATATTTCAATTAAGCAGCAATTTAAGGGGCGAGGGAGAATATTATTCGGACGTAGCTCACAACGAAACGCTTCGCTGGACCGAAACCCTTAACAATAAAGCACAAGAATCATGTTATCTAACTGAATCCCAACAATAGCAGCTCGCACAGTTATTGAATAACTACAGTGATGTTTTCTCTGAAGAACCTGGAATCATCAAAGGGTATATGTATAATATAGATGTGTTTCCCCATGCGATATGCTGCCAAGCATCGTACTCAGTTCCGTGGACGAAAAGGGAGGCAGTTAACAAAGAAATACAAAAAATGCTGCAATGGGGTATAACAGAACCATCCCTTTCGCCGTACAGCAGTCCGCTGGTAGTTGTAGCCAAGCCAGATGGAAAAATCAGACTTGTCCAAGAGGCCAGGAACATTAATAAAATTATAGTATCCGTTAGGACGAGACCGGTGAATTTAGAAGAACAAATACAGAAATTCTATGGAGTCAAATATCTCACTTCGATAGATATGCGGAGTAGTTACTGGCAAATCCCGCTAACCAAGGAATCTAGAAAATTCACCGCATTCATTTTCAATGGAAGGAGTTATCAATTCAAAGTGTTACTGTTTGGACTCAACATAAGCGCAGGCGTATTCATTACGGCATTGGACCAAGCGCTAGGCACAGACTTGCTAGAAAAAGTTACTCTTTACGTGGATGACCTTCTAGTGGCTACAAGCACATGGGAAGAACATATAGAAATCCTGGAAAGAGTGTTAAATAAGCTCGCAGAAGCAGGAATAACTGCAAATCTTGAAAAATCAAAATTTGGGAGGGATCCGCTTAAATTCCTTGGACACATCAAATCACCTTCCGGAATAATGCCTGATACCAAGAAGATACAAGCGATCAAAGAATTTCCACAGTCCACAAACAAAAAACAGTTAAAATCATTTATCGGACTAGTCTCCTTTTTCCGACGTTTTGTGCCGAACCAGATGCTCAACAATGAAGCCTTGCTCACTTTATTGCGAAAAAATATCACATGGAACTGGTCCGCAGAGTGTCAGCAAGCTTATGAAGAGATCAAAGGGGCCTTAGTGAATGCACAAATGCTCTACCATCCGGATAGGACCCGGGATTTTTGTATAGCCACCGACTCTTCATCCTATGGTTTAGGAGCATGTCTGTTTCAAGAAAAGAAACCAATGGGAACAGTGAAATAAGAGTTATAGCTTTTGCCAGCCGAGTGCTTACTCAATGTGAAAGAGCATATTCGGTGACCGAAATGGAAGCACTCAGTGTTGTGTGGGCTCTGAAAAAATTTCATTATTATGTTTATGGCACGTCAATTAAATTGTTCTGTGATCACCAAGCCTTAAGCTTCCTATTAACCTGCAAACTATTACATGCCAGACTAGCCCGTTGGGCATTAGTACTACAGGAATACAATTTAAAAATTATGTACATATAAGGGCAAGATAATGTCTTTGCGGACGCTTTATCACGTCTACCAGTAGGCATGTCACAGCTAGGTGAAACGATCGAGCGAGCGTCAGAATATAAAGTTTTGTTAATGACGTCGCAACCATACCGTAGTGAATATTTGCACCTGTGCAAGAATGTAGGTCAGCTGCAAGACGAAGATCATACCTGGACGAAAGTGAAACGATCACTAATATTAGAGCAAGCTAACAGCGAAAATTCGCGGTACAAAGTGGAGAACAACATATTGTACCACAGAAATGACACTGCCTCAGATAACTGGTGCGTGTGTATCCCGTACAAATACATGCAAAATTTTATCTGGTACACGCATTACGCGTGGGGACATGTAGGAATACAGAAGTGTGTAGCAATAATACAAAGATATTGTTACGTCCCGAATAGTAAACGTGTGGTCCAAAAGATATTACGAACGTGTGACGTTTGTCAGAAAGCTAAAGCCAACAATAGAAGCAACAAAACAGAACTGCATCCAATTATTCCGATACAGCCACTTCAAATTGTGTCAATGGACATCGCAGGACCATTACCTACGGCTCGCGGTGGAATGAAATATATATTAGCTGTTTACGATACCTTTACTAAGTATGTGAAATTGTTTCCAATGAAAACCACTACTGCCAAACAGATGATACAACGCATATCAAAAGAATTCATACCGAAAACAGGAAAACCACCAAACGTTCTAACAGACAATGCTAGATATTTCACTGGTCAACTGTGGAAGGAGTTTCTACGTGACCAAAACATAAAGCATATATTAGTTGCACATTTCCACCCGGCAGCAAGTCCCGTAGAGAGAATTTTTCGGGAACTCAACAGATTTATCCGAACATATACTCATCAGCAACATACAAAGTGGCCGGAATTGTTACCCGTCTTTGAAAATATACACAACAATCTACCTCATCCAGCTACTGGATACACGCCCAATGAGTTATTATTTAGTACTGCAGAACTAAATGAATGGACCACGCTGCTACCAAAATTGCCGCGCACAGATAAAAGGCAAGAGGTTAAAATAAAGGACGCCATCAGCAACATGACGAGTTGCGCTAGTCAACGAAAGGGTCGATATGACAAGTCAATAAAACGGACAGTCTCATATTAGATAAACGACGTAGTTTTGGTAAGAAACCATCCTAAGTCGTAACTCATAACAAAGAAGAACAAGAAATGGCAAATGCTGTATAATGGACCTTTTAAAATTGTACAAATACCGCACAGTTGTAGCTACCTTATAGCTGATGCGATGAGCGGGAATATCAAAGGATTGTATCCCTATAAGGACTTAAAGAAATTTGTGGTACCTGACAATAGGACATGAATGGTTTACCGTATTTTTGTGTAATATGTAGGTTTTGCACAGACTTCAATATATAATTTTGTGTAGTGGTAAGAATTTGATGTTTTGTTTGTGCTCAGTATGTAAGATGTTTTGTCTTTACTTCAAGGAATGATTTACACATCAGCCTTCAAAAATGAGTAAAAAGAAGCTAAAGGACCATCAGACTATATGTTTGTTTCTTTTTCAGAAAATTTCATATTTGATGTAAATACTTGCAATACCAAAACATGTAGAACCAACTTATGGAAGTAACACAAAGCGTTAAATCTATCAGCTCTGCCGAGGTTTTTCAGGGGTTTCCCTGCGGCCCTCGTCCAACTGGAAGAGCTTGTTATATTGTAACTGTCCCCAGCCATGTTATGTAAAAAGACTCAAAATGAATGTGTACCCATGACCTAATACACGGTAAAGTGAACTGAAAGTGACCAACGAACGAAAGAGCCGTGTAGTGTCCCTTTTGCAATGTTCACCCTTATCGAGGTGAAACATAAATAAAAATGACTATATGTGACCGAAAATGAATTGCAAACATCGATTTATCTGCGAAAGGTAGTAATACTAACTGTTAAAGTATACAATATAGATCGATAGATGCAGAAAAGACATTATTTTTAGTGTATGAGATTATAATGTGTAAGTAATTAAAAGAAGTATTATCATCTCTCTAAGAGTATGAAACACAATGCAATGTTCATTCTTCTATCTAGTCTGTTTTGTTCTGTTCGTTCTGCTGTTAGCTGGAATAAGGTACGCAAGCTATTGTGCTGCGCTAGCATTTGTTTCTGTCGTAACGTAATTGCAAATATTTAATGGTGTAAACCGTGTCCTAGTAAGAATATATTAGTATAAAGCGATCTCCGTGTGTTATTTCAAGAACCTACGCCACATTTATCTCATGAAAAGAATATTTAATGAAAATTATTTAGCATGTTTCCGGCTGCTGCAGAGCGAGTAACAGTGATTTCTGATTGTTAACAATTAGTCGCCATTACGCGGTACATTTAAAAATATTTTTTCACAGCACAATGTCTGATAGACGGAGCGGAAGAAATTATGTAAAAATATTCAGTGAGATTAATTGAAGTAATCCAGTGAAATAATTTTATTAAAACTTGTCTATTTTCTATGATAGTGAACTGGAGCTGAGTAATACTACGCTATTGCATTTACAGTAATTTGTAGGGAGCCCGGCGCTCGATAAAACCAGATATAATACGTAATTGGCAACCTACGAAGTTTATTATTTTGCTTATTGTATCTCTTTTGTATATTTTTTTTTTTTTTTTTTTTTTTTGAAAGCTAAAAGTAAAAACTAACTCCACTAAAAATCAGTAACAGATCACGATAAATCAAAGGACAAACAAATTTACTAGGAGAGTGTTTCCTCTAAATAAATAGTTACATTACTTTTTTTAAGAGATATAATATCTGGTAACCTCCACCAGGCTGTGGCTAAGCCATGTCTCCGCAATATCCTTTCTTTCACGAGTGCTAGTTCTGCAAGGTTCGCAGGAGATCTTCTGTAAAGTTTAGAAGGCAGGAGACGAGGTACTGGGAGAAGTAAAGCTGTGAGGATGGGGCGTGAGTCGCGCTTGGGTAGCTCAGATAGTAGAGCACTTGCCCGTGAAAGGCAAAGGTCCCGATTTCGAGTCTCGGTCCGGCACACAGCTTTAATCTGCCAGGAAGTTTCATATCAGCACACACTCCTCTGCAGAGTGAAAATCTCATTCTGGAATCATCGACTGATATTTAACAAATCGATCAGTTCCCTGAAACGCGGCCTAATCCCGATGACCTAAATTTCACTCGACACTAGCGCGATTTCCAAGTGTCCGATGCCACAAAATATTCAAAGTTCTGACTGGTTCAAACACAGATTAAGTCCAGAAGCACTGTTTCAGAATCAATCACTTAAGTTTGGTGAAAATAGAGCCCAACAAATAAGTCCCACTGGTATCCCAAAACACAGTTCGGAATGCTCAAAAATAAACAGTGTCCAACAGCAGCGCTTCAGCGGCTGTGTGTAGTGGCACTCGAATGTAAACAGAGTCCCACAGCTCCGATTTTGCTGCAAAGTCCCGTTTGCTTACAAAAACAGTCACCAAAAGACACAAGTGCAAACTGTGTTCCACGCCGAAAATATTCAGTCCGTATTTTTCGTAAAAAATTGTGTCTTCCGTTTGCGCGAACATGCGAAACTCTGAGTGCACCATTATATGTGCGCTCAAATTCTGATATGCCTTACACAAATCTGTACCTGGAATAGTTTACCCCTGAATTAATGTTTAATTTTTTGCAATTATCTTTGCAGAGTGCGAAAATAGTTTCTGTCCAATTGTGCCATTAAATAACATTACAGTTTTTTACAAGGCAACATTACCCGTATGGATTTAAAGCGCTCTTTCTGACACGCTGATCGAAATTTACGTATATACAAAGATTAAACAAACATGGGCAACCCCACACAAAAATTATTAATAAACAAAGATATCATGTATGAGACAGGACAAATACCCTCAGACTTCAAGAAGAATATAATAATTCCAATCCCAAAGAAATCAGGTATTGACAGATGTGCAAATTACCGAACTATCGGTTTAATAAGCCACGGCTGCAAATACTAACACGAATTCTTTACAGACGAATGGAAAAACTGATAGAAGCCGACCTCGGGAAAGATCAGTTTGAATTCCGTAGAAATGTTGTAGAAATGTGAGACAATACTGACCCTACGACTTATCGTAGAAAAGAGATTAAGAAAAGGCAAACCTACGTTTCTATTATTTGTAGATCTAGAGAAAGCTTTTGACAATGTTGACTGGAATACTCTCTTTCAAATTCTGAAGGTGGCGGGGGTAAAATACAGGGAGTGAAAGGCTATTTACAATTTGTACAGAAACCAGATGGCAGTTATAAGAGTCGAGGGGCATGAAAGGGAAGCAATGGTTGGGAAGGGAGTGAGACATGGTTGTAGCCAATACCCAATGTTATTCAATCTGTATATTGAGCAAGCAGTAAAGGAAACAAAAGAAAAATTTGGAGTAGGAATTAAAATCCATGGAGAAGAAATTAAAACTTTGAGGTTCATTGATGACACTGTAATTCTGTCAGAGACAGTGAAGGACCTGGAAGATCAGCTGAACGGAATGGACAGTGTGTTGAAAGGAGGATATAAAATGAACATCAACAAAAGCAAAACGAGTATAATGAAATGTAGTCGAAACAAATCGGGTGATGCTGAGGGTATTAGATTAGGAAATGAGACGCTTAAATTAGTAAATGAGTTTTGCAATTTGGGGAGCAAAATAGCTGATGATGGTCGAAGTAGAGAGGATATAAAATGTAGACTGACAATGGTAAGGAAGGCGATTCTGAAGAAGAGAAATTTGTTTACATCAAGTATAGATTTAAGTGTCAGGCAGCCGTTTCTGAAAGTATTTGTATGGGGTGTAGCCATGTATGGAAGTGATAACGTGAACGATAAATAGTTTAGACAAGAAGAGAATAGAAGCTTTCGAAATGTGGTGCTACAGAAGAATCCTGAAGATTAGATGGGTAGGGATTTCCTCCGCTCAGGGACTGGGTGTGTTGCTGTCTAGCCGGTCGGTGTGGCAGAGCGGTTCTAGGCGCTTCAGTCTGGAACTGCACGACTGCGACGGTCGCAGGTTCGAATCCTGCCTCGAGCATGGATGTGTGTGATGTCCTTAGGTTAGTTCGGTTTAAGTAGTTCTAAGTTCTAGGAGACTGATGACCTCCGATGTTAAGTCCCATAGTGCTCAGAGCCATTTTAACCATTTCATCCCCATCCGGCGCGCAGGTCGCTCAAAGTGGCGTCGAATGTAATAAGACCTGCACCGAGGCGGCCAGACCTGCCTCGCAAGGGCCTCCCGGCCAATGACGCCAAACACTCATTACCATTTTAGTGCAGTTGTACCAGTACAGTTAGTAGACGCGCTCACTGGTCAGCCAACGCCGATGTTATTAAGTCATCGTCTGCAGCTCAGTCTTTGCTGCCATCAAGTCTTTGTAGCCCACTTCCAAGTTAGTCTTCAAATTCACCGGATTCGACATTCAAGATTACGAGAGATTAATTCGTCACTGCAAGATATGTGACTTGTAAGTTATGTCTTTCTACAGACGCTTAGTCTATTCACGTCTTCCATAATTGTCAACCAACAGATCATGGACTACAACAAAGTTAAGTAATAAATACTTTCTTATTTTGTACTTCTGCTAATTAATTGTCTTTTCCTGTTGTAGCTACCAAGCAGTCTTGGCACGGGAGAATCCACATTTCCACCTTCTTGGCTACCTCCTATTTGCTACCTCATGTTGATGGACTCGGTTATGGTGGAAGATCGAGAGCCACCAATGTCGGACACTTCTGGTTGCCATATTATTCTGTACGTCTTCTCTTATAACGTTACTTGCGGCGTTATTGCTCCTGCTACTCACGTTGTGTATTTTTTCCGTTATAAAAAATTACGATGCAGTAGTAACTTCCGCCAGAGGTCGGGTAATGTACGGCCATTAATTTTGAGTGTAGCTCGCTATCATTGATAGTGAGTGGCCGTAAACCGTTGCCCTGTAGCCCAACAACTCAACATAATAATGGTTGTATCAAAACCTTAAACTGGAAGTGAGACACATTAGCGAAGAATTTAATAAATGATGAACTGAGGTTGGATCTGTTGTTTGAAACCCTGGACGATAGTAATATTACTGAAAACAGATTGATTTTAACTTTGACAAAAACTCTTTTACATTGTAGAAACGCACAATGTATGTGAATGATGGCCACATACGAACAACTCATTGAGTAACTTTGGTACGTATACGCAGTGCAATGTTTTGGAATTACATTTTGCAGATATAGCATTTATACCCAGCAGCATGTGCTAAGTAATGAAGTACGTAAATGCAACGAATTCCCGAAAAACTGATGTGTCTCACAACGAACTAAAGTCGCTCAAGCGAGATTTCGTCAGTAAGTAAACTGTCTCTAAAGACTGAAATCAGAGTGCTAAGACATACAAAGTATCACTCGCGTTCAAGATTATCCTAAGTGCTGTTACACGATAGTGACATTCGCACCGTACACACCGCCCTCAACTTTACCGACTCCAAACGAAACCTAGACGAAATTGCTGACCAAAAACCCCAGATGTAAGACGAGACACCAAAGGCCTCGAGCTCTGCCCTGCGCAGTAATTTAAAAATACGGTCACATGACCACTACTCGATAGTGATAAAACATAGAAATTCTCTGCGGTCAGTTTGCGACCTCATAACGAAATTACTTACGCATTATTTCAACAATTTTAAACAAATCTCAGGCATATAAGACTCCACATTCAGCATTCGAATAAAAACACTGACTTGATCTATTTTATAAATCGAAACTGTTATTATATATACTTAAAAAGTTATTGGAATATTGAAGAACTAAACTCATTCTGATGCGATCATTCGTGTGTTTGTGGAGAATTCCACAGTTATGGCACTATGTAAATACTACGCTGTTCGCAACATTTTTGTATATTTGCTTAATTAGGAAAATGATCTGATCATTACATTGCTGGCATTATCTTCTTTCATCTAGTGTATCTTAAGTATGACTTTATGATGGGTTCAGCTGTTACAGCTTATTATAAACAATTACGGTAATGATGTTAATAACTTTGATTATAAATGTTACAGACATGGATTTATGTCCAGTGAGCTCCTCCCACTGTCGCAGTTCCAAAGCTGTCATTGTGACCATATTGCTGAAACAAACCTCGCTCCGCCCCTGAAAATCCTGATGAGTGCTAGACACATTCACATGTGCTCAGCTCGGCTGTCATAGTCCATCTGACAGCTGGCCGCCCCAATAAATGTTTGTGCCAATCCACAGCCCACTTTCCACATACGGAAAGAAGACGTACTTCTTCCGTCCGACTCTTTTCTATCACGTTTCCTCGTTGAGCTGGCACCACATGATGAAATCCTCGGTCGCTGTGACATCTTTCACCGGAGGGGCTCGGTAAACGCCTTCTGCGACCGCTTTCATCAAGTGTGAGATTTTATCGGCTTCTGACATATTCACGAAGTGAATACGGCCAAACTATTTTGTATATATGACCGTCTCGTTTCTCCATGACACTGAGCGCTCTTCTTTAATTGTTCTTCCGCTAAGCGGACTTACTGCTGACAGTCGCCAAATGTTTTCTTCAGTTCGGCCTGCTACTTGTCACAGCTATGTAGCGTCTTTTCGTTTTACCCGAACCACAGTTGGGCTGCTGGGTCCAAACAGAAGTGCACATTTACCAGATACATCACGTCATCCGACATAATGTACTTGGGGACTTGTTTCAACCGTTTCATTGATCTCGACCAGCGCCTCCAAAAAATATTTTTCCAGGTGACGGGATGGAAGAGGGAGTGGGAATCTTATAAGTGTGTAGTAAGAACGGGAGATTTGAGAGATAAATGTAAAAAATACACTCATGTTCAGAAGAAAAACAGAACACCTTGAACGACTAGAGATAGGACAGTTGCAGCAATAATTAGCATTGAACCATGGCTCGAGGGTTCAAGGTCAACATCGATATCACGGCGCAACATCACCTACCGGTAAAATGTGCCCACGGATCTCGTTGCCGCTATAAACGGAAGGTAAATGGATCAGTGTGGCTTGAGCAGACGCGCAGGATACCCCGCAGACGTATGCCCGAACCGTACCGTCAAATCATTGATTTTGAAACAGGGCGCATTATTGGCATGAGAGAACATTGTGCACCAATCCGGGAAATTGCTGCTCGTGTATGCAGAAAGGTTCACGAAAGGCCGTAGAAGACGACGAAATGGATCAGGTCGTACCATCAGACCACCCCCTGAGAAGATCAACACATCAACCGAATGGCATTGCAGGACGGATCTGCGTCCTCCTCGGTTCTGGCGGAACAATGGAACTGTGTAATACATCGTACATTATCAGCGGACGGCAGCCCATTGCAGTTTGTTACGGTATGGGTTTCGTGCAAGTTATCCCCTTCTCCACCTTCCTTTGACGAATTAGCAGGAACAGGCTAGACAGTAACGGTGTATGGAACGATATCGCTATGGACAGGAATAGCAGCAGATAGTGTTTTCGGACGATTCCAGGTCCTTTTTGTTCAAATGTTGACCGTATTTTGGTTCGTCGCAGACAGGAGGAGCGGCATCACAGTGAGTGAATTCGCACAAGACATACAGTGCCTTATAGTTTGTGGTGCTATTGGGTACAACTACAAATCACAGGGCACTGTGACCAGTGTGACCTACGTGAATGACATCCTGCGACCTGTAGCCATGCCCTTCCTGTACAAAACACCGGACACCATTTTTCAACAAGACAATGCACGACGGCATGTTGCTGTACGATCATGTGCCTTTTTGGTGTCACAGGAACGACAGGTGCAGCGGTGTGATGCAATGCCAGCCACCGCAGACGAACTTTAGAACCATGTGAATGCAGCATGGATAAGCGTACCACCGGACGCCATTCGCACCTTATGAGCGTCGATGCCGTCACTCTTGGAACAAATTATCAGGACCTATCGGACACTGTGCCTACTAAGCAACAGGACACATGCTGAACGGACTTGACTGAAATGTTAAGCATTTCTGCAAAACATACTACTGCACACGTCCTGTGAATATGAATGTCCTATCTGTAGTCGGTAAAGGTGTTCTGTTTTAATATAATCCATTATGGAGTCGAGGTAGCAGTTGCCGTTATACTGGTTATCACTGTTAGCATTCAACCGCGACGGACGGCAACCCGTCACGCTGACCACTCAGCTATCGGGGCGGACACAACTGCACTACACTCCTGCTACACATGTATTGGCCCAGCGGTGCCTCGCGGCGAGCATAAGTACTACGACTCGCTGTGTACTCTTTGACTAGCACAGCCGTTCTTCTGTTCCGTTTATCGAGAGAATCGCATCCGTCGGATCGATCTCTCAGGCGGTGGTGTGTTTGTATGACTGACAACACCACAGACACGGTGAGCGAGAGGCAGTAACCGTGAATGCCGACCTCACACTTCAGGAGGTAACAGAGAATACTGAAAACGAGGTGTATTCATTTGTAATGGAACAGGGAAATATTAGTGAGGGGTTGAACTGTGATTGATCATTACTCGTAACCATATTTGATTCCACACAAATAATCTTAGGAAGTTCTAGTCTTACGTTAAATCAGTAAGTGGCTCGAAACAGCATATCCAGACACTCCGGGATGATGATGGCATTGAAACGGAGGATGACACGCGTAAAGCTGAAATACGAAACACCTTTTTCCAAAGCTGTTTCACAGAGGAAGACCGCACTGCAGTTCCTTCTATAAATCCTCGCACAAACGAAAAAATGGCTGACATCGAAATAAGTGTCCAAGGAATAAAAAAGCAACTGGAATCACTCACCAGAGGAAAGTCCACTGAACCTGACAGGATACCAATTCGATTCTACACAGAGTACGCGAAAGAACTTGCCCCCCTTCTAACAGCCGTGTACTGCAAGTCTCTAGAGGAACGGAAGGTTCCAAATGATTGCAAAAGAGCACAGGTAGTCCCAGTCTTCAAGAAGGGTCGTCGAGCAGATGCGCAAAACTATAGGCCTATATCTCTGACATTGATCTGTGTTAGTATTTTAGAACATGTTTTTTGCTCGGGTATCATGTCGTTTTTGGAAACCCAGAATCTACTCTGTAGGAATCAACATGGATTCCGGAAACAGCGATCGTGTGAGACCCAACTCGCTTTATTTGTTCACGAGACCCAGAAAATATTAGATACAGGCTCCCAGTTAGATGCCATTTTCCTTGACTTCCGCCCTGTCGCCTGATAAACAAAGTAAGAGCCTACGGAATATCAGACCACCTGTGTGGCTGGATTGAAGAGTTTTTAGCAAACAGAACACAGCATGTTGTTCTCAATGGAGAGACGTCTACAGACGTTAAATTAACCTCTGGCGTGCCACAGGGGAGTGTTATGGGACCATTGCTTTTCACAATATATATAAATGACCTAGTAGATAGTGTCGGAAGTTCCATGCGGCTTTTCGTGGATGATGCTGTAGTATACAGAGCAGTTGCAGCATTAGAAAATGCAGGAAGATCTGCAGCGGATAGGCACTTGGTACAGGGAGTGGCAACTGACCCTTAACATAGACAAATGTAATGTATTGCGAATACACAGAAAGAAGGATCCTTTATTGTATGATTATATGATAGCGGAACAAACACTAGTAGCAGTTACTTCTGTAAAATATCTGGGAGTTAGCGTGCGTAACGATTTGAAGTGGAATTATCATATAAAATTAATTGTTGGTAAGGCGGGTACCAACTTTCCGCAGTTTTACGCCATTTTACACTTTTAATCACCATTTTATCGCCTGTTTTTCCTTGTTTCTTTCTTCTTCCTTTATTTAAAAAATGACTGTAGGCTGTAGAGCAGCGTAGTAAGCTGCTGCCAGCCCGCCCACTTCGGGGGGAATTGAAAATCAATAAAGAAGAAAAAAAAAAGGCGGGTACCAGGTTGAGATTCATTGGGAGAGTCCTTAGAAAATGTAGTCCATCAACAAAGGAGGTGGCTTACAAAACATTCGTTCGACCTATACCTGAGTATTGCTCATCAGTGTGGGATCCGTACCAGATCGGGTTGACGGAGGAGATAGAGAAGATCCAAAGAAGAGCGGCGCGTTTCGTCACAGGGTTATCTGGTAACCGTGATAGCGTTACGGAGACGTTTAGCAAACTCAAGTGGCAGATTCTGCAAGAGAGGCGCACTGCATCGCGGTGTAGCTTGCTGTCCAGGTTTCGAGAGGGTGCGTTTCTGGACGAGGTATCGAATATATTGCTTCCCCCTACTTATACCTCCCGAAGAGATCACGAATGTAAAATTAGAGAGATTCGAGCGCGCACGGAGGCTTTCAGACAGTCGTTCTTCCCGCGAACCATACGCGACAGGAACAGAAAAGGGAGGTAATGACAGTGGCACGTAAAGTGACCTCCGCCACACACCGTTTGGTGGCTTGCGGCGTATAAATGTGGATCTAGATGTAGAATCATGCACTAAAAAGTGCAATAAAGATTATGTGTTTAACTGCTTAAGGTTCATATGCCAAAAATTATTTGAACATAAATTTTACTGCACATCCAGAACACTAAATAAAACACATTTAATCTTAATTAACTGACCAATAATAAATAAAAAAAGTGGAGCAACTCCTTTAATTTGTCAAATCACCAAGAATATAATTAAGATTTAAAAGTAAATTAAATTTAAAATTGTGGCATAATCCAATCTCAGAAGGTGTTAATCGGTTACGAAAATAAGGCTCTATAACTGCAGTTTTAACATGTTAGTCAAAATACCATTGAATACACGAGTTAAGAGCTTGTCTCGATTACAGATCAGAATGATTAAAGTGACAATTCTGTCCAGTCGACATGAAAGTTTTCTGGGTTTGGTACCGCGTCAGTATTTACATACAAAAAAACTTTGATTAACCAGCAGTTGTTCAGCCGTTTATTGGAAATACCGGCAATACATGGCACCCAAGCAAGACATTCACCCAAAGGCCAGAGAGGTTATCCTCGTACAGTCCGTTGCCATGCTGCATGCAGTGTGCTGTATCCTCCGAACAACAGTCCTCGCGCGGGCGCAGCTGATAGTCCACCCGGAGCTCGGTTCGTATCCGAAAGTTCAGTTTTCCAGAGTACACTATCAGAGGCGAGCTCTACGATCGCCACCACACGGCCATACTTATCGCTATATGTGCCTGCCGCCGCGCTATATCGTGTTGGCGCATTATTTAAATTGTGCGGAGCTGCGAAGTCTCGTGACGACACGCCCTCCTGCCATAAAACACAGTCTCACAGAGACATGGGGAAGGAGGGGGCAGAGAATCAGGCTGAAATATCGCACAGGCCAATTAATACTGACGTAAGGATGCCATACAGTTCACCTGGAAACGTAAACTATACAGCCACACAATTTAAATAACCTACTGAACATATAAATCTAAGTATTAACTTTTTTGATTTCGTCCATTACATACTGATCAGCATAATTAACAACAGCTAGGTAAATGCCTTTATTACCGCCGCAGTATCCAAGAGTACTTAATCATAAGGCCACTAGTTGATATCATTTGCTGTATTAGGCTAATGAAAATTAAGCCTGTCCGCTGATTTACAAGACAGCACTGACAACTGTGTACAATCGCCTTAAACAATTCACCAAAAGCTGACAGATAAAATACAAGGATTACAAAAACATTCAGGGTACTGGTCCTCTAAAACCAGCAGCAGAACTGATCCACAGTAGTTAACAACCGCTTCCGGTGGTAATAAAGCTTCAACACTCATGTCTGAAGTTCCATTGATGAACCCAATTTTATTCAGGTGAAGCCTTCCCTATACGTATGTGGTTTGCCCTGGGGGAGGGAGCGCTTATTGTATGGATCCCTTACCAATACCGTGACTGTGGTGAAAAAACGAACAGATCTGGAAAGGATCTACGAAACGTGGCAAAACCCTGCCCAAATCCCTAGCTGCCCAATTAATTAAAGCACCAAATCTTTATACACAAATCAAGTTTTGCATCACCTCGGTTTCGAGAGTTCCGGAACCTGTACAGAAATTTGGAATTGAGATCAACATAAACATCATTTCCGCCCTTTTTATTGCTCATGAAAACCAAACATTGCTTGTTGTACCACCATACAGCGAGACCTTCAGAGGTAGTGGTCGAGATTGCTGTACACACCGGTAACTCTGATACCCAGTAGCACGTCCTCTTGCACTGATGCATACCTGTATGCGTCATGGAATACTATCCACAAGTTCATCAAGGCACTGTAGGTGCAGATTGTCCCACTCCTCAACGACGGTTCGGTGTAGATCCCTCAGAGTGGTTGGTGGGTCATGTCGTCCATAAACAGCACTTTTCAATCTATCCCAGGCGTGTTCTATAGGGTTCATGCCTGGAGAACATCCTGGCTACTATAATCGTTATCCTGAAGGAACTCATTCACAAGATGTGTACGATGGGGGCGCGGATTGTCGTCCATTAAGATGAATGCCGCGTCAGTATGCTGCCGATATGGTTGCACTATCGGTCGGAGGATGGCATTCACGTATCGTATTGCCGTAATGGCACCTTCCATGACCACCAGCGGCGTACGTCGGCCCCACATAATGCCACCCCAAAACATCAGGGAACCTACACCTTGCTGCATTCGCTGGGCAGTGTGTCTAAGGCGTTCGTTCTGACCGGGCCTCTAAACACGTCTGCGACGATTGTGAGGATGAAGCATATGCGACACTCATCGGTGAAGAGAACTTGATGCCGATCCTGAGCGATCCATTCGGCATGTTGTTGGACCCATCTGTACCGCGCTACATGGTGTCGTGGTTGGAAAGATGGACCTCGCCATGGACGTCGGGTGTGAAGTTGCGCATCATGCAGCCTATTGCGCACCGTTTGAGTCGTAACATCACGTCCTGTGGCCTCATGAAAAGCATTATTCCACATGGTGGTGTTGCTTCCAGGGTTCGTCCGAGCCATAATCCGTAGGTAGCGGTCATCCACTGCAATAGCAGCCTCTGTGATGCCTGAGTGATGGATGTCAAAGACAGTTTCTGTCTCTCTGTATCACCTCCATGTCCGAACAACATCGCTTTGGTTCAGTCCGAGAAGCCTGGACGCTTCCCTTGTTGAGAGCCCTTCCTGGCACAAAGTAACAATGTTGACGCGATCGAACCGTGGTGTTGACCTTCTAGGCATGGTTGATCTACAGACAACGTGAACCGTCTACCTCCTTCCTGGCGGAATGACTGGAACTGATCGGCTGTCGGACACCCTTCGTCTAATAGGTGCAGCTCATGCTTGGTTGTTTACATCTTTTGGGCGGGTTTAGTGGCATCTCTGAACAGTCAAATGGACTGTGTCTGTGATACAATATCCACAGTCAACATCTATCTTCAGGAGTTCTGAGAACTGGGGCGATGAAAAACTTTTTTGATGTGTGTAGATATTTCGTCACCTGGCTTGTTAAGTGATGTGGGCTGTCTGCTCACATTGTAAAGCTTGGCTATTTTTTTCCTGAACTAGTTTCAAATTTGTGTTAGCTCCCTTCCACGTTTCATGGATTTGTACAGTGTCGATCTCATCTAGTAATAAATCACTCAGAGACCATAGGTTAGAGAGAGGCGAGTTTAGTTCAAGGAAAATCTTCAATATATTATATGTAATTTGAAGGTGGAGAGGAGAAGAAAGGAAAGGGAACGGATCAATAAACAAGCTGCATCGGGACACTACGCAGTGTCGGCGGCGACGAGAGAAAATGTATCCTGGACCGGGTTTCGAACCCGGGATCTACTGCTTACTAGGTAGCTGCGTTGACCACTGCGTCATCCTGGATACAGCGTTATCGCAACTGAGCGGGCTATCTATGCACACCTCAAGGCCGATCCACATTCCCATCGAACGCCCCCTTTCTGCTATACCTGTCCATTTCCTCCATGTTCGCTATTCTGAGATTCCCACAGGAGGTCTAACGTATTTGTGCATCCGTATTGAAGGGGGTGGATCCATTTGCCCAGTTATATAATCGATAAGCATCAAGTTCACCGAGTATTTTTTGTGTCTCACGAACATCCGTGTTGAAAGTATAGCTCAGCAAGGAAAGTGAATTTCCCACTTCATGATCATCACCGTGAAACGCAGTGAGTATTGTGCATAACTCTCTCTTCACAAACTCAGCAAGTGAGTTTTCATGGCATGGCCTATATTCATTTCGAAATGAAAATTCTTAAAGCTAGCCGATGTGAAAACTGTGGCATTGTCTGATACTAATTTCTACACTGTCCAAGTGACCAACAGTCGTCAGCACAGTAGAGTTCCTAGTAGAAGAGCCCATAAAAACAAATCCATGCGTCCACTCGATCGTGGAAATGGTCTGATGTAATCAATATATATTTTATGCATCGGCACATGTGAAACATTCTAGGCCAGCAATCCTTGGCGGGTGTGGAGAGTAGGCTTAGCTAAACAACGCACTTTACATGACTGACATAGTTTCCTAATTTCCTTGTCGATATCTTTCCGACTAAAGTTTTCACGAATCTTCGTCCTTGTTTTGTAATTTCCCAGATGGACACATATAGACTTCTCGTGATCATATTAGAATAGACATGGAACGAGTTTCGATGGTAATACAGTATTGTCTCCCCTACATCCGTGAAGTGGGCAACACAAGATATTATAACATATGGTCTTACAGTCTCACTCTTTTTGACAGCTCCTTCATTGGAGACCACTCTGAACATCCATCTTGCCATTGTGTTACATCCTTGTAAAGCAGAGGAAGCCTCGTCAAAGTAGGACACACTAACTCATCCGACTCCATTTTAATGTACTGATCTTGTCCTTCTCCCATAAATTCGCCCTCATTTTCCTCATCAAACTTATGGCTAAGCCTATGGATTACTACATTTTCTTTTAAGAGTCTATGTATAGCTTTAAATTCAGAAGATGAGATCATAATTGTCCATACATTTTCTATTGCACGTATGTGTTTAACTCTGAACTGAAAACCTGAGACGCTAACGGGCCATTTGGCGATACGCCCCGTGCGCCTTTGCCTTGCGAGCACTCACCAACTAAGTATATGGTTGTCAGTTTCTTGTTGGAACATGCAGCGCTCCATATGCATCTTGAACTTCGAACAATGTCGCAGAAGTACGCAACGCTTTTTATAGCTGTTACTGAAGGAAAAGTATCTTTTTAAGTGTCGTACAGAACATTAAATAGAGAGGTATGCAAATTTGTTATGTTGCTAGTATGAGTAGCCATTGACAGTGCATGCATTTTAACCTTTTTGTTATCTTTATTCATTAATTCAATAATCTCCTTTCTACTTCATACGACAGTTATTGTTCAGCTTTTAGTTGCAATTAGCTTACCTCGAGGCAGAGCAGACTTTGCCAGAGATAGCTTGAAGACAGGTCTCAAACTGAGCGGCCACAAACAGCACGCTCTCGGCTTCCAGACAAATGTCTTTACAAGTGCTGGCGAGGCGAGAAAGCCGCTAGGGCCATGCTGCCCGCTCAGACATTCACTACGGTTTTCAGAGGGCCACCTTGCGTGAGCGGCTGGATGAAAAAAAAAAAAAAAAAAAAACGTTTTTGCACCTGAAATCTACAATATGCTTCAGGCCCGGCGAAAATACAGAATACGCTTTTCGTCACCATTTTACTGCACTGCAGGGTGGAAAGACTGTTCCCTACCCCACACTGGTGTGGTGGCTTTCTCTCCTCCATGATTTTACTTTTTTTTAGAGAAACTACGAACAGAGTGAGAGAATGCTGTGACTTACGTAGAAAGAGAAATCCTGTTTGGCTTAAACGCCATGATGTCAGAGGGATGGCGGGAGAAGCTTCCCTGGCAAGCATAAAATGTAACATGCGGAACTGGGCAGAACTTTTTTTTTCCTTTTTGTAACAGAGACTCTCCGCACAGTACCCTGCAGCGTGGTTGAAAAAGGCATACAAGAAACAAGGGAAAAATGGGGAATGAAGAGCTACGTAATTTTCAACTAGGGAACTTGGCGTCACTTTTATTTTCTGATTTTTTTGAGTCAGGCCGATTGCTTTACAAGAGTAGTAAGCATCTCTATGTCCGACTGCCCAGGCAACGAAGAGTAGGTACTTCCGCTTGGCAACCAGCAAGTGCAGACCGCCACACAGCCAAGCATATAATTTTCACTTTAACCTTCAGTGCTGACAGACTAAAATGTGCTAATAACTGTAAGATTTGAGAGACTTCTAGTTATGATCGCACAAAATGGAAAATCACTCCGTCTTCGGGCCACAAGAGGCCCATCGGGACCACCTGACCGCCGTGCCATCCTCAGCTGAGGATGCGGATAGGAGGGGGATGTGGTCAGCACACCACTCTCCCAGTGATTATGATGGTTTTTTGTGACCAGAGCCGCTACTATTCGGTCGAGTAGCTCCTCAATTGGCATCACGACGCTGAGTGCACCCCGTAAAATGGTAACAGCGCATAGCGGCTGGATGGTCACCCATCCAAGTGCCGGCCACGCCCGGCAGCGCGTAACTTCGGTGATCTGACGGGAACCGGTGTGTCCACTGGGGCAAGGCCGTTCCCATACAAAACGGAATGGACTTAACAAATGTTTTCGTTTGCTGATCCGTGTTAGGGGATCTTTGGCTCTAAGTGAGGGTTGATTCAAGAGCTTCACTCAGAATCACATGTTATACCCTTCCGTTTGTTTTGAATTTTACGCAAGTCTAAAGGTAAATTTTTCTCTCTCTTTGGACGCATACCACCACCCTCTCTAACTTAAAACTGGATAGCATTTTTCCCAAAATATTTTTCAGTGGAGAGGTTTAGTCTGTAAGCACAGACCCGACATGCAGCGCATGTCGTTGCGGCCACAATGCCGCAGGACAATCACTTACTATGGTAAACTAACTCTCAGCCCAAGCATGGTAGAGAAGTCAGAAGACAAGACTCGGACGAAATTCTTATTTTCAAGTGTTTCTCTTTACTCTTTAATGCGTACACAATTTTTCCTTAACATCTGCAGTGCAAATTCATTGTTGTCAGGGAAGGACAACTTGTCTTGTGAATGAGAAGCAGAAATCTATTGATTTCTATTTCCCTTTTTTCCGTATCCAAGCACATGTCAACTAATTCAGTTAGATTTATTCCTCTTTTTCTGCTGGAGCTTATGGTTCATATTTAATGTGATCAGCAGTTGGTGAAAACTTGTCCAATGTCCATTTTTATGTAGTGAAAGTATATGGTATTCACTGAACTAACATCTTTGTTTCAAATAGTACCACTGTTCATCCTAGAAATTTGTGTGTTGTCAATGCAGATTCAAAGAAGTAGTAAGTTTAAATTCATGTAAGCCAGGTGTGTTATTAATAAGTACAAAATTCAATTCACGTAACCTTCATGAACCATGGACGTTGCCGTTTATGGGGAGGCTTGCGTACCTCAGAGATACAGATAGCCGTACCGTAGGTGAAACAACAACAGAGGGGTACCTGTTGAGAGGCCAGACAAACGTGTGGATCCTGAAAGGGGCAGCAGCCTTTTCAGTAGTTGCAGGGACAACAATCTGACCTTGTAACACTAACCAAAACGGCCTTGCTGTGCTGGTACTGCAAACGGCTGAAAGCAAGGGGAAACTACAGCCGTAAATTTTCCCGAGGCCATGCAGCTTTACTCTATGGTTAAATGATGATGGCGTCCTCTTGGGTAAAATATTCCGGAGGTAAAATAGTCCCCCATTCAGATCTCCGGGAGGGGACTACTTAGGAGGACGTCGTTATCGGGAGAAAGGAAACCGGCGTTTTACGATTCGGAGAGTGGAATATCAAATCACTTAATCGGGTACGTAGTGTAAGTAGGCTGTTTATGTTTTCTTATTGGCAACATTACGTAGCGCTCTGCAGGAAAATCACTGGCTGTGCTGTGTGCAGTCTGTGGCTAGTTTGCATTGTTGTCTGCCATTGTAGTGTTGGGCAGCGGCAGCTGGATGTGAACAGCGTTGCGCAGTTGGAGGTGAGCCGCCAGCTGCGGTGGATGTGGGGAGAGAAATGGCGGAGTTTTGAAATTTGTAAGACTGGATGCCATGAACTGCTATGTATATTATGATTTTTCAACACTATTAAGGTAAATACGTTGTTTGTTCTCTATTAAAATCTTTCATTTGCTAACTATGCCTATCAGTAGTTAGTGCCTTCCGTAGTTTGAATCTTTTATTTAGCTGGCAGTAGTGGCGCTCGCTGTATTGCAGTAGTTCGAGTAACGAAGATTTTTGTGAGGTGAGTGATTGTGAAAGGTATGGGTTAATGTTAGTCAGGGCCATTCTTTTGTAGGGATTTTAGTCAGGGCCATTCTTTTGTAGGGATTTTTGAAAGTCAGAGTGTTGTGCTAAAAATATTGTGTGTCAGTTTAAGCACAGTCATGTTTAATTTTTCTAAGGGGACGTTTCATATGTCGACCCTTAGCCGAGGATACCTCACTGGAATCTTCTGATTTTTTTCTTGTAGTTTGTGTGATTAGTGTAGCTATTGTTTATTGCTAGCGCGTAATTGTAGAGAGAATCTCCTTTGTAGTTGCAGTCTTTCATTGTTGTTGTGGCATGCATGTAGATTTGTACCAAGTATTTCGCAGCTGCGCTTGCAATTAACTACATATTATTTTCAATGCTATGTTAATGTATTTTCTTATTTTACTCTTCCAATTGTGTTTTTCTGTGTTACTGTGACAATAATGGCGTGTGAAAAACGTAATACTAGGCTCCAAAGTAAACTGAGAAATGACAGTGAAGACGAAAGCAGTGTGTTAGCGCCACCGAGTAATGAATTAACTAATGTTCAAAGTAGTAATTTGGTAATTGTGCATAGGGAAATGGAGCGGGTGGCAAATAATGGTGTAGACAGTGAAACAATTAGTGAACAGGGAAGCATTATCGATCGATCGGTCAGCAGCAGTTCGCCTCAGGAATCCGAAATGACAGGACACAATCTTGCAAATACTGTAGATTCAGGTTTTGGGTCCTCACCGTTTTCTCAAATAAGTCAAGACACATTTTCTGCTTGTCAAAATGTGAATGTTGCCGGTGCAACTTCAATGCCGAAAAGCACTGAGGAACATGTTTCAGACACCAGTGCATTTTTATTACAGTTAATGCAAGAAATGGGACAAAGGCTACAAAAGTTAGACACAACGCTTGAACAAAATCAGAAACAAATGGGACAAAATCTTCAAAAGTTAGACACAATGGAACAACACCAGAGACAAACACAGCAACAGTTAGACACAATGGAACAAAATCTTCACACCACGCTTGAACAGACACGTGAAGATTTAACTACTGAGTTACATAAAATCGAATCGAAATGTCAAAAAGTCTGTAATGACGTAAAAACACAAATTTGTGAGCATTTCCAACTAATTTTTTCGCGTCATGAAAATGCATTACAGAACCACGAAGCAGCCATAAAAGAACTGCAAACTATTGTTCATGAAAATCATGAGACCTTGCAAGCTAAAATTGACTCAGTTGCTTCTACCGATTGGGTTACGCAACTTGCAAAAACTCAGGAGAACTTAAAGGACACAGTAGATACTCTGAAAATTAGTTCAGAAAGACACATGGAGAAAATTAGTTCATTATCAGAGAAAGTAGTTGAACTTTCGGATCAGCTAAATAATTTATCTACGAAGGTAGATGATAATCTGAATGACACAAAACCGGTAGTCTTTAACGACACAGAAGAGTGCGAACAAATTAGGAAATTCAAACAAAACAGAATCAAATTAATACGCAACACCAAAGGGAAATCCGGGAAGTACAAGTTCAGCTGACACAGGTAATACAAGAATTACGTATTTCAGTGGACACTCGCGCCGCAATACGGGAAGAGGAACATAGAAATACGGAACAGCCACAAAATAATAACACAGCGCATTTCGGAAATTATGAAAGCAATGGGCAAGGTGCACCGAATTTTGAAATGGAACCGCCGAAACGACGTAACAATGACCGATATGCGACTCGCCGACATGATGATTTTGACTATAAGCTGTTCATTACTACATGTAAATTTAAAACATTTAAGAATTCTGGCAACGACATTCATCCACAAGCGTGGCTCCATCAATTCTCTCATTGTTTTCCTCCCAACTGGTCATTAGAGCACAGATTAGAATTTATGTGTTGCTATTTAGAGAATGAACCAGCTGTAAGAATGCGATCGGTCATTCACGATTGTCACAGTGAAGGAGAATATTACCATGCCTTCTTCTCAGCATATTGGTCTCAAGCTACACAACACCGAGTAAAACATTGCATCATAATGATGAAACATTTCGAATAATCTGAATTTTCCAGTCTTGTGAAATATTTTGAAGACATGTTGCACAAGAATCAGTACCTGTCAAACCCATACAGCCCCTCAGAACTCATCTGCATTTGCTTAATCAAATTACCTGAACATTTACGACATATTATTTTGGCAGGACGTTGCAAAGACGACATTGAAGCTTTTCAGGGACTCTTACAAGAATTAGAAATTAACACTGACAATCGCGGAACGCGAAAACAGGAACACAACAATTACAGGTCACATCCGTCGCAATTCCGCGGTGAAAGAAATAGTAACTTGACACGACAAGGCTATTCTCACAACACAAATCGTGACCAAAAAAGACACCACCCGTATGACAACCGTTGGCAGAGTAGTAATAATTACAGGGAAAGATCACCTCTCCGCGGTAATGACTATCACAGAGACAATCAGAGAAACAGACAATATGGGAACCAAAATAATTATTATCAAGGGCGGCACAGTAACTTTAGACGCAACAGTCCAGCGCGCAGTTACGATTCAGGGAGAAATTCTCCACCACGTGACCGACAAGAAAGAAACTATGGAATCTACCGACATGACGACAGACGATATGATCGTAACGACAGAGCTGAATTGTATCAGAACTGGCGGGATTCAAACGGAGCAGGGCCCTCTCGACAAGGTGAATTTGTAGAAGTTAGGTCTCCAAATCCCAATAACGACGCGCGCCAACAAAGACACAATAGGCAATGATTCATACCGCTGGCAGCCACAAAACGTACTTATGAAACTGACGACGCAGCTGCCGTAGTTAGTAATTACGTAAAAATGGAAGACATTAGGGACATCTTACTCCAGGAGCACGACGTAAAACATAACAACATTGCATATCCTGTTATTCACATTACAGTAAACGACGTAAAATTTACGGCAGTACTTGACTCTGGCAGTCCCATTTCAGTAATTAGTGAAACAACCTTTAGCAAATGCAACAAATCGAACTATTGTCCCACACTTCCGTTACGTAAGATTAAATTACAAGGTGCAACCTTTGGAAAAAGTGTAGATGTACGCCAACAAAGCAACTTAGAATTCTATTGTCAAAGCCACAGCTTCTCTATGAACTTTCTTATTGTTCCATTATTGCCGACGGAAATTATATTGGGAGTAGACTTTTTGAATGAATACAAAGCAATCTTAAACTTTCACGATGCTGAAATAAGTTTAGAGAAAGAAGGTAAGTCAATTGGTTTGAAATTTGAAGATTGACTCTCAAACCATGACGAGGAAATTAATCGGCTTTACCTTCTGCTAGACAACAGTTCGGTATTTTCGACGAAACTTGACACTAACAATCTCTCTGCAAGTACTGACAGGGATGATATCGACGGCGTATTTGATACTGATGAGTTAATTCAGAATAAGATTCAAACAACTGAGAACTGTAATGACATTGATAAGTAGGACCTTTTTGAGATTTTGGAAGCACATTCCACAGTTTGTACTCACAAAATAGGAACAATCAAGGGATTTCAATACCAATTTCGTGTTCGTGAGCATACTAAATTTTGTGTTAGATCATACGTAATTCCAGCGCATTATAGGGACCGTGTTAGAACAGAAATACAATCTATGCTTGACGAAGGCATTATTGAGCCTGCAGTAAGCTCATACAACAATCCATTACATGTTGTTGAGAAGAAAAATGGATCGATCAGACTTGTCTTAGATTCGAGACAAATCAATACTATCATCGGGGGCCGGGGTGGCCAAGCGGTTAAAGGCGCTACAGTCTGAACCCGCGTGACGCTATGGTCGCACGTTCGAATTCTGCCTCGGGCATGGATGTGTGTGATGTCCTTAGGTTAGTTAGGTTTAAGTAGTTCTAAGTTCTAGGGAACTAATGACCTTAGAAGTTAAGTCCCATAATGCTCAGAGCCATTTGAACCATTTTTTGAATACGATCATCATTCCTGAAACAGACAGGCCACAAGCGATAGAAGAACTTCTTCGCCGGCCGGTGTGGCCGTGCGGTTAAAGGCGCTTCAGTCTGGAACCGCGTGACCGCTACGGTCTTAGGTTCGAATCCTGCCTCGGGCATGGATGTGTGTGATGTCCTTAGATTAGTTAGGTTTAAGTAGTTCTAAGTTCTAGGGGACTGATGACCACAGAAGTTAAGTCCCATGGTCCTCAGAGCCATTTGAACCATTTTTGAACCAAGAACTTCTTCAAAATTTTAATGGCGTAAAAGTGTTGTCTTCTATTGATCTCAGATCCAGCTTTTATCAGATCGAACTTCATCCAGAATGTAGAAAACACACAGCTTTCCTTTGTTTCGGCGTTTGTTATCAGTTTCGGAAACTTCCTTTTGGTTTGAACATTTCTTCGGCAGCATTCATTCGCGGGCTAAATTCCATATTACCTGAGTTCTTAAAACGTCACATCACCTTATATGTGGACGATATTCTGATAGCAGAAGCCTCATGGGAACAACATAATCGCATCCTCAACAGCGTGTTACATATTTTTGCAGAATCTGGAATTACAGTTAACTTGGAAAAATCTGAGTTCGGTAGGACAAAGGTGAAGTTTTTGGGACATATTATTTCTTCTGAAGGCATTCAGCCGGATCCTGAAAAGTTAGAAGCAATCAGAGCCATTCCAGTTCCATCCACAAAAAAACAAGTCCGCAGTTTTCTAGGTCTCGTAAATTTTTGCCGTCGTTTTCTGAATATGCAAATTCTTGTTACACCAAAACTTTGTTCTCTCATTGGAAAAAAATACTATTTGGAACTAGGACGAACAAGCACAGTTGGAATTCAATTCTTTGAAAGAATCGCTACTTAACGCGCCAATACTAGCTCATCCAGATCTGTCACAAGATTTCTGCCTTAGTACAGATTTTTGGTGCCCATTTATTTCAAGAAGCCATAGAAAATGACACTACTATTCAGAAAACCATTGCTTTTGCTAGCCGAGTGCTAACAAAATCTGAAAAAATTATTCCGTTACTGAATTAGAAGCTTTAGCTATCGTTTGGGCATTTAACAATTCCGTTTCTTTCTTACTGGTAAGCACGTAAAAGTATACAGTGATTATCGTGCATTACAATTTCTTATGTCTTCAAAATTAAATCATGACAGGTTAAAATGTTGGGCATTGTTTCTACAAGAATTCCACTTCACAATAGTTTACATTCCCGGCAAGGAGAACATTGTTGCGGACGCAATATCACGCGCACCGGCAGTGCTTGAGAAAAGTAAAACAAATGGCAACCTCGAGAATAATTTCAGTATTCTTTACATTCAGAAAGTCGCCTTTGAAAACTTCTTCTCCACATCTTTAAAGGACATTGCTCATGAACAAGATAAAGATCCGATTTGGAAAGACATCAAAAGTAAATGGCATGAAAAGACAAACACCCAGATTCGGTATTATTATCTGGTTAGAAACAACATACTCTTCAAACGCTGCACTGTTGATGACAAGCTTTGGGTACTTTGAATTCCAGATGATTTTGTTAATAAGCTCATTTGGTACATTCATTTCAGCTACGCACAGTTTGGTCCACGAAAATGCTATCATATTCTTCGAACGACTTGTTATTTTAACAATATGGAAAAGAGAATTCGAAGAGTCATGTCTATTTGTAAACTTTGTCAAAAGGCGAAACCATCTACTATCTCACATCGTGCTCCATTGTTTCCTATTATTCCTTCTAAATTAAAAGAATTTGCTGCTGTTGATCTCTTGGGACCGCTTGTAAGAACATCTAATGGATTTTCGTACGTTCTAGTCGCTGTTGAACTTACTTCAAAATTTGTTTCTTTCACACCGTTACGTAAAGCCACTGGACGGTCTGTATCCAACGCCTTTGTTAAAAATTTCTTACGTGAAGTTGGACACGTTAGTAAAGTCATTTCAGATAACGGACTGCAATTCAGATTTGCTGTTTGGTCACACATGCTTCGGAATCATAAAATCAAACCTGTTTTTATTTCATTGTACTCACCACATTGTAACCCATCTGAACGGATTATGAAAGAAATCAATAAGCTTTGCAGACTTTATTGTCACAAAAAGCATCAGCACTGCGACAGATATTTACACTTGTAAGACGTATGCTTGGCCGGCGATGGGCGAGGCATGACAGAATCTCTGACCAGAGAGTAGTTTATCGTTAGTTGTTGCTTGTCGCTAGTCTGCGCTTGTCTGCGCGAGTGGACAGTTGTACTCGGTCGGCTTTAGTAGCGAGTCTGTAGTAGTCTGGAGTAGTCTGCGTGAGTCGGCGGGAGTCGGCATGCGTCGGCTGTGTGCTCTGCTCGCGATTCTGGTCAGGTCTCTGGAGGATGAGTATTGTTGTAGAAGGTAAAGAAGCAGACTTGCGCATAATTAATAATGTACGTTAATTGTAAATTAATTTGTTCAAAAAAAAATTGCCCCAATAATAATTTTTTTTATAAAGTAACTCTTTTAAAGAAAAGTATTCATTTCAATTTAAAGAATTTTTCCAATGCATTATCATTGCTTCCAAGAATCCAAAAAATATATATAGGCCAGCATTGCACGAAGCTGTGTCGAAGAATGTATAATTAAGAGCAGATATAGATGCAGTTTTTATTGAGGTAAGAATTTTTGCTTTTTTTATTCAGAATACAGGGCCGAAGGTCAGCGCTGCTGCCCTTATAAAATTTACCAGATATTATTATTTCTGTTGAGAGGTTACATTTGGTTCATTATTTAATAAATATTATTGTGTGAGTTTTGGTCAATTTTCATTTTTTAATTTTTGTGGAGAGGATACGCTTGGCTCCTTTTTTCATTATTATTTAACATTTTTTGTGTGAGGAGGTTACACTTGGCTCCATTTCCATTTATCAATAATTGTTGGGAGGTTACACTTGGCGACATCTGGCCAGGATCGTATTTCTTTGGGAATCTTCTGATAAGTAGTCATATATCTGCTCTTATTCTCTTAAATGTAATTAGCATTTGGCGCAACACATTTACTAATTTGTCACTCTTTCTTCCACAGATCATCGGCAATTTGTTGCTCTTTGTTGTAATTGTGTTTGTTGCATTTTGCATTGTGTTTGTTTCATTTGTGAATAATTTTGATTTGTGTAAAAATGCCGCGAAAAACTGTTAACAGTACATCGCGATGTGTAATGAGTGAAATAGCCGACTCAAATAATTTGACCAATAGTACTTTCGACACGCAGTGTAATGATGACAATCCTCCATTTACAGACAATCAGTGTGTACGGACCACTTGTAATGATTTTTATCATAGTGATGACCAAATGAATTCAATTGTGTCCTCTGTTAATTTAATGACAATTGATGACACGGGACGTTCTGTTGCAATGAGCGGTGCCCAGCTTGACACACCCGGTTTGCAGGATTTATGTGACAAACAGATAAATTTTTCTAATGAAAATGAACAGTGTAATCAGAGGACGACAGATTTATTTAATTCCGGTGTAGTGACCGATAGTGCACATCCGATTGGCAGACCCTTTCAGAAAATACAGAATGACCAAATGGTCACACAAAACGTGACAAATGCGGGTACGCCATCGATCAGCACAGAGAATAGAGTAAGTAGTATTGAGATGGATCAAGTTAAGGCATTATTGGTACAATTTAATGAAAATTTTAAACAAATCAATGAACACAACAAACAACAGAGCGAAAAATATGACAACCTTAATGAAAAATTAGACAACAATTCGAAACAACTTAGTGAAAATCTCAAACAACAACTTAATGAAAATTCCAAACAACTTTATGAAAAATTAGACAACAATTCGAGACAGCTTAGTGAACAGATTGCAGCTGTTGCCACGCAATGTCATGATACTAAAGAACAGCTACGTGAGGAAATTGAGGCTTGTGCTAGAAAAAGTAGTGAAGAAATTAGATCTGTTGCTCAAGAATTAAGAGATATGCAAACGGCTACAACAGAATCACTAAGAGACGAAATTAGTGCAGTCGGTAAACAATTCTCTGAAAAAGCAACACAGTTACGCGACGAGTTTAAGTTAATGACAGCAGAACTTTCGCGCACACTGGATGCAAAAGTAGACGCGAAATTCGACCAACAGAACAATCAAATTGACGAACGTTTTAATCACCACCTACAAAACAGTGAAACGCGTTTCCGTGAATTTATACAGGAACAGAATAAAGTAAAACGACAAGTTATGGAAATAATTACCGCACAAAGACAGGAAGGTAAACGTGAATTGTTTATGAAAGCAAAAACATACATAGACAACAATATTGCTACTGCATCAGACGAAATTAATACAATCAAACAGTTGAACACCGAATTGCGTGATGAAATTTCCGATCTTAAAACAAAAACAGACACACACACACAGTACACTTTCAGACAGTGACCGACAGACTTGAATTAGAACTAATTCAGGATCCCGAAGTCATCAAAGCTGACGTTAAAAAAATGAACGAAACCACAAACAGATTAATGCTTGTGACACTAAAAACGATGATCAGGTAAAAATATTGACTGAAAAATATGATGAATTGGCCAGTCGTATTGACGTTATTGAAAGTAATAATGACAGCAAACACCTGAATTCCAAAATCTACAGCAGACAATCAGTGAGATAGATTCGTCTAATAATACATTACGTAGAAAATTGTCAACTTTACAGCAAGAAGTGACAGAGATGAAAAATGTTTCAGCCTCTAACACGGCACAGCATACGGCACATTCCGAACATTTGTCAGACTCACACAGCCAGTATAATTTAGGTAATTTACAGAGAATATGTGACCTAGATTTCGAACAGTCACAGACAAATAGATTCTCATACAATCGTGAACCTGTTCAGATGTACAGAGACGATAATTTTGATTACAAACATTTTCTATCAGTGAGAAAATTTAAAGTATTTAAAAATGACAGAACACAGATCCACCCCTTGGATTGGATACAACACTTTAGCTTTGCTTTTCCACCGACTTGGCCTGTAACGCACAAACTTGAATTTATTTGCAGTTTTTTGGAAGGCGAACCGGCAACTCGTATGAGACCGATCGCGAGACAATGCTACTCGGTAGAAGAATTTCATAATGCTTTTCTGTCAGCGTATTGGTCGAAGACGACACAGCGTGGATTTAAGGATCAATTAATTAGTTTACCGAATTATGAGAACTCAAATTTTTCCACTGTCACGCAATTTTTTGAGCACATGGTCCAACAAAACCAGTACTTAAGTGAACCATACAGTGAATCTGCACTTATACAATTATGTATTTCTAAATTACCACGGTCACTTTTAACAGGTCAGCAGAAGGAAAATATTTCGGCATTCAGAGATCTGTTACAGATTTTGGAAGTGCAGCAATCGGATTATTCGTTTATAAACAAAAATTTTTCACATAATAACCAAGGTCAACAAACATACAGCAATTACGATCAGCCACGCAATTTCAATAGCAAAGCTAATAGACGCTCCAGGAACGACAACCACCAGAGTTTTATTAACAGGCAAAATTTTAATTATCAGTATCGTCAAAATTATCAGCAACAGGAACCACATTTTGGTAACAATAGAGGATTTTCCCAACAACAGCAACAAAACCAACCGGTTAGCATACCTAACCAACAATGTAATGGACAAGGTCAACCAAGCTTTAATGTTTCGCCGAGTACGCGTATAGCGTCAGCTCCGACAAATAGTAACACACAGCAACAAGGAAATCAGTATGTACAGAAAACACACTATTTCAATTCGTATCGCAATGCACCGTATAGCAATGACTATCATGACAGATGTAAAAATAATGAGCACAATTTTCAGCGTACATTTAATAACAGTCGATCTTATCAGCAGCAACAACATCAGCAACAACATATTATCATGAATGAACCAGACAGTAGTTATCATCCAGAACGTAATACGTCTGGAAGATATAACAGAACAGTGCAGATAGTCGAAATGCCACAGCATCCTCCCGAAAATAGTAACACGTCAGATAGAATTTGACTAGATACAGTACAGGTTGCATATTCCAGTAATGCAAGCAATACTTTTGACACGCAGAATCTTGTTCATGAGAATGGTATTTGAAACATGCTTTGTTGAATGCACCACTTTTATCGCACCCAGATCTTATTAGAAATTTTTCCATGGCCACCGACAGTTCTAACACCGCTTTAGACGTACATATTTTTCAGGAAATTGATGAAGATTGTTGTATAGTAATTAAAAACATCGCTTTTGCAAGTCGCACTGTCACCTGCTGAACGAAATTATTCTGTTACAGAACTTGAAACATTATGTGTTGTATGGACTTTTACCAGATTAAGGCATTTTCTTTACAGAAGACACACTACCGTTTACACACATCATAGAGCGATACAATTTTTACTTTCTGCTAATTTTACACACGACAGATTAAGTAGATGGAAACTTTATTTGCAGGAATTTAATTTCACAATTGTTCACATTCCCGGTACACAAAATATTGTAGCAGACGCACTATCCCGTTCTCTTAACAACAATCAGCAAGACATCTCAACCAACTTCTGCAAAGCAAATTTCAGCGTCATGTACACTCAACAAGTTGCATTTGAAAATTTCATTTCGTCGTCATTACAAGACATAGCACAAGAGCAGAGTAAAGACAACGTATGGAAAGAGATTAAACACCTTTGGCAAGATAGAAATAATATTACCATTAGAAAGCATTACACTTTACGCAATGACATTCTGTTTCGCCGCTCTCATCCTGACAGCAACAACTGGTTATTATGCATTCCTGACGAACTTGTTAACAAATTAATCTGGTATACTCATTTAAGTTACGCACATTACGGAGCCAGAAAATGTTTTCTTATACTGAGACAGAACTGTTATTTTACCAACATGGAGTAACGTATACGACGAGTTTTAGCGTCATGTAAAATCTGCCAGAAAGCTAAATCAGACACGACTTCACATATTCCTCCATTACATCCCATTGTACCTATTAAATTAAGACATATGGCCGCTGTAGACATTTTTGGTCCGATTCCCAGAACTAATAGAGGTTTTTGCTACATCTTTGTCGCTATTGAACTCACTTCAAAATTTGTTACCGTCACTCCGTTACGCAAAGCTACTGCTAAAACTGTTTCGAAAGCATTTGTAAAACATTTTCTATTTCATGTAGGGCATGTGTTGAAAGTAATTTCCGACAATGGACCACAGTTTCGAACTGCTATATGGACACGTATGTTACGAGCTAGAAACATTTCTCCGATCTATATATCCAAGTATCACGCTACTTCGAACCCTTGTGAACGATTAATGAAAGAAATTGGTAAACTTTGTAGAATATACTGCCATAAAAAACATATTGATTGGGACACACACATACTCTCATTCCAGGATGTAATTAATTCCATACCAAATAAATCTATTATACTACCTCCGTCTGTTTTACTGAAAAATGTTGACCCACCTAACAAAATTAAAGAATCAGTAACCTTTCCTACATCTCGTCGACTACGACACCATGAAATAATTGACATTGCGCTGAACAACATCAAACGTGCTGCAGAGCGCCGGAGAAGACAGCAAAAACAGGTTTGTACACGCCGTAACTTTCACATTGGACAGAAGATATTAGTGCGTACACACTATTTATCCAATAGAGGAAAAGGAAGGTGCAGTAAATTTGAGCTTCTATACGCAGGTCCATATCGAATTCGCAGCATTCCTCACCCCAATGTAGTACACGTCGAAACTTTGAGAACCAGAAAAACCAAAGGGAACCACCACATGTCGAACATCAAACCTTTTATTGAATGAAGATAGTTTATGATTTATCACACTGTAATGCCATTTCCTAATTTTTTTATGACCTCTTATGCAATTATATTCACATGAACACTTACTGATGATTATCGTATTTTTTCTTGGCAAGTGCCCGGCAAGGTAAGGTTAGCAGGTCGCTTTTCTTGTCGTTACACATCAGACCATGCATATTTTTCCAGATGAACTTACACATTTTTGACCACTTACGCAATTATATTTATGTGACTACTTACTGATGATAGTCGTATTTTTTCTTGGCAAGTGCCCGGCAAGGTAAGGTTAGCAGGTCGCTCTTCTTGTCGTTACACATCAGACCGTGCATATTTTCCATTTTTTTTATGTATGTATGATTGTTTTCCTGTTTTGTTTGTGTGCACTATGGAATAGTTAAGATATAACAAACACCAGTTGACTTTAACATATTTGCCATATGATATCTCAACATCGTGACTACTTTACTTTTTTTTTTTGCTGCTACATTGTGATACACTGTGTCTATTTTTGCTTCTGAACACTGTCGATGTTTTTGACATATTACGTTTTCTGTCATGCTATGCTATATGCTCAATTATGTTACTATAAACCAGTTTTTATCTAATGGGTATATGAATTAAATGCAAGACATTAATCTTTGTTCATCATTTTCAGAAAGAAATAACGTATAAACGAAATAAATTAAACAGAAATGGGAATTTCACCTTCGGAATGAACGAAAGAGGATGCAATACCTCGTGATGAAGAGTAAATGGATCAGAATTAACAATCATTAACAAGAATATACTATACACATCGTATGATAGCAGTCTTAACTAATTTTTTCTTTCAGAATACGAGGCGATTGATGCAGGCTGTCAGACAGAACTACACATCTTAGTTTTAGTGATGAAATACGCTAGAAATAAGGAATAGTTGTATAATGAATAATGAAGCGATTTTTTTTTGCAGATGATAATGAATGGTGATGAATAATGATGAAGAATATGCTACTGTAGATAATGAAGTTTTTCTTTACAGGTGATGATAATAATGGAGTTATGGTGATATGGATAATGAAGTTTTTCTTTACAGATGAAAATAATGATGAAGTTTATATATTTACTGTTAGTTAAGAGATGCTGTGCAGTTATTTAAGTATTTGTTGCAGTTCGTTTTGACAGTATGTCTTATATCGCATGGTATGATGACTGAGGTTTTGGAAAGGACAGCTAGAGAACATATATATTTTTATACACATTTCACTACCTGTTAATTCGAAGTTCACTTCTTTTCAGCATAATATGCGTTCCTTCTTTCAGTTTCATAATCCATTTTGTATATTTTGCAGGATAAATTATTCATGAAATTAATGTGGTATAAATAGTTGTTTATTAAACCTATGTCGTTTATGAATGTGATCACATATACTCTACTTGTTTCATAACCTTGCTACAGCTGACTCATGACGTTACACATCTTCATTTGCAGCAATAAATCAAATGCTAACAAAGTAATTAACAGTCCCAAATAATGCTACTAGTTTAAGAGAGTTCTGAGTAATACTGATCAGCTGTAAATAATATGTCACTTCAATAATGACTTCTGAATAATACACTCCTGGAAATTGAAATAAGAACACCGTGAATTCATTGTCCCAGGAAGGGGAAACTTTATTGACACATTCCTGGGGTCAGATACATCACATGATCACACTGACAGAACCACAGGCACATAGACACAGGCAACAGAGCATGCACAATGTCGGCACTAGTACAGTGTATATCCACCTTTCGCAGCAATGCAGGCTGCTATTCTCCCATGGAGACGATCGTAGAGATGCTGGATGTAGTCCTGTGGAACGGCTTGCCATGCCATTTCCACCTGGCGCCTCAGTTGGACCAGCGTTCGTGCTGCACGTGCAGACCGCGTGAGACGACGCTTCATCCAGTCCCAAACATGCTCAATGGGAGACAGATCCGGAGATCTTGCTGGCCAGGGTAGTTGACTTACACCTTCTAGAGCACGCGGGTGGCACGGGATACATGCGGACGTGCATTGTCCTGTTGGAACAGCAAGTTCCCTTGCCGGTCTAGGAATGGTAGAACGATGGGTTCGATGACGGTTTGGATGTACCGTGCACTATTCAGTGTCCCCTCGACGATCACCAGTGGTGTACGGCAAGTGTAGGAGATCGCTTCCCACACCATGATGCCGGGTGTTGGCCCTGTGTGCCTCGGTCGTATGCAGTCCTGATTGTGGCGCTCACCTGCACGGCGCCAAACATGCATACGACCATCATTGGCACCAAGGCAGAAGCGACTCTCATCGCTGAAGACGACACGTCTCCATTCGTCCCTCCATTCACGCCTGTCGCGACACCACTGGAGGCGGGCTGCACGATGTTGGGGCGTGAGCGGAAGACGGCCTAACGGTGTGCGGGACCGTAGCCCAGCTTCATGGAGACGGTTGCGAATGGTCCTCGCCGATACCCCAGGAGCAACAGTGTCCCTAATTTGCTGGGAAGTGGCGGTGCGGTCCCCTACGGCACTGCGTAGCATCCTACGGTCTTGGCGTGCATCCGTGCGTCGCTGCGGTCCGGTCCCAGGTCGACGGGCACGTGCACTTTCCGCCGACCACTGGCGACAACATCGATGTACTGTGGAGACCTCACGCCCCACGTGTTGAGCAATTCGGCGGTACGTCCACCCGGCCTCCCGCATGCCCACTATACGCCCTCGCTCAAGGTCCGTCAACTGCACATACGGTTCACGTCCACGTTGTCGCGGCATGCTACCAGTGTTAAAGACTGCGATGGAGCTCCGTATGCCACGGCAAACTGGCTGACACTGACGGCGGCGGTGCACAAATGCTGCGCAGCTAGCGCCATTCGACGGCCTACACCGCGGTTCCTGGTGTGTCCGCTGTGCCGTGCGTGTGATCATTGCTTGTACAGCCCTCTCGCAGTGTCCGGAGCAAGATGGTGGGTCTGACACACCGGTGTCAATGTGTTCTTTTTTCCATTTCGAGGAGTGTACATACAAAAAAAGATGTTTTGTAACTGGCCAATGAATGCCATTGATTATTGTAATAAGATGACCTATGATGCCAATGATTACTATAATTAGATTAATTATGTATAAATGGTATGCCAATAATGAACTCATTTTGAATAATGACTTCTGAAAAATACAAACAAAATGCTTTGTAGCTGGCCAATGAATGCCACTGATTACTGTAATAAGATGACCTATGATGCCAATGATTACTATAATTAAGTGAATAATGTTAATACTATGCCATTCATTAGCTTCTGTTTTGAATGATGACTTCTGATGGTTTGTAACTGGGCAATGAGTGCCAATAATTACTATATTCAGATAATTTATGAACATTATTCTGTAATACTACATACATGGTACAGAAATGTTCAGTAACTGGGCGATGAGTGCCACCAATTACTCAGATCAGTTGTTAGGCTAATGTAATTTTCAATGAAGACTACTATGTGACTTAATGTCCTTCACCTTCTGACCTAATTACCAGAAATTACTGCAATATCCATTTGTCCTATCTATCCTCATGATCATGGAGCACTACATTTGGATTTTGCACTAATTCTACATTGGTCTACTTTACAAGAAGGTAAGTACATTGACTTTTGCGGAACTTAGCTATCGGAGGACGATAACTACGACACTTCCACAGAGATTATCTTACAACAAGACGCACAGTTTAGCGCTACAGTACACGTATTTGAGTGATTAATTTTGCACTTAAATCATTTATTTTTAAAGATATTTGAAGTACAATGATACAAAGGTTTTCCGTGATACATTTCATTCCATTGCTGTAATCTGTAACACCTGAGGGTATAATTACATAAATCCTCAGGGGGTACACGCTTACTTTGTGCACCATGTGTTTGGCAAGCACAAGGAGCCCTAGCTATTGTGGTATTTGCTTATACAACTTTACACATCGCTACCATATTTCTCTAACACATAAATTACACAGCTATCTGATTATTTAACAGAGAAACAAACATTTTTTTACTACATCAGTGACACATGTTTACGCAATTACACAGACGGATAACTTCACACTTATGAAATTGTATTTCGTCTGTACTTTGTGAACTGTTCGTATTTTTTTGGAACCATTGTGATACTATGAGAGCTCTTAATAATGTATTTGGTATGGGATCATGATTTATACAGTACGTTGGAGGGAGATGACACTGTTGAAATGAGCAGAGGTTTTTTATTTAGGTTTTGACATTATTGCAGAAAGCTACGACGTTTTTGAGATTTGACTAAGGTGTTATGATGTTATTATTATTATGACTATGTGTATTATGCTGTTGCGGTATGTTTATGATCAATAAGCTGATGCTATATGAGTTATTTGATTATGCTACGTATCTGTTATGATGAAATATTGAAGAAGTGTCGACGAATAAGGTAAGGAATAATGAGTAGTGGTTAGGGACTCTGGTTTGTGAAAAAGGTTGTAGGAAACCAAGAATCGTACTTTCAGAGTTACGAAATGTATGTAAATGCGTGAATGTATTACAATGCCAACGAAAATTTTTTGGACACTGTTATAACAATAGGATTTTGTTTCTACAGATTTGTAATGCAAATTCTTGACCTGTGAAATATTTTTATATGAGACTGTCACTGTAGCGGAAACTGCTGTTGTAAATATTTCAGTAAGAAAGCCAAGTGACCACCTTCACGTAATGCGTCGTGGGCACCCAGCTGCGTAACAGACGCCTGGAAAAAAGCCATTAGTGTGTGCCTTTCAGAGGCACAGGTGGAGAAGAAAAAAAAAGAAAAGAGGCCATTATCCTCGCTATTGACATTCCTTTGTAGAAAGCATCGTAAATATGACACCCTCAAACTTGGAAACATGATTACGCTGGAGAGTTCTTAATTTATGATATTTACTGAAATGAAATGATGAGAAACATTTCATGTCTATTGTCTTGCTAGTTGAAAGATTGTTTACTGCATTATGAAATGCCATATGGCTAGTGAATGACGTTTCATGCCTTGCTTTGCCTATTTTGTTTAATATCTACTTCCTAGCTGCACGGCAGCATTGGTTAAAATAAAATTTTATAGATGTGCTAATATAAATATTTTATGCCTACAGATACAGTAAAAAATAACTATATGATGGATGTACTCAAAAAAAATGAGGGAGCACAAAAAGACATTTCCACTTCACAGGAATTGCATACATAATTTTTGTCAGTGACTTGGTAACTTGTCTGCTAGAGCAAGTTACAGTGATGCATCACTCTAGTGTTAAGATGTGACATAGGTATTAAACATGGCCATTTTTACTGTAATATTTTTTCTGCACGAGCTTTCTCATGTTTAGATATAAGTTATTGCATTTGCTGCTGCTGTTTGCCAGGCATAGTGCTACAAAATTTCATTTTGTATTACTCTGTTAAGCTAGTTTTACAACTGATTTATTTTTCTTGTTGCTGCACATTGGCTCATACTAGTTGTAATGTTGCATTTGCTTGGTAATTTAGATTTACTGTAGCTTGCTTTGCCAATTTTCATTTTATTGTCATTGCTGTTTGTGTTAATTGTTTTGTGCTGCTGCATTGTGTTGTCCCTTAGTTTAGCATCTGAGCTCAGTAGATTTAAGTTAGCTTAAGAGGGGGTAGATTATATAAGAAACTAACTATGATGAATTGGAAGAAATGCATTGAGAAGCTATAAGAAAATGGTTTGGCCAAAAAAGTACTGCACAGCGGAGAAAAACTATTTTTGAAAGAGGATGTGAACAGAATACAGAAAACATGCTTGGATGGGATTTTTTTTTTTTTTTGGCTGGAGCAAATGTTGAAATAAGAGAAGAGATCTATGGAATGCCGGCCGGAGTGGCCGTGCGGTTCTAGGCGCTACAGTCTGGAACCGAGCGACCGCTATGGTCGCAGGTTCGAATCCTGCCTTGGGCATGGAAGTGTTTGATGTCCTTAGGTTAGTTAGGTTTAATTAGTTCTAAGTTCTAGGTGACTGATGACCTCAGGTGTTAAGTCGCATAGTGCTCAGAGCCATTAGAGCCATCTATGGAATGAACTTTTGGGTTGGACTGTAGTACCAAATGTTACACTGAAAACGAGCCCTGTCTTTCCTTTTGTATTATTCTGCTATGTGTTTGTGTACTCTTGTATATTTGTGTTTTTCCTGTCTTTATGTGTTTAGCTGATATGAGTTATGTTGTGGAATTTTTCTGATAATATTTTATTTTCTTTGTAAAGGTGCTTAGACATTATTTATTCTCTTTTGTTTTAATGCTTATGTGTGAAGTTGATGTTTCAAAAGTTATTCTGATCTTTTATGTATTTACTTATGTCATAATTCCAGTAAAACTGATGTATATGTTTATTTCTATTCTTTTGTAAAGCTTGTACTACAAATGTTATCTGTATTGTTATGTTCATTAATGATGTATTTTGTACCTTTGTAATTGTATTCTTATGTTATAAAATTGTAATTGACACCAGTTCAACATATTATTAACTTGTAAGTTCCATTTCACTGCACACGTTTCTGTTGGTCATAGTATATGGACAATATGTGAGAAGTAGGGACTCTTAGTGTTTGCACGTGTGTTAATAATTCAGCAAGGGACTGGATAACAGCATTGCTGGTTATAAGGACAATTCCAAAAACTTTGTGAGTGCACAAGTGGTGGTTATGGACTTGCTATATTATCCGCAAGACTCTTCAATGGTGATTGTGCACCTGCACAGTCACAACAGATGGCTGCTGGCCATCTCTACAAGGACTACAGTGGGTCTCCATCTGCGATGATCCACCAATACCATTATTTCTACAAGGACTGCAGTGGGTCTGCACCTCTGGTGGCCCACCAATACCACAATCTCTACCAGGACTACAGTGGGTCTGCACCTCTGGTGCCCCACCAATACCGTAATCTCTACCAGGACTACAGTGGGTCTACTCTGTGATGACCTGCCTACCAATATTCTTCAAAACTTCGAATGACTCTGCTGTGGGTTTGCTCTGTTGTGACCCATTACTTGTCTGCATGTCGAGAGTCAGCACTGTCTTTCCGTTGGAACGACAACACTACTTCTTCAAGACTGCATGGAAATCCACTACTTCCGTGTGCTTTTTCTTTTACTGCTCATACTTTTAGAAAAACACTGCAATTTTACTGTGATGAATGATCAGGACTGTCTTTATGATGGACTGTGAGAAAATTTTAGCTTTTGACCAACATTGTATCAATAAGTGTGTGCATTTGATATCTTTGTTATTGTAATCATGCAAATTTTATCAAATCAATATTGACCACTGCCCAAAACAATTTGTAAAATTTTTTGTGGGGTGCATGGGGGCTATGTAAGTAGGCTGTTTATGTTTTCTTATTGGCAACGTTACGTAGCGCTCTGTAGGAAAATCACTGGCTGTGCTGTGTGCAGTCTGTGGCTAGTTTGCATTGTTATCTGCCATTGTAGTGTTGAGCAGCGGCAGCTGGATGTGAACAGCGCGTAGCGTTGCGCAGTTGGAGGTGAGCCGCCAGCAGTGGTGGATGTGGGGAGAGAAATGGTGGAGTTTTGAAATTTGTAAGACTGGATGCCATGAACTGCTATGTATATTATGATTTTTCAACACTATTAAGGTAAATACATTGTTTGTTCTCTATTAAAATCTTTTCTTTGCTAACTATGCCTATCAGTAGTTAGTGCCTTCCATAGTTTGAATCTTTTATTTAGCTGGCAGTAGTGGGGCTCGCTGTATTGCAGTAGTTCGAGTAACGAAGAATTTTGTGAGGTGAGTGATTTGCGAAAGGTATGGGTTAATGTTAGTCAGGGCCATTCTTTTTAGGGATTTTAGTCAGGGCCATTCTTTTGTAGGGATTTTTGAAAGCCAGATTGCGTTGCGCTAAAAATATTGTGTGTCAGTTTAAGCGCACTCATGTTTAATTTTTCAATGGGGACGTTTCAGTAGGTTAGAAAATTTAAAAAGGGAAATGGATAGGTTAAAGATAGATGTAGTGGGAATTAGTGAAGGTCTGTGGCAGGAAGAACAAGACTTCTGGTCGGGTGAATACAGGGTTAGAAATACAAAATAAAATAGGGGTAATGCGGGAGTATGTTTAAGAATGAATAAAACAATGGGAGCACGGGTAAGCTACAATGAACAGCATAATGAATGCATTATTGTAGCCAAGATAGATACAAAGCCTGTATCTATCATAGTAGTACAAGTTTATTTGCCAACTAGCTCCGCAGATGAAGAGATTGAAGAAATGTATGATGAGATTAAAGAAATTATTCAGTTATTCAGATAGTGAGGGAACATGAAAATTTAATAGTTATGAAGAAGTAGAATTCGATAATAGGAAAAGGAAGAGAAGGAAAAGTAAAAGGTGAATGTGGAATGGGGGTAAGGAATGAAAAAGGAAGCCGCCAGGTAGAATTTTGGACAGAGCATACCTTAATCATAGCTAACACATGGTTTAAGAATCATGAAAGAATGTTGTGTACGTGGAAGAGGGCTGGAGACACTGGGCGGTTTCAGATAGATTATATAATGGTAAGATAGAGATTTAGGAAACAGGTTTTAAATTGGAAGACATTTCCAGGGGCAGATGTGGACTCTGAGCACAATTTACAAACTGAAGAAACTGCAGAAAGTTGGGAAATGGATAAACTGAAAGAACCAGAGGTTGTAGAGTGTTTCATAGGGGGCATTAGGGAACAACTGACAAGAACGGGGGAAAGAAATACAGTAGTAGAAGAATGGGTAACTTTGAGAGATGAAATAGTGAAGGCAGCAGAGGATCAAATAGACAAAATATGGGGGCTAGTAGAAATCCTAAGGCGACAGAAGAAATATGGAAATTAATTGATGAAGGGAGAAAATATGAAAATCCGGAAAATGAAGCAGGCGAAAAGGAATACAAACGTCTCAAAAATGAGATCGATAGGAAGTGCAAAATGGCTATGCAAGGATGGCTAGAGGACAAATGTAAGGATGTAGAGGCATATATCACTAGGAGTAAGATAGGTACTGCCTACAGGAAAGTTAAAGAGACCATTGGAGACAAGAGATTCACTCGTATGAGTATCAAGATCTCAGACAGAAAACTAGTTATAAGCAAAGAAGGGAAAGCAGAAAGGTGGAAGGAGCATTTCGAGGGTCTATACAAGGGCGATGTGCTTGAGGGCAATATTATGGAAATGGAAGTGGACGTAGATGAAGATGAAATGGGAGGTATGATACTGTGTGAAGAGTTTGACAGAGCGCTGAAATACCTGACTCGAAACAAGGCCCCAAGAAGTAGATAACATTTCACTAGAACTACTGATAGCCTTTGGTGAGTCAGCCCTGGCAAATCTCTACGATCTAGTGAGCAATATGTATGAGACAGACGAAATACCCTCAGACTTCAAGGCGAATTTAATAATTCCAACCCCAAAGAGAGCAAGTGTTGACAGTGAAAATTACTGAACTATCAGTTAATAAGTCATGGTTGCAAAATACTAACACAAATTTCTTACAGACGAATGGAAAACCAGGTAGAAGCCGACCTCGGGAAAGATCAGTTTGGGTTCCATAGAAATGTTGGAACATGTGAGGCAATACTGACCCTACGATTTATTTCAGCAGATAGATTAAGGAAAGGCAAACCTACGTTTCTAGCATTCGTAGACTTTTGACAATGTTGACTGGAATACTCTCTTTCAAATTTTGAAGGTGACAGTGGTCAATTACAGGAAGCGAAAGGCTATTTATAATTTGTACAGAAACCAGATGGCAGTTATAAGAGTTGAGGGGTATGAAATCTGTAAATTGAGCAAGCAGTAAAGGAAACAAAAGAAAATTTTGGAGTAGGAAGTAAAAATTATGGTGGAGAAATAAAAACTTTGAGGTTTGCCGATGACATTATAATTCTGTCAGAGGCAGTAAAGGACTTGAAGGAGCAGTTGAACTGAATGGATAGTGTCTTGAACGGAGGATTTAAGATGAACATCAACAAAAGCAAAAGTAGTATAATGGAATGTAGTCGAACTAAATCAGATGATGCCGAGGGAATTAGATTAGCAAATGAGACACTTAAAGTAGTAGATGAGTTTTGCTTTTTGGGGAGCGAAATAACTGATGATGAGCGAAGTTGAAAGTATATAAAATGTAGACTAGCAATGGCAAGGAAAGCTTTTCTGAAGAAGAGAAATTTGTTAACATCGAGTATAGATTAAGTGTCAGGAAGTCTTTTCTGAAATTATTTGTATGGAGTGTAGCCTTGTATGGAAGTGAAATATGGACGATAAATAGTTTGCACAAGAAGAAAATAGAAGCTTTCGAAATGGGGTGTTACAGAAGAATGCTGAAGATTTGATGGGTAGATCACATAACTAATCAGGAGGTACTGAATAGAATGGGGGAGAAGAAGATTTTGTGGTACAACTTGACTAGAAGAAGGGATCGGTTGGTAGTACATGTTCTGAGGCATCAAGGGATCACCAGTTTAGTATTGGAGGGCAGCGTGGAGGGTAAAAGTCGTAGAGGGGTAAAAGTCGTAGAGGAAGACCAAGAGATGAACACACTAAGCAGATTCAGAAGGATGTAGGTTGCCGCAGTTACTTGGAGATGAAGAAGCTCGCACAGGATACAGTAGCATGGAGATCTGCATCTGACCGGTCTCTGGACTGCAGACCACAACAACAATAACAACAAGTCAGATCCATTGTTACAAACAGTTAAGAGCAGGAGTAATTTGTGCTAAATACCGGACCTTAGATTGAGTGTCACAGAGTCAAATTGATTTCTTTAGCTGCTTTTTTCAAATGCTTGAACGGTTTTATCAGACATTCGTACTGAGGGGAATAGTGAGGCAATTCACATATGCACACACGAGTCAGAGGATAATTAATAGAATAATAACTCCAACTGGTGTTTTAACTTTTCTAGAACAAACAACACTGACAAAGTGTCCAGTGGCGTTGAATTCCCTTTCAAAATAAGGCGTCATCAGAACCAGACCTCTTGCCTGGGCAGCTTTCATGTCTTCGAACGAAACCTGCTGGGACGGATCCCACTCAATTTTTCTCCTATTTTCCTTAGTTCTTTAAATGGCATGGCTAAATGGGGGTTATTTGGGACGAATTTCCAGAAAAAGTTCGCTATGCCTATGAAGTGAGTCACTGCCTCTAGATTCTTTGATTCTGAGCAGGTGTTAATCACTTCTACCTGGCCCTGGTTGATGGTAACAACCCCACGATAACGAGATATCAAGCCAGACAAATTTTTCGTTACATGGCTTAGCTGTAAACCCCTCTTCCGGTGTACTTTAAGAACCTGTATAACATGTCCTAAAAGCTCCTGGAAATTTCGGATAAAAGTAGCAATATTATTTAAATGAAATCCAAATCCAAATAGATGGTATCTTAAAGACTAAATGACACCGTGGCTCTGGTTAACGGTCTGAAAGGGACATGGTTATTGGCTTTGACTCCTCAGCCAAGGACAGTTGGAAATAAGCATGATTAGGTTGAAAGATCACAAACACAATTGATTTTTGAAATAATGAAAAACATAAGTGTAGTTCAGACAGTGGGTGGACTGCATAATACTGTACTTACTGAGGATACAGCAGTTCACAACCAGTAGCACCAAGCCCTGTGGTTTCAGAAAACTAAGTGAAGAATTTGGAGACTTAGAGAATATTGTAACTCTTCTCTCAGCATCTCATCTATCACTACCTTTAATTATTTCGTTTAGGGGTAGGCAAACAATGAGGAGAGTGTCAGACTAGAATATTCCAATTCTTCTCGCAAATTCTCCAAGTTTTCAAGTATTCCTAGGTGTAAATGACTCAGATAATAAGGAGATAACCTCCAAGTACCATTACCAGTATTTACAGAATGCATTCGTAGTATCCTGCGTGTTTGCAGAGTTCAGTACTTCTTCTGGGAGCAAACTCATGAAAGAAGTTTTTCTCACACTAATTAAGGCCTAATCCATACGAGGGACAAAATCCACCCCTATAATCGCAGAGATTGACAGTCCCAGAGCGAGCCTGACATTAAATAGCCATGTATACGCAGCTTAACAACCAGATCGCTGAACAACTGCATTTCGCGAGAATTAGCCGCCTCACTCAGTTTACCTCCACCTGATATTGATAGAAATTTGCAAATGCCCTTATGCAACACATAAAAGTATTGGCTGATTGAGATAATTCAACTGTCCATTACGCCGTCTGATTTTAGAGGGCAAAAATAAAATTTCGTGATACCCGTGGTAAATTTGCGCTTGATTACAGTGTATATTAAAATTTCCATTAAAAGGGCATAAATTAATGTAAACTCCACAACATTTTCTCAAGACTGGTTTAATGAATTCGGACAATTTTCCTTATATTGTATCAAACACTGAAAAAACATTGTAAAATCTTCATCTAATAATATTCATCAAATCTTGCTTCGATTTATTCCTATACATCATTATTCTGCTTGCTTCTTGGCCTCTACTGTATTTCCTTCTTGTATATCACGAGTACACACTTTGCCAGAAGCCTCTGTTACTTGTTTAACACACCTATCTATGGATTGTCCATCATGTGGCCAGTTTGGATCTTGCATTAGCTCCTTAACAAACCTTATTTCTTATATTTTGAGTTTACAAGTAAGTGAAGCTTCATACACTCTCCCTGACTAATGGGTCCGTTCGGAAAGTGAAGTTCCGTTTGGATTCACTGCAGGTGTTTTCCTAGTTCGAACAGACAGATCTCCTAGCGTCTCATCATCTTCATTCCACAATTCAATTATTTTCGCTAAATGAGAACCATAGTGAAAGTCGAATTGTTCGCAAAATAATATCTGCTACTGCCTTATTTTGAGATTTTACGAGCTTCAGTTGATAAAGGATGTGGCAGCGCCCTTCCACCGAAGAGAATTAGGATTTGATTTTAAACCAACAGTGACAGTAAACACCAACTACATATTCCGCAAGTGGACTAACGTCTTCAAGCTGTTGCCTCGAAGTCCATGTTTGAAACTAATATGTGACAAATCCTATTTGCAGTTATTAACCACCGAGAGTGGCGTACAGAACCTATTTCTAATAATACCAGATCCGTTAGAAGTCCATCTGTTCTTATAATCAGAGTTATCCGACAACCATAGGCTTGATCTGTAGAGAGATTTTTTGCAACAGTGTCGCTCATTGGAATCAAAAGCTCTGGAACTGATATTCTGACAATGAGGGACTGATTTCCTAGGAGCAGAGACAGTACAACTCTCGACGCCGCCACCACGAGAGAGATTGCTGCGGCGTGCACAGTCAGAATATGCAATGCCCGCAGCAAAATAATTCGGCAGGAAGCGCACCTTGTAGGGGAGCACTGAGTCCACAAGGCAAGGAGAATGAAGGGGCACAATAGACAGCTTGTTGCTTGCCCTGTAGATGTGAGCGCACTCCTCAACACTTCTAGTTCTTTTCTTCATAATTTGGTGCAAAGGCTTTGTCTGCGCATGAAGCGCGTATGGCTGAAATTTGATGAATTGAGTACGGCGTTGGCTGCACATTTTGAGTGTAAGTCGTAAGTTGTTTCACCGCACCTTGATTTAAATCAGGGACGAAAGCAGGTTAACGAGACGGGTTTCAGGGTTTGTCTGGAGACTGTAAGTTTGATTCAAGTGAGTGTGGCGTACCTCATCTACATCTACATACATAATCCGCAAACCACCATACGGTGCGTGGCGGAGGGTACCTCGTACCACAACTAGCATCTTCTCTCCCTGTTCCACTCCCAAACAGAACGAGGGAAAAATGACTGCCTGTATGCCTCTGTACGAGCCTTAATCTCTCGTATCTTATCTTTGTGTTCTTTCCGCGAAGTGTAAGTTGGCGGCAGTAAAATTGTACTCCAGTCAGCCTCAAATGCTGGTTCTCTAAATTTCCTCAGTAGCGATTGACGAAAAGAACGCCTCCTTTCCTCCAGAGATTCCCACCAGAGTTCCTGAAGCATTTCCGTAACACTCGCGTGATGATCAAACCTACCAGTAACAAATCTAGTGGCCCGCCTCTCGATTGCTTCTATGTCCTCCCTCAATACGACCTGATAGGGACCCCAAACGCTCGAGGAGTACTCAAGAATAGGTCGTATTAGTGTTTTATAAGCGGTCTCCTTTGTAGATGAAGCACATCTTCCCAAAATTCTACCAATGAACCGAAGACGACTACCTGCCTTCCCCACAACTGCTATTACATACTTGTCCCACTTCATATCGCTCTCCAGTGTTACGCCCAAATATTTAATCGACGTGACTGTGCCAAGCGCTGCACTACTAATGGAGTATTCAAACATTACGGGATACTTTTTCCTATTCATTTGCATTAATTTACATTTATCTGTATTTAGAGTTAGCTGCCATTCTTTGCACCAGTCACAAATCCTGTCCAAGTCATCTTGTATCCTCCTACGCTGATTCCGCAATCAGCTATGTGATTATTCGATTAGCTTCAGGTAAGCCGTATCAAGCGAAAGCCTTAGAGGCATCAGACTCTTCTGTAGGCAAAGTTGGCACGGTCGTATGAGCTATCTGCTGCGGTGCAGCAAATTTTTGATGATGATTGTCATGTAACGGATGTGGATTGTCGTTCTTCCCGGAGTACGTCGTCAGATGACACAGGATGGTCTCGTTCCACTCGATCCGACGTGCCCTTGTCAACCCTAAAAAGCGGTCTCGCTGCCAACCTTTTAAGCAAGTTACAATGCAGGAGTCGTTTTGCCCCCACCGTTGGTTCGGCCTTAAGGCAAAATTCGGCCTTAAGGCAAAAGGCGCAACAGTCGTCACAATTCCTGATTTGGCTCCACAGGCAGTAAACGGCTGTCCTCATTCGGTGTCGGATAGTTCCTTCGATTATAGGGCTTGCCCCTTCTGCCACAACCGACGTAAGTGGCGGAAATGTCCGCAGGGGCAACATCGCTGCTGTCTGTGCAACGCAGCATCCTGTTCGCAATATGGACCACTTATCTATTAACACACGTTTTGTGTCAAGCTCACATATCTGACAAACGGCTCATAAGCTTGTGATGCAATCGTCTATCTTGGGGCGCACCATTAAGTGTGAACTCTGTATTGTGGTTGCAGCCTCATCGATCAGTTTGGCTACATTTTATGAAGTGGGTAGCCTTCCGTTACAAGCATTTACCAAAGCGGTGGTTTCCTTTAACTGTGAACGAATTCCGTTGCGGGGTCAACTGGTTGTGGCGGAACAATATAAGAATGTGAAGCGCCAAGAAACATTACTAGTGCTCGATTCTGCCTCAGCTCTGAATATTTTGTTTTCAGGATATTTCACTTCCAAGTTATAGATCACGTTAATTTAGTTTCTCCAGTCATCCCTTTTCATGAACTTGAGTCACTTTTGCACTTCCATAAAAAGTTCTTTGAGCCAAAGTTAGCGAAGGCAAGGGGTTTTCTAGACCATATTCGGCTTACGCCGTCTGTGACATTTAAATTTCGCCATGCTCACCCTTTGCCACTTCATATGAGAGCTATTGTAGATGCTGAATTAAACTACAGAAATTTTGGCTTATTTCTCCTGTATCACTGATCAGTGAACAAGCCGTTAGTTTTAAAAAAACCAATGGGACAATTCAATTGTGTGTCGATTTTAAATCCACAATCAACGCCCAGAGTGAGCTGGAAGCTTATGGATTCAATTCCATTGAGCAGTTATTGGCGAGTTTCGCTGGTGGACACTACTTTTGAAGATTCTATTGCGAGACACCTATCTGTAGTTGCACCTCGATGCTGAGTGACAGCAGTTGCTCATTGTTAATTCGCCGTTTGGCATCTGCAACTTTATACCATGCTACTTTTGGCGTCGTGTCATCTCCAGAAATTTTTCAGCATTTTATTGAGCAGAGATTTCCCCTTATTCCGAACTGCGCAACTTAATTGATGATCTAATTGTCACAGTGGCACCAGGGAAGAACATTTTCCAAAACTTACAGGCAGTGTTTCAGGCGCTGGAGTACAGTGGTATGCATTGTAATTAGGAGAACTGTGGGTTTTTTGCCGCCTGTGTCAATTATTTAAGTCATGTCTTAAGTGGAGGGCATTAAACCAATAGATGACCACTTTTCATCAACTGATAAGTCTCGGTCCGTCAGATCTCGAAGGAGTTGCAGTCTTTCCTCAGCTACACTATAACAAATTCACACGAGAAGCGTTTGGAGATCTCATTACCTCTCACAAGGGGAGGCCGCCAATTGTGAAATTCAGAGTCGATTCATACTGCGCATAATAAAAGCTCATGGCCAGGGGTGTAATGTGGCAAAGCACCAAGATGCACTTCTCAGCCGTTGTCGAGAAAATCGACAGTTAAAAGAAACCGTTGCGGTGAAATACTCTCTACGATGAGTAATTTTCTACAGCGTGGTGGTGCAGCGGTAAGCGCTCGGGTTCGTAATCCGAAGGTCGCCGGACCGAATCTCGCGCCATGCAACTTTTTTTTTAGTATTTGTTTTTTGTAATTCATATATATATATATATATATATATATATATATATATATATATATATATATATATAATTCCCGGCAATCAGTTGCAACAATTATGCATATAATAAGTTGTTGAAACTCGTTTGTCGTGGAAAAACTGGCGACTTCGAACATCATTATGTTTTCCGCAAACAAAGTTGTATTTCACAAATGTTATTAATTGTCTTCATAATGTTAACCACGTATAGTTAACGGAAGACGTAGAAACGAATACGTATAGCGTAAGTCAAACGTTCGAATTAGAATAGAGACCCCACGAACACAAACTTGCTGTGGCAGGTATGAAATATAAACTCCGTTACTCGTTCGTTACGCTTGAAGGACAGATGTTGAATGGGCCGAAACGAGCCGCCCCATAACAGCGTAGTTGCCTGCTAACTTCGAAAGAAGGTAGATGCGGTCCCTAGCGCAAATTATAACATCGTCGAAAATCAGTGCGGACGGGACAGCTTTGGTACACCCTGTTAAACAATCGGAAAAATGGAGGCGGTACAATTGGAGAGCGATCCACCTTCACCAACATGCATAAGCAATTTATTAATAGTTTATATATATATATATATATATATATATATATATATATATATATATAGTTTATATATATATATATATATATATTTGAATTGCAAAAAACTAATAATAAAAAAATTTTGCATGGCGCGAGATTCGATCCGGCGACCTTCGGATTACGAACCCCAGAGCTTACCGCTGCGCTATCACGCTGTAGAAAATCATTAATCGTAGAGAGTATTTCACCGCAACGGTTTCTTTTAACTGTCGATTTTCTCGACAACGGCTGAGAAGTGCATCTTGGTGCTTTGCCACATTACACCTCTGGCCATGAGCTTTTATTATGCGCAGTATGAATCGAATCTGAATTTCACAATTTGCGGCCTCCCCTTGTCAGTCAGCTTCGTAAGACTGACTAACTGGCCAGACGCTTGTCAGTGAGCTTTTATGTTTCTGTACTGCTCCCTGACTTGCTGCCTTTGATCCAAAGAAAATCTTAATACTTGTCACTGATCCATCGCAGTATGGGTTTGGTGCTGTACTGACAGAAATCCAGTCAGAGACGAAAACCCGACTGCTTTCACATCTAATACCCGCACCTCAGACCAAAAGAATTACTCCCAGGTAGAGAAAGAGACTCTGACAATAGTCCGTGGTGTTCAAAAGTTTTGCATTTTCCTGTATGGCTCCGAATTTCACTTATTCATGGATCATAAATCCTAAGGCTGGACTCCCTGACAAAACGGTTCAGGGACTGCCGCGTCAGGCTTTACTCTTTGGCAATTATTTTTACGATATCCATTTTTGCTGATACATTGTCCAAATTGCCCCTGAGTTCGATAGAGAGGAAACAATTTGTATTGAGATTGACGATGCTTTGGATACAGTCTACAAGACTTTCCCATCACCACCCAAGAATTAGCAGTAGCCACATGTCACAATGAGTGTTGCCTAGCGTTGTTGCTGCGGTTCAGTCTGGATGGTCCAAACGCCTTCCTGAGGACGCCAACCTCATTTTCGACGGAATTTCAGAATGAAAAGGCAGCTCAATGTGATCAGGCAATGTTATACGTCAGGGAATGCTGTTGATTACGACAGAGGATGACAAGTGCCACATTGTAGTTCTGCCTTCACTCCGCCAGACGTCCTAAAGTTGCTGTATTCTTTTCACTGGGGAATGTCTTGTATGAATGGGAATGTCTCGTATGAAAGCATTATATCAATGGCATGATCACTGGCCTTCGGTAAGCACCTATATCGAATATGCTGTGGGGCAGTGTCATGTCTATTCAGTGAACCAAGTGGCCTCTCCCTAGAAGTTTTTGCTGCGGCTTCACTGAGCTCAGCCATGGAATAGAGTACAAGTGAATTTTGCTGGTCCTATTCTTGGAGAGATGTGGATGATCCTGGTTGAGTCCCTGTCCAGCTTCCCCTATATAGCACATACGTCCACCAAAAAAGCGCGATCCACCATCACGGCGCGCACGACTGTTTTTGTGACAGAAGGTGCACCAGCCTAGTTGGTCTCTGATAATGGTTCGCAGTACATGGCGTCAGACTTTCAAGAGTACTGTTGGCCCAGTGATATCCAGCACCTGACGGCTGCTCACCTGATCCAGGATCCACTTCGGAGACAGAGCAATTAGTCAGGACATTTAAGACACACACAGCTCCACCCCAGCAAAAGGGCCTAGTCCGGCTAAGCTCCAGCGTGGACAACAGCCTCTTATTTTGCTGAGTACCTCGCGCCCTACGCCCCACCGCAGGCAGTCATGTTTTATGTCCTGTTCCCAGAAGAGCGTATTGGTTTGAATCTGCTATTATGGGTGTCGACTGGGGTGGACTAAAAGTGTGACAGTCCAGCACAGGTGTGGGAAAACTTTTGAAGTCGCGATCGGGGACAATAGGTGCAAGGGACACAGCAACCAGTTATGGCCGCGACGTGAGCATAGCCAGCTGTCTCCTCAGGAATCAAATATAGGGCATTCAACCTGTACGGACGATGTAAGTATTTCCCCTCAGATTATAAGGCAACAGGACTCACTACTCCACACCGTGCTTATTACTTCAGGTCAACACGGCGTTCATCTTATTGTAGAGGGAGAGCAGCTAATTTAAGTTCGTCTGCTCCCTCCGACCCCACTTCAGCAGTCCGTTGAACATGTCAAAGAAGATTTGGTCGTATTTTGAGATTCCCTTGGCTCTGGTGGCCACACCTGAGAATGCTGACGCCCAGATGGAACCACTGGCCAGGCTGCCAGCATGTCTCTCTCCCTTCCTTTGACATAGACCTGTGCATAGACCTGTGGCCATTAAATAGATGTGGGTGGGGTGAATTTGATATCCGCATCCGCCTATAATGCCATGGCAATGGAGGACGCAGAACTAGCGATGATGGTCACCAACGAACAGGTCATGGGAGCTGCCAGTATGGCGCACCCACGCCACTTGTGCTGGAGAGTATCACTTGCTTCCAAGCAGAGAAGTTAAGGCGACCGTCGACTCTCGACAGTTGTGTTTCTGCGGATGTTCTGCCACAGTTAAACGTTTGCGTATTTAGGGGTATTCCCTTTCTCTAGTTGCTCTCTTGTTACATTACATGTTCTCTTGACGTTCAGGTTCGTATTTGGTTTCCATTGGTTTAGCTCTTTGGACGTTTGGACTCTCGCTGTTGGCAACTTTGTAGAGTCCAGATACGCTAAGAATAAACCCAAGCCACTCCATTATTGTCGTTTCCTGCCAGGTTTCCATGTGGCCTCAATATTCGAAATCTGCTGTTCCAGTTGACCCACGCTCCCTGGGTGAGCTACTCTTCATTTGCTTTTAGAATCTTCCTTTCTTTTGTAATATGTTTTGGACTCTGTGCCAATTTTTATGAAACACTACCTTAATAGCTGCCGACTCCGACTCGTCACTCCGGCCCTCGGTCTTGTCACCATCGTTCGTTCGTCACTGTTCGCTTTTATCCACTGTTCCTTCAAAATTGGCACAGTAACCCGTGTTTTTTCTTGACTATTCACAGCTCAATGATCTCTGTGTCCAGTGGCTTCGGTTCTTTGTGTAACAAATTTGTACCACGGATTACCTCATCAAATGGGAAGTAGTTTGATCTCTCCACATTCATAAGCAAAACTGCCAACTATCCTTTGTAGCTCCCTCCACCTGTCATTCTCTTGGCTACAGTTCGTCGTCATACACGGTCGGACATTCTTCGCAAACATCGTCGTCGTTAGCGCATGGTGCTCGTAATAATTCGTCTATCAGTTTCCTTAAATCTAGTCGAAATAGCGCAGGCCCTTTATCATCCATCCCGTTGTAGCCCTTGTAATCACCTTCTCCTGACTCCGACTCATCACACATCTGGTCTTCCCACTGATCGCTGTCGTCATCTTCGGTGCTAATTCCCTACCCAGTTTCCTCTCCTCTTCCGTTGAGATCGTCCTCCTGATTTTTCAACAGATGAATTCCTCGTACCTCGTCTTTCCCTTTTGTAACAATATTATTTCTGGGGTCGACCTACCTAAACCTGCTTAATTGGGAATGATTGCTTCCTGTTTCTTATCTACATCAATTAAGGATTCCAGTTCACTCTGTTTTGCGCACGTGAATGACTCGCGTATTCGACACAATCTTTCTGCTTGTTCAGTTTTGCAATACGTTTGCTCTGGGTTCTGGTTTCATCATTCACGTGTGCCGTCGGCATTGTTTTGCCATGGCTCGTGAGCTGCTGAAGACCCTACAATGCATCCCTCTTCCCCTCATTTGTTTCACCAATGTAACAATTACTGAACTTGTAAGACGTCGTGGTCTCCTGACCTTCATTGCTTACATATTCCGCCCTCACAATCATATTCCGCACATCAAGACGCTTCATTCGAACCCAAACTCGATAAGATAAAGTCAATGTTGTATGAATTCATGTAAACGATATGCAAATAACTAATAAATCGCAAGTGCGCACCGTGGTTGAAGTACTCGAGCCTGGCGTACACACATACATTCCAGACAAGATGGTCACAGGAGCTTTTAATTCGAGAGGGGCAACCACACGCCAGGAGGCTAGTCCCAACCCATCTACGTCGGCCGGTGGACGCCCGTGGAGCAGACAGCGTTCGCCCGAGGGAAAGGAGGAACGACCCGTGTTTGGCTTAAAAGCAAATTCCGCTACATTGTGTGGGAGCGGCCAGCCTACGCATTCTTTACACATAGCACGCAGTTTCTGAGATTTTCACAGGGAGACAGCAAACGCCAAACGCCGATACTACAGATTTCCGGATTGGTCGCCTTAAACGAAACGTAATTATCCCGTTTTAGAAGAGCAATGCTGATTGGCAGACGATATTTCTGACGCCTTGAGCTGAAGGAATAATGGAAGAGACCGAAAGATATACCCCTTCACGTCTGGCGTGGAGAGGCACCCTTCCGTTGTCGCTCTTGGAGCGAGGAACAAGTCTCTCCTCAGTACTTCACCTCTGTCGAGAGCGAATCGAAGTGCGACTCAATATTGAGTCCTTGCGATTAAGCGTTGTTCACTGTGTTGGCCGACACACTTATTGTGCGTTGTGAACGGACAGAGTTATAGTTAAACGCCTGTGAGCGAATTTTCGAGTGGCATCGCGGTGGACTGGTTATCTGACCAGTGTACAACGCGAATAGTTAGACTAGGGGCGAATAGGAGTCCTTGACTTCATCAAGGCGTAGGGAAAGTTTGATTGGTGAAGGTCAATCCAGACAGAACGAGAGTTACCTTATTTGTTAGCAGCGATCAGCGCAGACAGCAGTCATCGCAGCTTACTGTATTGTGTGCTACAGCTCTTGCGAGCCCCATATTTCCTCCACAACAGTACACTTGAATGCATTTCACACGCGACAGCCTCGAGCGTACCTAGTGACATTCTAAACGATAATTATTCAAGTTGAGTAGGCGCGACTCTCAGTCATTCTGCCAAGTTAATAACAATCTTAAACTTTGTATAGAAATTTCATTAGCGAATCTTATCCTTGAGAGGTAACTTCACATTCCGAAAAGAACCAGGATATAACTTGTTCAATTCATAACTAAAAAAAAATGGTTCAAATGGCTCTGAGCACTATGGGACTCAACTGCTGTGGTCATCAGTCCCATAGAACTTAGAACTACTTAAACCTAACTAACCTACGGACATCACACACATCCATGCCCGAGGCAGGACTCGAACCTGCGACCGGAGCAGCAGCGCGGCTCCGGAATGAAGCGCCTAGAACCGCACGGCCACCGCGGCCGGCCATAACTAAAAGTTCCATTGTGATTTCTCAGAGTTTTTGCAAAATAAATAATAATTTTTGTTAGTTTCATGTTTTTCTTACACTAACTAGCACTACCCCAGTACCCAAGTATCCCACTAGTTACGTAAGAAATTTTTGTGAATTTTTGTGTCATTTCCTTACAGCGGACGACTCCAGAAGATATTTATTGCTGAAAGTTTATCAGGCATTTCTCTTTAGAACGTTAGGAGCGTCTGTCTGACTTGTTGTTGGTTGGTTGGTTGTTTTTGGGGAAGGAGACCAGACAGCGAGGTCATCGGTCTCATCGGATTAGGGAAGGACGGGGAAGGAAGTCGGCCGTGCCCTTTGAAATGAACCATCCCGGCATTTGCCTGGAGCGAATTAGGGAAATCACGGAAAACCTAAATCAGGAAGGCCGGACGCGGGATTGATCCATCGTCCTCCCGAATACGAGTCCAGTGTCTAACCACTGCGCCACCTCGCTCGGTGGTCTATCTGGCTTTTGTAGCAGTGTGGGGGTGGACATTGCATCTTGCAGGAGCCACAGGGTAAACGGTACATCTCAGATTAATCCGTTGCGCAGAATAACAGAATAGCAGATCAACCCCACGCTCACAAACTGTTTCACTGGCGCCTGGTACGATTGGAGTCCTCATCATTTCAGATCGAGAGAAGTTCACCCGCTGTGGCCACCAACTTCAATCTTTCTGACACTTTCTCTATTTCTACATTGTTGAGCTTGATTACTCACGTCCCGTATTTGTGTGCTATCCATGGGTACCGCATCACTTCGCGCTGCGAGTTCACTTTCAGTATTCTCTGCCGATTTGGCTTACTATCTTCTTGCCTCAGAAACGTTTCCATTTACCTCAGAAAGATTATTTCCTACAGGAACCTCTTTATTTACTTCTACGTCCCATTGATTTACTGTGTCAAGGTCCGACCAAACTTCAGCTGACTCTCTTCGAATTTCTTGGAAAGCGCCTTTGATCTCTGAGATATACCCTACACTCTCGGTTTGCTTCTCACTAGCGACCTTCTGCGCATTTTTTTTCCTTACCTCAGGGCTCTGTGCCTCAATGTTCTTCCGTATTTCGACACCTTATACCCTCTGCTTGTCATATGCCGCAGTCAGATCAAGTATCGCACTGAGCAAATTTCGCATTTTGTATTTGAAGATATAGAATCATATTCTGGGACCCCTAGAAGCCCAAGGCAGGGGACAGGTGTGCCTCTAACCTGTATGGTTTTTAAATGTGCGGGATCAGAGGCTCCTGGTATCTGACAGCCCGCGGGGACGGGCATGCCTGTTGCTCACTGGCACAATGTTCCAGGACGAAACTGAGGACCATTAGGCTCTCGGTTAACAGGAATGTTTGGGACCTGATAATATGTTACTTGACTGTGGTCGACATTGTTCTACAGAACTACTTTGTTTTCCGAAAACTGATCTTCCTCAAATTCAGTGGCGTACCTTTCCTTGCTTTCCCTTGAAAGTGGACCTTGATTCCTAGTGGACCATTATGCCTACTACACCTGTTGACTGCGAAGGCCGAGTCCTTTGCACATCAGAGCCGAAATACACAAGAAATACTCAGCTGTCCTACCCAGTGAATTTATTAGATGGAATCCAGCACTAATCTGTACTTTTAACTGATAATCTTCCTCCTGCCATACAAAAATTTTTGTCCCTCAAAGGCTACACAAACACAACAAAAAATATTAGAACACCAACAACACCGTAAAGCAATGCGACAATTCAATGCTACTAATCACTATGCAACTAGGGATTGCGTAACTTCTGGAATACAACTTTACAAACTATACACTTCACTTAACCTAACTACTGATCAAAAGTTCTGCAACATTGCAGATCCTGGCATGTGTCACCTCACAAAAGGTTGCTGTTCTGTCCTGATTCAGGATCCCCTTTCTTTTCTTTTCTATTTGCCACTGTCATGAAATGTCGCGTGAGAGCGATAATGAATGAAGCAACGTAATAACCACCAAATTCTTCGTAAGAGCCTCACATTTACATCAAACAAGCGAAACTGCAACACAAAGGAACACAAGAAATGGAAATTGGCGTCACATGTGAACGAAACAAGCCTCAGAAACTGTGAACAATCTGTTGGAGGAACATCCATAACTGAGCATTATACCAGAGGTTTAAAATACCGCTACACTTGTAAGGTCCTTTTATTTAGAACACGACCGGTTTCGGCCTCTTATACGCCCACCTTGTGGCGTTATTAGTTCGTGCTGTGACTCCGAGTGTAGCGATGGACTAGTTCAGGACGTGGTGTATTACCAGCGAAAGCAGAGCACGAAGTCACAGCACGAACTAACAAAACTGAAGATGGGCGTATAATAGCCCGAAACGGGTCGTATTCTAAATAAAAGAACCTTACGACTGTAACGGCATTTTCAACCTCTGGTTCAGAAACTATGTTTAACACAGTGATGGATACCCTACTGCTCACCACTGATTCTCAGAGTACGTTTGGCTGTATTATTAATTATTAATATTCAAAGAGCGGCTTAACGAACCTGCGACATGATAACATTATCATCCTGGAAAAAAAATTCAGAGATAATTTACAAAATTCTTCACATACAGATTTAGGTATCGATTTTGCCATTCATTTCGCTCGGATTTTTTAAAGATCTTATCAACCACTAGACTGACAATTCGATCTATGGGAACACACACATGCCTGGTAAGCAAGCAGAAAGGCAGCCAATCTTGGTGATATTTTATCCTGAATAAGTTCCGAAAGAGTTTTAGTAATTTTGGAGTTTCGTTGAAGTAACTCAGTAAACACCTACATCGGTATACGAAATCACTTAATCGGTCCTATACCATTTAACAAATACTAGGAGGGCTCATAAGAACACATCTTACTCACTTTGTGGTCACTGCTTCTCTATGTTCTTCAAGCCTTTTAGAAAGCCACGTTAGTCACCATTTGACTGTTGCGTCTTTACAGGACGGAGGCCGATCAAACTAACTGCCTCTGCCTCCAGACTCACCCAATCCGGTGGGCGCCAGAAAACCCCAAAAAACTTTTGGTCTTGTTCCCACTGAAGCCTACCGGAAAAAATTCGAACAGTAAAGTCTGGGAAATTTCCACACTATCTTACATGTGCCCTAACTTGGCCAGTCCTAGAGCGTTACTTTTAAAAGAGCGAGAAGCTCATTGTCTGTAGCCAGTTTAAGAATCGAAACTCCCCAACCCAGCCACAGCAGAAGCAGTACTACCTGTTCTTAAAACAGTGACTGCCAACCAACCATTACCAGTACTTAAAGTACCATTGTTATTAATACTAAAATTGAATGCACTTACTACAAAATCAGAAAGACAATCAAAGATAGGGATAGGGCAAATACTTTCAGTACATTTTTAGCGACTCTGACTCCATTGCCACTCTTCACTTCAACATTCTCAATAGTCTTGTAACCGGCAATGCCCGTCGATGTCTGTAATGTGTTCTCTTGTAAATAGGCAGAAGCTACGTGTGAAAAATAGGATTCAACTGAAAATTACAGAGCCTCTACAAAGAAGAAATACGAAGATATACTCACTAGTTACAAATAGATCCACAATTACTCAATCATCCTAACGTTTTAGAGGCTATTCTTGATGGTAAACATGGTTAAATGATGGCACAGATTGCTGACGTGAAATATAGTGAGATGAAATTAATGAACAATGGTTTCCTAGACAATCTTTCTGCCTGCTTTCATTTTATGTCAACAAAAAACAGCAGATTAACATGCTAGATTAACTGAAAGTAATTTAATTGGTCCTGAGAAACATTATAAGAAAGAGCGGCTGATACAGTACCCTTTCAAAAGAAAAACAAGAAACATGTAATAAGGCATGAAAATATGAGGTATACATCTGTTTATAAGGTCCATGCTGCACTAATGTCAAAATTATATGGGACATATCGTCGCAGAAAGTAGTTCCTATTTATCGGCTCTGAGCTAGGTTTTCTTAAGTTTTTGTGTTCCCCATTATCAGCTGGGCTGGTTTTTGCCTGATCCTACATGGGTCATTACTCGCACAATATATTAAAAATCCACTTGTGTCTTTTTCTATACACAGTAACTGCACGTTTGACAACACGATGGCAGTTTGGGAGTGAGAGAAAACATGAATAACCAGCTTCGTGATATTGTTTACCGCACAAAATGAGATGGAACCATTCTTATTCCAATAAGATCAAACTCAGCGGTGGCCAAATGTCCAATATCCATTCTCATATTGTTGGCAGGTAGTCCCCACATTTGGCAGCCACAGGTTCGAAGTTCAGAACGTTTGGCCACTGCTCGCAGAGGAATGCGAAGCTTTCCGATACATGACGATTGTTGCTATGCAAGCGAAGCACGTCGTTCCGACTTCCCCGTTCGCCCTCTGCAGCCATCAGAAAGATGTGCGTGTAGTAGAGGCTCGCTACTTCTCACTATCTTATGATCAAATGAAGGTATTTTTCTTCGCGGATGATTACAGCTTTAATCTGAAAATTGCCATAATGCGTGCTTTGATTTGGTGAGAATAAAACACGAAAATTAGTTATCCGACAATGTGTAAATAGTGTCGAATGAGGCAGTATGTGCGGGTTGCCATACAGATAATTTACGTCCTTGTCTTTTTTTATTTGAAGCTATGTGTAATCTCAGTAACAGGTGGCAGTTCTGTTCCATTCTGTCTAGGCTGTTTGACAGGTCGCCACACGTGAAGAACAACTGACACACTGAATGAATGTTTCTATATCCTTATCCGAATACAGAGCAGTTTCAGATGGCTATCTCCCTGATTCGTGTCGTTGCTGTTACTTTCCCAGTCAATCGGTTGTAGACAGCAGCTTTGCCAGGTGTTGCATTTCCTTCCAATGAAGCTTTTTCACAGACGTCAACAGTTTAAAATGTCCAAGACTGCAGAATTACTCATTTATTAAACTGACCGATTTCGCCAAGTATAATCGGCCGCAGTAATATTATGAGCACCATTTGGCTGCAGCTGGCAGCTTGGTCACAACGGAAACAACTGCAACGGATGCAGCTGTTCACTACTGTAGCTAAATGGTGCTTATAATCTTCAAATGACCGAGTATACGTGCCGATACCGGTCAATTTAATAAATGAGGTATTCTGCAATTTCAACTGTTTTAACTAACTGATCATCAGGAATAGATCGCTGTTACCTCCTAACTGGTCCGCCCCCGGTAGCTGAGTGGTCAGCACGACAGAAAGTCAATCCTATGGGCCCGGGTTCGATTCCCGGCTGGGTCGGAGATTTTCTCCGCTCAGGAACTGGGTGTTATGTTGTCCTAATCATCATCATTCCATCCCCATCGACGCGCAAGTCGTCGAAGTGGTGTCAAATCGAAAGACTTGCACCCGGCGAACGGTCTACCCGACAGGAGGCCCTAGTCACATGACATTTTATTTATTTACCTCCTAACCATGTTGTTGAAAATTATGAAGTTCAAATATCGCTCAATCGATACTATTTATGATCGCAGGAACAGACTTCATATTGGCGATACTTCTGGTATACCTAAATTAGACATCTACTTTGTTCATTAAAGGTGTGTTCACAAAGTAACGAAACATTTTGTAATACAATGAATTTACTGTCTTTGTATTGGTAAACATGCATGAAGTATGCATGTCAAGTGTTAGTGATGTTGCATACTTAGTCGGCTGTTAGCTGTAGAAAAGATTAATAGTGATTTGATATTTTCGACATTTATTTCTTCGTTATAAAATGGATTATACAGGGCGATAAACTGCAGCAAAGTGTCTAACATGCTATGTATTCGTTCTGATGAGTGAAACAAAGGTTTACGAGTGGTATAACGTCGATAAGATGATCGTGAAGTTGTTGAAGATGACGAGCGTACTGGACGTCCCAACACATCAACGGATAAATACAGAAAATAGTGGAAGAAATTATTATGTATCATCATCGTATCACAGTCCCAAAACCCATTGATGATGGTAATGTAGCAGCTAGCTATGATATGCCAATTTTTCGGATGCTTTGGATGCAAAGCGGATGACAACAAAGTTTGTTCCAAGATAGACGAATTTCGAACAAAATAGAGTGACAAAAACGATGTGGTCAGAGGTCGCTAGACGAGGTCAACAACGATATGGAACTAATGAACATGCGACAACGGATATGACCTCGAAACTAAGGCTTAAGGCGCCTCCTCACAGTTCGTTGCATGTTCGTGAATTTTGTGCCAAAAACAATTATGTAATGATGCCCGAAACTTCTTATTTGTCGGACAGACCTTATAACCTTTTTCTGCTCCCAAAAATAAAGAAAGTCTTAAAGAATCGTCGTTTTACAAACAATGTATTAAAACCGCATCGCTGAGGGAGTCAAAATGCGTTCGGAAAACAGAGCCCGAGAAGTGTTTCGGGAACGTGAAAAGTGCTGATTTAAATCTACAGCACGTAATGAAAGTGTTTGAAGGGATTACGTTGATGTGGTAGTGTAAATAAAATTCTTTGCGTAAAACAAAGATGTTGGTTACCTTTATAACACGCCTCATAACAATCGCCTTACGAATCACAATAAAAATTCTTTCTGTGTATTGCGTGATGGTTAATTTTTGGCTAACCTTAACCATATCCTACTATTAACTATTTTTATATTTTTTTTATTTTCAGTGAATTATGTAGACAGATGTGTATTTTCAAGCATCCAGCAGAATATTTTGTGTACAAAAAATAGTTCGAACATTGAAACACGTATGTTCTGTAGCAGCGATGGCGAGCCATGACAATCTCTGACCAGAGAGTAGTAGCGCGTGCGAGTTGCGAGAGAGCAGTTGCGTATGGGCAGTCTGTCGGCAGTAGTAGTCTAGTACAGTTGTGTGAAGAGTCGCGAGTGGGACGCAGTCCGCGGGCGTCGACATGGGTCTCTGGTCAAGATGCTAAATGATGTATATTGTTAAATAAGGTAACGAAGCTGCATTGCGCACATCAGATAATGTAATGTATATTTATTGTAATTAATTTTCAAGAAGTGCCCCAATAATAATTTTGTTTTGAAAGTATTTTAACAAAAGAGCCATTTAATTAAAAAAATATTTCCCTTAACAAAAGTTTCAGTTAAATTCAAAAAAAATATTTGCGATGCATTTCCTCCAAGCTATGGCGAAAAATAAGAGCAGATGCAGTTACAGTGAGGTAAGAAATCAATTCTAAATTTTTGCACAGGCCAAAAGATCGACATTTCGGTCTATTTGCGTTTTTCATTGTCATTGAGATTTAATTGTCATTAATTTGTCTTTTATTATTTTGTGGGGAGCTTACACTTGGGTCAGATTGCGATTTTTACATTTAATTGTCATTGTCAGTAGATTAAATTGCTGGGAGGATACACTTGGCTCCCATTTATTATTTTTTATTTAAATATTTCTGTGGGGACGATATTGCTTCGTGGCTCCATTATTTATTTAACTTTGCTATACAAAATTTTCGGTGGGGAGGTTACAACATTTACGTCTCTCTCCGTCATGAATTCACAGCATAATTTTACTGAAAGGATGGACTGGTTGGTAGTACAAATCCTGACTCATCAACAGATCGCCCGTTTGCTAATGAAAGGAAGTGTTGGAGTAGAAATTGTAGAGGCAGATCAAGGTATGACAGTAGGTTGTAGGTTGCACTAGTTATCCAAATATAAAACGCGTGGATAGGATTCAATTGTCTAGAGAGATAACCATGATTTCTGCCGTTTTTATAATTTATTCATGTTTTTTGAACTACATTCAGCTATGAATATCGTTAATACCTTGCCAATATGCAAACTTATGACACTGTATGGTCAGATACCATTTTAGATCCACCCTTAAATGGTGATCACTTTCTTAATTTAGGAGCAAGACGCTGTTATCTTCAAGCAGAACCACGCCTACGGATTAGCAATGGCATTGACACCGTTTCTCCTTGTGTGTCACTCACTGCCAACGTACCAGTATTTAACGGCAAATTGAGACGAATGTTCATTGCCTACGCTGACGTAATCACCCCACAGAATCATTTAGTCTTCGTATATAAGCCATTAACAGAGAGTAGTCCCTTCGGGACAATTGATGGACACATTGAGATCGCCGGCGCTGGAGGTAGCTCCCTCCGTATCACAGTGCAGCGCGCCTTACCAACAAAAAGAGGCCCTCCATTCGTTTCCTCTGCTTTGATGAGAAGCGCACCCTTCGTGCGACCACTTATTGCGGCGAGCCTGCAGGAAAAGCGCACCCTTCCCCCCTCGTCGGGCGCCTGCTGTTGCGCGGGAGCGCCAAGTGCTTTCACGCCCGAATACCGCAGCAAATTTCATAATGGCATTTAACTGAAATTTATGTCATACCCGCGCGAGGTTTGCACACAGAATTTATCGCTTCACCGCGCTTGTGCGGTTTCGCTTTAATATCGGCGTAGGGGAGTGTAAAAATTGTGTGCCTAGCCCTTCAGCGGAGGAAAACAAATATTAAGGACTCGTCCGGCTACCACTATTATGTGTAAATCGTCCCCACGACTGCGACCTAAACACGTGCAGCCATTTCGTTTTACGTATGCGTAAATGCGTGCACAATGCACCGCCAGACACTGCGGCGAGAACTCTACGCTGGCCACCGTTGCCGACGACACAAACTTCTGCCGATCTCTATCTCTTTCGGTTCTCTTTTCGCGTTTTCTCCCATCTTTTTCCCCCTAACACTCTTCCTCCTCGTGTTCCCCCCGTTTCGGTCCTGTTGCGCAATAGCAGGGAAGTTCTATCTTCCCTAGGGGGCTATATCGAAGTTTTTAAGCCAGTGATATACAAGCTGGGTAATGTAACTCGAGGAGAAAATTGGCGTAATAAAGTGGAAATTGTTTTCTGGACTGGTTCGGTAAACTGTCGGACGAGCGCGGTGCTGGATCGTTAAGCTCCGCCTATGAGGATGTTATCCGCTTTTTAATGAAGAGATAATATTTTAGCTCTCGGGCAATTTTGTTCTTCGCCATAAAAAAGCCCTCATCCTTAGCGATCGGTTACATGGCCGTCATGTAACTGGTGAGCCACCATTAAAAATGATCATATAGCTGTTGAGAACAGTAAACTACAACTAACTATATTTGTTTTAGGTGTGTTCTTTGATACATTAATTATTTTCGACTGACAGACGTGAATGAAGTAGCTTGTATACTTGGCGGAGCACAACACGTAACTGCCACTGGATCAATAGGTGCTTATACACACGCATACACACACACACACACACACACACACACACACACACACACACACACACACACACACACACAAACACAAAACACGTAGCCACATGCGCACATACAAAAGGAGGTCGTGGGATGGCTACGAATACATATCTTATAAACACCATACACTAGGAACTATGGGCAGAGAGTTACTGTGAACAGTTCAGTGATAGGATTACTTTTGTCACAGTCGAGAGTAAATCAACGCCAACAGTGATATTTCAGGTATACACGTCGTCAAAACAAGCAGAAGACGAAACACAGAGAATATATATAGGAAACAGAACGAGTATGTAAAGGAAGACGAAAATCTAGAAATGATGTGGGTCTGGAATACTGCAGTAAGGGAGGAAATAGAAAAAGAATACTTTAGTAGGAGAAGAAATAGAAAAAGAGAATATGAAACAGGAATTAAAGGGGAGAATTCCGTTCTGCAATAAATTTTCGGTAGTAATAATCAATAGACTGTTCAAAATCACAACAAGAAGAAAAATACCTGGAATCAGTCTGGTGACGCAGGGAAGTCCCTGCTGTATTACATCCTGGTCAGACAGAGATTTCAAAATAAGATATCGGATTGTATACCCAGCACACGATATATGATGGGATCTTAATTTAGTAGTGATGAAGACCAGGCAGATGTTCAAGAGAATTCCCCTGAAGAAACAGTGTGTAAAGACCGGGGATGCTCAAATACTGAAAAATCATGACATGCATTTCACGTTCTTTAAGGCTGTAGATGTGACGACAGAGAATTCCTCAGTTGTAGTTCAGCGGAAGAGGAATGGACATCTCTAAAAATGGCAGTCACAAAAGTTGCAGAGAGCGATATTGGTGTACGGAAAGTAACTGGAACGAAACCTAGGGTAAAGTCAGAAATGCAGTAACTGATCGACGAAAGAAGCAAGTATAAAAGTCATCAGGAAAAGACGGGTACACAGTAGTATGTCACTTAGAAATGAAATAAACAGGTACTGTAGGAAAGCTAAAGCGAAACTGTCGGAGCTAAAATGTGTAAAAAAACCGCAAAAGAAACGGTCGGCGTTGGGAATGGTTATGCATACAGTATAGTGAAAGCAACTTTCGGCGAAAATAAAAGGGTGTCAACCTTAAGAATACAGTGGAAATTCCACTGCCTACTGCAGAGGAGAGAGCAGAGTGGAGGAAAGGGTACACATATGGAAGACGTAGGGGATCCAATAGTCAGAGATTAAAAGTGCTTTGGAAGACTATGATATCAAATAACGTGGAAGGCATTGGTAACACTCCCTCGCAATTTCTGAAGCCACTGGAGGATGGGAAAATTAGATTTTTAGACTGGATAATCTATGAGACTAGATATACGAGTATACCATAAGATTTTTCGGGAAAATGTCATCTACACAATACCAGTAGTAGGAAGGGCAGAGGAGCATGATAACCGTCGTACAGTCCGTTTAATAGTCCGTGTATCTTCGTTACTAACGAGAATAATATCCAGAGGAATGGCAAAGAGAACTGAGGATCTATTAGATGACGACCAGTTACGCCTTAGGAAAGGTACAGGCACCATTAAGGCAGATCTGGCGTTGCGCATAATTATGGAAGCAAGAAGTAAGAAAAATTAGGATATCATCAAAATCAAGATTAATTGGATGTGTCCGCCTAGAAAAAGCGTTCGAAAATGCGAAAGGGTCGAAAATGTTTGAAATTATCAGGAAGATAGGAGTAAGCTTTAGGGAAAGGCGACAAATATGAAATACGCACAAGAACGAAGAGGTGAAGATAACAATGGAAGAACAACAACGGAGTACACGCATTAGAAGATGCATGAGAGTGGCGCAGACTGTCGCCCCTAGTGTTCAATCTGTACATCGAAGAAGCAACGATGGACTATAAGAAATGTTCAGGAATGGGGTTAAAAGTTAGGAAGAATGGATATCAGTGATAAGATTCGCTGGATTCATTGCTATCATTAGTGAAAGTGAAGAACAATTACAGAGCCTGTGGAATACAATGAACAACCAATGAGTACAACATATGAACATATGGTACATCGAGGAAAGGTAAAAGTACTGAAGAATAATTGAAATTATAACAGAGATAACCGTAACATCAAAGTTTGTCACAACGAAGTAGATGAGTTAAAGAAATTCTGCTGCCTTCGAAACAAAAAGCACATGACTAACGAAGCAAAGATGACATATACAGCAGACTGTCATAGGTAAAGAGGGCATTCCCCGACCAAAGAAGTCTTCTAGTATCATTAAGCTGAAGACATTTCTGAGAATGTACTTCTGGATCACGGCAATCATGTATTGTAGGATGCTACAGGATTATGTAGTAAGCTACGTGGATGATAAGAAATGAGGAGATTTCAGACAGATTGGGCTAACATGTGGAGAAGAATGACAAGGCGCAGGGATAGAATTATAGGACTTGTCGTAATACAGCACGCAGAAACTTCCAGGCTACAGAGAGAGCTATGTCGGGTAACACTGTAGGGGAAGAGAGAAATTAGAATATCTCTAACAAACAACTGATGGCGTTCGGTGCAAGTGCTACTCTAAGAAAAGCAGTTTGGCACAGGAAAGTAAGCTATGGTGGGCCGCATCAAGCCAGTCAAAAGACTGATGAGTCAGAAAATAAAATTGTCAAATGATTTATCACGAACAAGAAGATGCTCCTTTCAAACTTGAATTGTTTTTTACCGTTGCCGCCATAATGAACAAATAATAAACTCCTTTCATAATTACGGCAGCCGAAACCTGCTTTCAGATTTCGGTTCCTCTCTATGTCGGGAATCATTACTATCAGGTTTCTCTCTGAAATATCTTTAATGCTTTAATTAGTGGTTGAATTTTTAGGTTCTTCGAAATAAAAATGAAGTGCAAATTATGACTGCATCGGATCCCGAATCTGCCACCTGATTTAACATTTCCGTTTCTTCTGGACATACTCTTTGCTTCCAGCCTTGCGGTGGGACCCCCGCGCACGTTACAGCATGTGGCGATTCTGGGAGTGTACGTAACACGTGGTGTTTCAGTCGGTTTGAAGAGACTGTTTCGAGTGTGGGGGTGAGGAGGTGAAACACCATCGCGCACAAATCCTGCCTGTGTCAGCCACTTGCCAGAATGCTCACGCTACTGCCACTGCACACTTCCAGTTGCTTGCCGAAATTCCTCTACCTCGGCCACATAGTTTTTGTTCAGAACCAGCTTTCACTCTCTTTGGAACGTCCCGCTGGTATTGCAGTTCCCTGCACGCCTGAAGAAACACCTCCCCGTATCCTAGGGCTAGTCTGAAACAGTAGCTAGGTATCGGTTGCCCAGATCACGGAAACCGTAAGTTTAGTGGCCCCGCAAGAGGGAAAAACCGGTCCCTATTTCCAGGCAACTACGACAATGGAAGTATAACGGGCCACACAGCGGCAGAAGGCAACTCTGCAAGGGGAGCCATCTCAAGCAGATCACCGTGAATTACTGTAAACCGTCGTCTTCCCATCGCCAATGCCACTGGATTCTGTTAATGAGGTAACTCTGTTCCGCTGGACTCTGCTGAAATTCGTCTTCTCGTCCATGGTGAGCTACCCTTTCAGCAGCGTTGGACTACGGGTCTGAAAGATTTCTACTGGAAATGCAGTCCCATGCGTTGTGTGGATCTGACCTTGCTCATCATAATTATCAAGTGTCACTGTAGCATCCTGTGATACATTCCGAACTTTTGCAACTCTACGTGTTACTTCCTGCAACTTTTCCCGGTTATAGTCCTCTGGAAATTTAAATTCTCTTATTGTTTGGTGGTCAGCAAATACCGTAACCACAAAAGATATTATTTATTGTTATACACTGGATCACCTCCAGATTTTCAAAATAATGTATCCTGTATTGTGTCAGAATAATAGATATATTCCAGAACTCATTGATGTTGTCTAATACTTTAAATTTGAAACAATAAGGACAAAAATATATACTGGATGTCTCACGAATTTTCTATGGAATTCCGTCTTCCCACTACTTAAGGGCTATTGCGCTGGAGAATCTCCACATTGTTCAAAAACAGCAAGAACTGACAGTTAGTTTTATATAGTACTACCAGAAACTATTTTGCACAACTACAGGCTCGCATACCAGAAACAAACAGGCATCGAAAATTCTAAATCTGACAACAGTCTTGAATGTTAATATCTTATCATTAAATTTGTCAAACAGATATTTACGTTAATCCATTTGATTTAAACTTTTAAACCAGTATAATTTTAGACACTCTTTAACTGAAACAAATTAATCTAAACATTTAGTTTAATGAATCACAGCTGTACCTGTAATTCCTTTCAGCGCGGACTTCAATTCCTATATATATTCTTAACGAATATTTTGGCTCGAACATTTGTCTTAGCGGAGTAGCTGAAATACAATCACCGTACCCAGACGAAAGATGCTTTTAAAAAAGGGAAAACTTTTTTTAATACATCTATATGTGTCTTCACCTACAATCCGTAAGACAAATTACAATTTGTGGCAAAGGATGTCTCTGGTAACATTACTTTCCTCTTTCTGTGCACTCTTTGGAGTGTCTGAGAGCATAGGTTTACAGCAAATTCTTTATGCATCGCAGGCTAGCCTAAAGCGATTTTTAGAATGACATATTATGTGACATCCGCTAATGTTATCCAAGCCAAAACCTCTACAGTCAGCAGCTGAGCTTTTCTAATCTGTAACTTCCGGGAAGATAAAAAATATACGCTCGAAATTGAAAACTTTGCGTTCCGCGACCAAATTGTCCCCCGACTGAGCCATCCGAGAGAGACTGAGGATCAGCCTCACAGCTATACTTCCGCCAGTAACTTTCCTCGTATCTTCAAAACTTTACAGAAATTCTTCTTCTTAGCAGGAACAGCACTCACGGAAGGAAGGATACTGCGAAGAAATGGCTCAGCCACAATTTAGGGCACAAAGTTTTGATCTGCCAGGAAGTCAGAAATAAGTGCATACTCCACTTCAGAGTAAAAATTCATTATGGATTTTTTTAGAGGGAGCAGTTTTAGGGGTACACAAGAACGAGAATTCGGCTCGATGAAACAGACACTGTATTGGAACTAAATTGTCTAGTTCTTCCATAAAAACAAATTCTGCTTAACTCAGCGTCCCTATTGGTTGCTGCCTTTGGTGACATGAGACAAAGTCAGTGACAAAGTGCGACAATATGGCATCCCTCTTCACTTTTGCACTGCTTCTTATCCGCAGTTGCTGAAGTGAACTCGAGCAAATTCGCATTTATTAACTGTTCGAAGCCTTCTTTTGGAACATTTGAGACTTACAAGGGAAATTACCTATCGCACCCCACTCAGATTTAGTGGTAAGATGGCCCAGTGAATAGCCGGTCAAAAACTGAACACAGATCAAATATGAAAAACAGCAAGAAGGTGTATTGAACTGTGAAGAAAAAAGCAAAATCGAAACAATGATGGGGCCAAGTTCAAGATCAAACGAATCTCAATAGCCACGGCGTTGTGGTTATGTGGCCACAGAGTTGGACTACGAAGGTGGAGATCGGTGTTCAAATCTCCCTTGTGGTTATGAACTTTTCGTCCGGTCATTGACCTGTCTGTTCGCTGTATTCAAATTTGTGTCTGTGTCCTAGTGTAACGTCCGTTTGCAACAGTGAGGTGTAAGGAAGACGTATGTAGCTCCGTTTGTGCTACACAAGTACCAAGTCTTACGAATCTTTCGTTCCGTCTTGGAAGTTTGACTCTTGAATTCCTTTGTTGTAACATAGTTCACACACGTTTATTTGTTGTTTTCATTTCTGTGAGAGATCCATCCGGCACTTCACCTGCTCTCACTATTCATCGCATTTAATTGCAACGGTAATACAGGGGGGTAGGCAAAATAATGTGGACAGTGGTAGTAATGGGATGGTTATGTTTGACGGCCAACAACGCAGGTAAGGCACGTGTCGCACTGGATTGTGCGTGTTCAGGCATCAGTGCAGATTGTTTACGTGTAGTGCACACTACGTATTTACATTCAGAGGCGGAGGTCGACGTGCAATGAAAGACCTAACAGAGTTCCAATGAGGGCAGACTGTGGGGGCCCGATTAGCTGGAGCATCAGTAACCAAGACAGCCAACGTACTGAATGTACTGTTTCAATAGTCATGACACAAAACGTGGAAAGACATCATCTTGTAAACGTAATACCGGACGCAAATCAAAACTAAAAGACAGAGATCGTCGTACACTAAGACGAATTGTGTCAAAACAACTGAAAACTACGGCTGCTAAAGTGACTGCAAAGCTCAATCCATCTTCGAGACCCCGTATCCATCGACACTGTCCGCCGAAAACTCCATAAAGCGAATATTCATGGACGAGCTGCTATACCGAAACCATTAGACAACTAGGCAAAGAAACGTTTTAATGTGTCAGGAGCATAAATCGTGGACGGCTGATCAGTTGAAACACATCATACGATTCGACGAGTCATCGGGCATGGTATACGTCTGGTCAGCGCCAAAAGAAGCCTACAATCCTGATTGCTTGACTGCAACGGTTAAGCATGTGATGGTGCAGCCCCCGCCCTCCCCCCCCCCCCCCCCCCCCCGCACCGGGACCATGGAGCTTACCGTTGACCAGACAGCGAGGTCATCGGTCTCATCGGATTAGGGAAGGATGGCGAAGGAAGTCGGCCGTGCGCTTTGAAAGGAACCATCCCAGCATTTGCCTGGAGCGATTTAGGGAAATCACGGAAAACCTGAATGAGAATGGCCGGACGCGGGATTGAATCGTCGTCCTCCCGATACTGATGGTTCTGGCACGTTTATTAGGATGTGGTTACATGTTACAACATGTGTTTGTTACGCTTTCCGGACTCAGAAATGTGCTGCATCCGCAACGCCGCATGTTCGACAGTTGCTCGCAGCATAACCGTTATAATCAGAGCTATATGTCGTCGTACGCTATCCTTAAGGTCTGGGAGAGCCTGGATACACCACTGATAGATACGACCTTTCAGATATCCCCATAACCATAAGTCACATGGGTTTTGTTCTGCGGTTCTGGCAGGCAATACATCTACGAATTTGTGGGGAGACTTGCGTGCTTCAGCGATACAGGTTGCCGTACCGTAGGAGCAACCACATCGGAGGGTTATCTGTTGAGAGGTCAGACTAACGTCTGCAAACGTGTGGTTCCTGAAGAGGGGCAGCAGCCTTTTCAGTAGTTGCAGGGGCAACAGTCTGAATGATTGACTGATATGGCCTTGTAACACTAACCAAAACGGCCTTGCTGTGCTGGTACTGCGATCGGCTGAAAGCAAGGGAAACTAAGGCCGTAATTTTTCCCGAGGGCATTCAGCTTTACTGTATGGTTAAATGATGATGGCGTCCTATTGGGTCAAATATTCCGGAGCTAAAATAGTCCCCCATTCGGATCTCCAGGCGGGGACTACTCAAGAGGACGTCATTATCAGGAGAAAGAAAACTGGCGTTCTACGGATCGGAGCGAGGAATGTCAGATCCCTTAATCGGGCTGGTAGGTTAGCAAATTTAAAAAGGGAAATGGATAGGTTAAAGTTAAATATAGTGGGAATTAGTGAAGTTCGGTGGCAGCGAGGAACAACACTTCTGGTCAGGTGAATACAGGGTTATAAATACAAAATCAAATAAGGGTAATGCAGGAGTCGGTTTAATAATGAATAAAAAAAATAGGAGTGGGGGTAAGTTACTACAAACGGCATAGTGAACGCATTATTGTGGCCAAGATAGACACGAAGCCCACACCTACTACAGTAGTACAAGTTTATATGCCAACTAGCTCTACAGATGACGAAGTAATTGAAGAAATGTATGATGAAATAAAAGAGATTATTCAGATAGTGAAGGGAGACAAAAATTTAATAGTCATGGGTGACTGGAATTCGGTAGTAGGAAAAGGAAGAGAAGGAGACGTAGTAGGTGAATATGGATTGGGGCTAAGAAATGAAAGAGGAAGCCGCCTGGTAGAATTTTGCAACAGAGCACAACTTAATCATAGCTAACACTTGTTCAAGAATCATACAAGAAGGCTGTATACATGGAAGAAGCCTGGAGATACTGACAGGTTTCAGATAGATTATATAATGGTAAGACAGAGATTTAGGAACCAGGTTTTAAATTGCAGGACATTTCCAGGGGCAGATGTGGACTCTGACCACAATGTATTGGTTTTGAACTGTAGATTAAAACCGAAGAAACTGCAAAAAGGTGGGAATTTAAGGAGATGGGGCCTGGATAAACTGACTAAACCAGAGGTTGTACAGAGTTTCAGGGAAAGCATCAGGGAACAATTGACAGGAATGGGGGAAATAAATACAGTAGAAGAAGAATAGGTAGCTTTGAGGGATGAGGTAGTGAAGGCAGCAGAGGATGAAGTTGGTAAAAAGATGAGGGGTAGTAGAAATCCTTGGGTAACAGATGAAATATTGAATTTAATTGATGAAAGGAAAAAATATAAAAATCCACTAAATGAAGTAGGCAAAAAGGAATACTAACGTCTCAAAAATGAGATCGACAGTAAGTGCAAAATGTCTAAGCAGCGATGGCTAGAGGACAAATGTAAGGATGTAGAGGGTTATCTCATTAGGGGAAAGATAGATACTGTCCACAGGAAAATTTTGGAGAAAAGAGAAGCACTTGTATGAATATCAAGAGCTCAGATGGAAACACAGTTCTAAACAAAGAAGGGAAAGCAGAAAGGTGGAAGGAGTATATAGAGGGTCTATACAAGGGCGATGTACTTGAGGACAATATTAAGGAAAAGGAAGAGGGTGTAGATGAAGATGAAATGGGACATATGATACTGCGTGAAGAGTTTGACAGAGCACTGAAAGACCTGAGTCGAAACAAGGCCCCAGGAGTAGACAACATTCCATTAGAACTGCCGACGGCCTTGGGAGAGCCAGTCCTGACAAAACTCTACCATCTGGTGAGCAAGATGTATGTGACAGGCGTAATAGCCTCAGACTTCAAGAAGAATATAATAAACCCAATCCCAAAGAAAGGAAGTGCTGACAGATGTGAAAATTATCGTTTAATAAGTCGCGGCTGCAAAATACAAACGCGAATTCTTTACAGAGGAATGGAAAAACTGGTAGAAGCCGATCTCTGGGAAGATCAGTTTGGATTCCGTAGAAATATTGGAACACGTGAGGCAATACTGACCCTACGACTTATCTTAGAAAGTATATTAAGGAAAGGCAAACGTACGTTTCTAGCATTTGTAGACTTAGGGAAAGCTTTTGACAATATTGACTGCAATACTCGCTTTCAAATTTCGAAGGTGGCAGGGATAAAATACAGGGAGTGAAAGGCTATTTACAATTGTACAGGAAACATATGGCAGTTATAAGAGTCGAGAGACATGAAAGTGAACCATTGGTTGGGAAAGGAGTGAGACAGGGTTGTAGCCTCTCCCCGATGTTTTTCAATCTGTATATTGAGCAAGCAGTAAAGGAAACAAAACAAAAAAAATTCGGAGTAGGCATTAAAACACTGAAGAAGAAATAAAAACTTTGAGGTTCGCCGATGACGTTGTAATTCTGTCAGACTCAGCAAAGGACGTGGAGCAGCAGTTGAACGGAATGGACAAGGCCTTGAAAAGAGGATATAAGATGAACCTCAACAAAAGCAAAACGATGATTATGGAATGTAGTTGAATGAAGTCGGGTGATGATGAGGGAATTAGATTAGGAAATAAGACACTTAAAGTAGTAAAGGAGTTTTGCTATTTGGGGAGCAAAATAACTGATGATGGTTGAAGTAGAGAGGATATAGAATGTAGACTGGCAATGGCAATGAAAGCGTTTCTGAAGAAGAGAAATTTGTTAACATCGAGTGTACATTTAAGTATCAGGAAGTCGTTTCTGAAAGTATTTGTATGGAGTGTAGCCATGTATGGAAGTGAAACATGGACGATAAATAGTTTGGACAAGAAGAGAATAGAAGCTTTCGAAATGTGGTGCTACAGAAGAATACTGAAGATTAGATGGGTAGATCACATAACTAATGAAGAGGTATTGAATAGAATTGGGGAGAAGAGGAGTTTGTGGCACAACTTGACTAGAAGAAGGGATCGGTTGGTAGGACTTGTTCTGAGGCATCAAGGGCTCACCAATTTAGTATTTGAGGGCAGCGTGAAGGGTAAAAATCGTAGAGGGAGACCGTGAGATGAATACACTAAGCAGATTCAGAAGGATGTAGGTTGCAGTAGGTAGTGGGAGATGAAGAAGCTTGCACAGGATAGAGTAGCATGAAGAGCTGCATCAAACCAGTCTCAGTACTGAAGACCTCAACAGGCAACCATATCTTGGTATTCTGCTGGTCCCATTACTACTCTCAAAGGCCGTGTTACAGGCAGGGATTATGTGCACATTTTAGGTGATCAAATGTTGTTTCCCAACATTGATGCCACATTTAAGGACGATAATGCACCCATTCACACAGCCAGGACAGTACACTCGTGGTATGAGGAGTGTGCAGCTGAACTTCAGCGTCTTCCCTGACCACCACACTCCCCAGACTTGTACATTATCGAACACTTGTGGGCGGTAATAACGCGCACACTCCGAAGCAGATGTCCGCCTCCCTCGTCACTACAAGAGTTAGAAGAGGTTCTAATCGGAGAGTGGCATAACATTCCACGGACACTATACAATCATTATCTGCCAGTATTCCAAGAAGAATCGAACTGTATTAAATGAGGGCCCAACCCCTTATTAATAAACCATTCCCAAATAAGTGCAGGTGTTCACATCACTTTGCCTTTTCCCTGTATAGTCTTACCAGATGACTCATGTTCTTTAACCTTGTATAGAATGGCAATTGGTAAGATTACACAAGGAGAACAGACACGTCAATGAACGGACGGAAAGTTCTTAATTTTGTGAAAAAAGTGGGGTACCAGAGAGATTTGAAGTCGGATCTCCCACCTTGTAGTACAAGACGGTGCGCACAATACCACGACACAGTGATTCGTGAAATTCGCTCGATGTTGCACTTCTTGGACCGTTCACTGTTTGTATTTGGCTTCATTTTTGACAGTTCAGCCCACCTTATCCCTGTTTTCACGCTTGATCTGTGTTCAGTTTTTGACTGGTTATCCACTGGGCCATTTTACTACTAAACCTGTTTCCTGGATCCTTTCATGCGACGGTGGCTCCACCGAGAGGTCGTACGGGGCACGCGGGAGCCGGGAGTTGAGTGGCAAGTGGGAAAAAAGGTTCAAATGTGTGTGAAATCTTATGGGACTTAACTGCTAAGGTCATCAGTCCCTAAGCTTCCACAATACTTAATCTAAATTATCCTAAGGACAAACACACACACCCATGCCCGAGGGAGGGCTCAAACCTCCCCCGGGACCAGCTGCACAGTCCATGACTGCAGCGCCCCAGACCGCTCGGCTAATCCCGCGCGCAGTGGCAAGTGGAGACAACAATTTTCGCTTGGCCTACGATATGTCTGGCGCCGGCCTGGGAATGGAGGGCGGCGTCTTCGGCGCGAGCTACAATACTACTGTTTGGAGACAAAACCCTGTTGTATGTGCGTTGGCTTGGCCCTACTAATACGGGCAGAACGGGAAACGACTGCCAGGCGGTAGTGCATGAGCGTATGAAGTCTGGAACTGAAAATCCTGCTAGAGGATTCAAATGGCTCTAAGCACTATGGGACTTAACATCTGACGTCATCAGTCCCCTAGGCTTAGAACCACTTAAACCTAACTAACCTAAGGACATCACACACATCCATGCCCGAGGCAGGATTAGAACCTGCGACCGTTGCAGCAGCGCGGTTCCGAACTGAAGCGCCTAGAACCTGGAAGAGGGGCGCTATTTCTATATCGTTACGTCTGAATCTACAGCTGAATTTAACGGTACGTTCTTTAACACTAAAGTATTGAGTGCGTTAAACTCCACCAGCTGTTATTCCTCCGTTCCCGTCGAAAGCGTTCGTGTTTACTGCGTATACCCAACCGTTATTTCGAATAAGTTAATAACGTTGCTCGTGGGCGGCGCCTCCTTTGTGTGTGTAAACAGTCATTCAGTGATAGATGTTGCCACTTGCATTCTGTGAGAATTGTGTTCAAATGGTTCAAATGCCTCTGAGCACTATGGGACGTAACATCTGAGGTCATCAGTCCGCTAGAACTTAGAACTACTTAAACCTAACTAACCTAAGGACATCACACATATCCATGCCCGAAGCAGGATTCGAACATGCGATCGTAGCGGTCGCGCGGTTCCAGACTGAAGCGCCTAGAACCGCTCAGGCACACCGGCCGGTGAGCATTTTGTGCAAAGACCTAACATTAATTAATCTTACCTTGTCTAAGGCTCTTTTAACTGTGGAACTTAAGATCACAGTGTGTCTCACTAATGTGTATCTATTTCCAGAACTAAAATAGTTTCTTTACCGATTTTCTGAGGTCTAGTTGTGTACAATGTAAGGCGACCGTGCCCATCTGAATTGTTAACGGCGTCACAGAGACGCAATCCGATTAAGTATTGCGCCGTCCTGTAACGGGCACTAGATGTACACTGAAAAGTAAGATCAACGGTCTCGGATCTGGAACACTGATTAATATATTTTTTGTTGTTTTTTTATTAATCTTAGTTGCTGGAATATGCTTTTGCTAGTTACCCTATTATTACCTATTTGTATATAGTCTTCCATGTACGGCCTTCCAAGTAATAGTTCTGGAGTGGTTATTTTGTTAAAGTAAATCATTGTCTGTGTCGAGCTACTGTCCACAAACATTTCTGAATTTGGCTTAAGCTGCGGAATTAATGTCTGTACGGCCACAGGTAATTTTAATTTGTATGGGTGGCCACTGATTCCCATTTAATCTTTTGATTAATTGAATTCTGTAATTTTGTTTTAATTATCTGTTTTGGGTATTCTGTTTACTACCAGCTAAATTACGGCTCCATTACATTCAGTGGCCGTTAAGTGGCTAAATCTTGAATTAAATTTCACCATTTGTGCTTTATTATTATTAATCTCTTGTCAAAAATTGTGTGTTTTTACCTTTTCACACAATTGAGAAACGCCTTCAGCTGCACTATCCCTTTATTTAAATCAGTTCTTTTGCGGGGACGTTGAGTTCATATTCAATTATAAAAGATTTTAATCATTTTAAAGAGTGCTTTTGTAAATTAAGAAGGTTTCAACAAGACAGAGGGTATGTAATGCTAGTTGTAGTCAGTAAAGTAATGTGCATTTCAAATATACTGGTTTCAACATATGCATCAAAGTGTTGTTCTCAACCTCATCCACGCAACCCTCTCTCCACACACCTGGATGCTACAACGGTTGAAATTGCGCAGTCAGCAAATTTCCTTACTACACTGTGGCCATACGTCGAATGTATGTTTGCCTCTTCTTGATCAAAATGATCATTTCTCTCAGACTCACTCAGCCGCTCCTCTACCACCAACCTTGCGGCTTACTGTGTATCCACTTGTATTAGCTGCTTTTAGTACAAGTTTTTTTTATGAATACCACAATATTTAAACATTTTGCTTGTCTTGCACTTAAGAAAAACATTCAAAAAGTCAGCTATGGGATTCCTTACGTGTCAGTATGTAAAGCAGTCATAAAAAGCTGAACAGATTATTTCGAAGAAAGCTGTAGTACAAGGTGAGCCGAGCACTGACAAAAGAACTGTGGTGTGGCCTACAAGCTGTTATGTCATCATCATCTCCTTATAAGGACTGGATGTTGAAGGTCACCTGTTCCGCTCTCTGTCATCCATTCATCCACCTCTTACCTAGTTCTCTATTTCCAGTCTGCAAATAGTTCACTATCATTTTTGGCAATCTATTTTCTGTCATTCTATCAACATGATCCATCCATTTCATCTCTTCTATCTTGTCATTAACTGAAAAGTTTTTTAAATCTGATCTTATCATTCCATTCCTTATTTTATCCATTTTATTATATCTTCATCTCTGCTACCTGTATTCTTTATTTTTGTATTGCTAACCATGATTCGGAACCATATATAAGAATAAGTGCAGCTATAACTTTATAGAATCTCATTTGAGTTTCCTCTCTTGTTTTTCTTCCCAAAGTTCTTCCAGTTGTTCTGCGAATACCTTGATAGTTATTAATCTTATTCTCAATGTCCTGGTCATAGTTGAAACTAACATCACATCCTAGATAACTGATGTAGGAAACTTGTTCTAAATTTTTTTCATTTTATTGTTGTTATTTTCGATATGACTGGATCCCTTCCTTTGAAAGCCATTATCTTTGTCTTCTTTGCAGATGTAATTAATTCGTAATTTATCGCATTTTGGTTCAATCTGTTTACTGCCCGTTGTAATTTAACTTCTGTTTCCTGTACAATCATCTAGTCATCGGGCTTAACATGGATTTATAAATTGCAGAGTGACGCGTCAATACATCCATGGAGACGTGAGCTTCGGTTGACACACGTGGACGTGGATGGCGATAACATCGAATCGCATGGCTGCTTAATAACTGCTCTAAACAGGTTGGGTGTCAGATTACTAGACACGAAGCATTAGGTCAATTGGAAATGACTTTGTTAGGAAAACTGCTGTATATTTATGAGGTTCGGCAACATCTACTGAAATCAGGAGATCTACTAGCAGCGACGAAATTCTTACGAAAGTGTTATTGTTGATTCAACTATTACAGCGGTTTCATCAACCCTTCCACTGTGCCACGTTTTATCGGGATTTTCGAAAACCATTCAAGAGTAGGAAAAAGTCTGTTAGCGATTCCTGGTGAGTTTTTATTCTTCAACAGGTTACTGACGTGGAAATATTGCAATTGGTGCATGTATAAAAACTTAGTGTTCCTATTTGAATAGCTTATGATGCTGTCCGAGGACTGGACTGATGAAGCTCTCAGTGCTGGCGTATCCCGTGCGAGGCTCCTCATTTCTGATTAACAACTGCAAATTATATCCATTTTAACCTGCTTGGTGTTCACAAGCCTTGGTCCCCCTCTACAGTTTTTAGCCCCTAAACATCCTTCCATTACCAAATTGACAATTCCTTCATTCCTCAGAATGTGTGCTATAAACCGATCCCATGTTTTACTCAAGTTATGACATAAACGTCTATTTTCTGCAATTCGATTCAGTATTTCATCATTTTTCATTCTGTCTACCCTACGTAATCTTAAACATTCTTCTATAACAGCACACATCGAAAATATCTATTCTCTTTTTGTCTGAACTGATTGTTGGACACCCCCGTACAAGGATACACTGCAAAGAAATATCTTCGAAAAAGACTTCCTAAAATTGAAATTGATATTAATGTTAGAAAACTCCTCTTTCTTAAGAAATTCTTTTCTCGCTATTGCCATTCTGCATTTTACGTATATCTTCCCTAATCCGCCCATCATAAGTTATTTTCCTGGACAAATAGCAAAACTCATCTACTAAGTTTAGTGTCACAACTCCTGATCTAATTCCTTCAGCATTCCTGATTATATTCGACTATACAGAGTAGTCCGAAACAATGTTAAAGGCTTCCTTTGCACGGGAGACTGTGCCGAAAAATAGTTGTTAGGAAAAAACTTCGATACGTTGCGGTATTTACGAGTCATTTGTCATTGAACTTAGACAGTCAGGTCACCGCATGTGCAATATCAAGGAACCTACCAGAGACAGCGTCGGCAAATTCGTTCTTCTTCTGGTTTCCTCAAACATAGCTTTTGCTCATCTCCCTTAAATTTGTCTTGTCGGAAACGGCACACTTTAGCTGGTAATGAGCATTTGAACAAGTAGTAACTCACGGACACGCAGATGTCTGTGCAGTACCGCAATTTTGCTCGCGGAACTGCTTGGATTTGCGCATGCTGCGATCTGATTTGATAAATTCAATTCTAAATAACTCGGAAACAGCGCAACGTATCTAATCTTTTCCTTAACAATTATTTCTGAACACAAACTTCCCTGCAACAATCTTAACACCATTTCAGGCTGCTAATGACCACCCTGTATTTCATTACCCCCTGTTTCACTTTTGTTGATGTTCATCTTATAACCTGTTTTCAAGACACATTTAGTTTATGTTTTCTACAATTGCACAGCATTTGCTCTGAGCTCTCGTAGCAATAGAATGTCTAAAGTGTCTGTATTTCCGTAGCAACGCAGCAAGGGAGAATGCATACACTTTTGCTTACCTGTACAAAAAGTAGTTATCTAGCAATTCTGACCAGTTAATGTCATTGGTCAGTTCTGATTGTCGATTCTCAAGCTTGTCGTATTTTTCAGTTTCTTAAACGCGTAATATATTGGCGATTTCACCGATTGATATTAGAACAGAAGAGCCTGATACTATTTTATTTTACAGAAACTGCGAGCACAATCTGAAATAATTTTAAACACGGAAGGTTGCAGATAACGAGTAGAGTGCTATTGGAACCGTCATTACCATTTTAAAAACTGCATCCCTCGATAACTGTCTGCTGAATAATCCACATAGAAAAATGAGCTGGCTATATTCGTACCAAAAGCAGCACATTGCCAAATTACCGGCTATACTCTTCCACATAACAGCAATTAATTAGGCACTCTGAAATGTTGCTGATTGGATGCCATTCAGAGACACATTTGCTCGATTTATCGGGAGAGAATCAGCTATTTTCTGGCTCTAAAACGTGTAATCGTATACAGGAGACATTATCACTTGTTTCATGACGTGAAATGCAGTTAGAAGTTCCGAAATATCATATTGGGGTTCTTATTGGATTTACAGATCAATCCTTGTTATAATATGGCGGCAGGATTGCATTAGCTCAATCATTGAACTTTAAATACATACGATAAACTTCTTCTGGGTATGTGACCGCATTGTTAATGTGTAAAACGTCCAAGTTTCGGCCACTACTGCAAATGGCCATCCTTAGGGTGTTTATTTTGCTTTTAAATCAGCAGAAGAAATACACTGAGAAAGGTTCACTTGGAACATTGGTCAAAACTTCGGATGTTTTGCATACTGACAATGTGGACACAGAGCCAGAGGAATTTTATTGACTGTGACTATGGCCGCAGAAGCTCTCGCTTCAATTTTTGTAAGTAGCTAGTGGGACTTACATACATATGAGTCATCTGGAAATCTGAAGTAAAATACAAGTGAAGTGTAATACACCGTGTTCAAGGCAGTAATTTAATGCAACCAGGGCTCCTGAAAGTGAAAAGGAAAAGACAAACGACGCTAATGTAGACGTTTTCGAAGACCTGCCGACTGATTGGAAAGTAGACGTCAAAACTACTCTAAATTGATTTTTTCTTCAAAAAATAATGTATTCGCTTTTGTCAGGCGCCATTTAAACGAAATATGTATTGCATTATGAGAGAGTAATGAAGCTCTACAAAGACCTACAGAAAATATGAAAATCCTTTTCGCATCTGTTTTCTGTCGTCTACAGTTCGTGATTGGATGAGGTGTCATTTGATACTTTCAGCCGTATTTGAAACTCTTGTCTCTATACGATGTGTTACATATTGTCGTCGAAAATTACGAGTAACGTTGCTGTGATATCGGCTGAAGTGTTTAAGTGGTGACGGGGTGGAGGCGGCTTTATGATTCCTGCTGAAGGGAGTGATGCAGCAAGAAGAAATTTTATGGGTTACCATACATCATCTCCACAGACAAACTTGTATGTACTATACAAGAAAGATCTGCAGTGTTGTAAACTGCACAAATGCGAGCTTTTCTCATTCGTTGACTTGCTTTTTTAGTGTACAAAGAGATAGCAAAAAGAGATGAACAGCACAAAAGGCATGCGAATGTAATCGGACCATTGCAGTCGAGTGTTTTAATAATCCGTATTTTACAGCTGTTTGATTATCAGTATAAAGAAGGTACGAAACATCAAACACAAATACTAGGTGCACCGCTTACGACAAAAATATGTATATACATTGTATGATGCGTGTGCTGTAAACACGACAGGAAAGTAGTCTGATGACCGACAGTGTCACAAGTCCCCCAAAAGTCATACATATATTAGTCTCATACGTTATTAATTGACGTAATTCCTCCTGATCATGAAGATTTAAGTCACCGATTTGTGTAGTGGAATTAAAAATAAATTGCGAGTGGTTGCAGTCTTCTTTAATTTTACCTGATGCAGTGACTGGCCTGCACAGTCTTACATCATATTTCGCAGCAAAGTCCATCTCACCTCAGTAGCAGTATCACATCGTTAAACCTTCTCCCTGGCGTTTTAGGAATATCTCCCTGGGAATTTTTTGCAGCTGATAGGGTAGTTTTCTTGTCGAATGGATCGTTTAGTGAATTTCTTTATTTGTTACGCCGTTTTGGCTGCTGCAGTCGATAGATATCTGCAGTTAAGATTATAGGAATATAAAGAGTGACGGGCGATTGTCATGTAACGCACAGCTAAAAAAGAGTTGCGATTACAGACTTTTCAATCCATAGATAAACTTGGAATTGCGATTGGCATTGCTATTTGCATCGTACATTTCACCTACCGGCAAACGTTCATGTGAAATACATTCACAAGTAATGTTTCGTTTAATATGTCTCAACATCTGCAACTTCCATGGCCTGTTTGATCGTAAATCTTCTGAGGTCGTTACAGTCAGGTCTACAGACTTTTGCACGTTATCGTTGCAGAAACACACACCAAACTAGCAGTCTCTCCCACAGATTGAATGGTGTGGTGTCGGCTGTACCCGTCCTCAGGTTTGATCGTATATCAATTCTACTTGTGAACAGGTGATACAAACGTGCACTCAAGAAATCTATTGCTAGAATGAAATGTTCACTCTACAGTGGAGTGTGCGCTGATACGAAACTTCCTGGCAGATTAAAACTGTGTGCCGGACCGAGACTCGAACTCGGGACCTTTGCCTTTCGCGGGCAAGTGCTCTTTTACTGTTGACCCGATATACCTCATGATTAACGATTACAATATTGTCCAGAATGAATTTTTGCGCTGTAACGGGGTGTGGGCTGATTTAAAACTTCCTGGTAGCTTTTAGTCCCAAAAGGTGTGCAGGAGAACTCCTGTGAAGCTTGCAAGCTAGAGATGAGACTGGCGGAAGGCTGGAGGAAAACTGGCGGAAGTAAAGTTGTGAGGGCTGGTCGTGAGTCGTGCCTGCATTGCTACATCGATCGCTAAAGACAACGGTATCAGGTATGAGTCTCATTCCGGAACAAAGTTTTAATCTGCCATGAAGTATTATAAATTTATTTCTTGGAGCTTGACAGTAAAGTACCAACAGACCTACCAAGTGTTTTGAAATCAAGTTTTTGTTTCCTATAGCATAAGGCACGAAAACTAAACAGCACAATAATGAGGAAAAAATTACTACTCTCTCGTCCTCCCTCTCACCTGCCTCCCCCCCCCCCCGCCCCCTCCAGCCAAATACTACAGAAGATCAACTTAAAAAGACTACAAGCTACCCATTGCACAGTTAAGAATGTGAGGGTTCAGTAAACTCTGAAAATAAGTCAGCACCAGAGCTGTATTTGATCAAGAAAACACATAACGATATCAAATTATATAGGAACGGAAACTACCATAAGAAACGAGCCAATACAACAACCAGTACAAACGGACTGTGATATGCCGTTGTCGGGAAGTTGTGACGCATTACAAGTGCGTCATTCTTCTAAATAATGATTTTCATGTAAATTATTTATAATAATTTGTACTGGAATTCTAGGTGTTAAACAATAGTGTCAAGTGGAACTCTGTCAAACATTAATAGGAAGTGTGGTGTTCTGCTTGCATAAAATACAGGGTGATTCAAAAAGGATACCACAAATTTAGGAATTTAAAACTCTGCAACGACAAAAGGCAGAGCTAAGCACTATCTGTCGGCGAATTAAGGGAGCTATAAAGTTTCATTTAGTTGTACATTTGTTCGCTTGAGGCGCTGTTGACTAGGCTTCAGCGTTAATTGATGCTAAGATGGCGACCGCTCAACAGAAAGCTTTTTGTCTTATTGAGTACGGCAGAAGTGAATCGACGACAGTTGTTCAGCGTGCATTTCGAACGAAGTATGGTGTTAAACCTCCTGATAGGTGGTGTATTAAACGTTGGTATAAACAGTTTACAGAGAATGGGTGTTTGTGCAAAGGGAAAAGTTCTGGACGGCCGAGAAAGAGTGATGAAAATGTAGCACGCATCCAGCAAGCATTTGTTCGCAGCCCAGGAAAATCGACTCGCAGAGCTAGCAGAGAGCTGCAAACTCCACAATCAACTGTATGGAGAGTCCACATTGGCACTTAACTGTCCGTAACTACCTGAACGTCAACTACCCGAGGCGATGGATCGGCCGCCAGGCAGCCCGTGACAGAGCACTTCTTCACTGGCCTCCAAGAAGCCCTGATCTTACCCCCTGCGATTTTTTCTTATGGGGGTATGTTAAGGATATGGTGTTTCGGCCACCTCTCCCAGCCACCATTGATGATTTGAAACGAGAAATAACAGCAGCTATCCAAACTGTTACGCCTGATATGCTACAGAGAGTGTGGAACGAGTTGGAGTATCGGGTTGATATTGCTCGAGTGTCTGGGGGGGGGGGGGGGAGGGGAAGGGGGGGGGGGCATATTGAACATCTCTGAACTTGTTTCTGAGTGAAAAAAAACCTTTTTAAATACTCTTTGTAATGATGTATAACAGAAGGTTATATTATGTTTCTTTCATTAAATACACATTTTTAAAGTTGTGGTATTCTTTTTGAATCACCCTGTATAACTCCGAAAGCGTGTATGACTGTAGAAACGTATCTCAGTATTTGTTTCTCGACGGCTTTTTTGTTTACTTGTTAACATGGGCGTACTGAGTTACTGTAGGTATGGTATCTACGAAAACGTGCCGTTTTCTGGCATCTTGTGGTCCTCATTTTCATTAAAGAAAGGTCGTTGTATCAAGACATTTGAAGATCTGACACGTGGGAGAGTCTTTATCGCCCAACCGTGTGAGGTGGAGCAGTGGTTAGCGCAGTGGGCTCGCATTCAGGAGGCCGACACTTCAAAACAGCTTCATGCCATCCAGATTTAGGTTTTCCGTCATTTCTTTGCATCATTCCAGGTAAATGCCGCGATCTTCTCTTTGGAAATGTTACGGATTAATTCCTTCCTCATTCTTTCGGAACGTGAGCTTGTGCTCCGCTTCTAATGACCACACTGTCGACCGGACGTTAAACTCTAAACTTCCTCTTTTATTATACAACGGGCACCAACTGTCGTGGAGAGTGGCCAGAACTGAGGTAATGTTCCCACTTGCACACGTAAATCTTCTTGTGCTCTCTTCAATTACGAGTCATAGGTCCAAATGATCTCAGAATTTTAGGGCGGCAAACGATAGTCTTACTTCGAACACACTGCGTTTTAACTCCCATAATGTCAATGGTGAACTACGCGGCCAGAAACCTCTAAACTCTTCATTTAAATTCGTGTGCCCATAGCCTATGCATAGTAGCTTTGTTTTAAAAGCCTTGATACAAACGCGAAACCACTGACCACACATGTCCTGATGGTGGTGACATGACTTTCACCTCTGGAGTAAAGGAAGATGCATGCAAGCTTCTATTGGCCACGGAAAGTAACAGGATACTAACATGGGCGAGTGTGTAACTGATAAGTGCCTGACAAACTAGTTTAACCCTAATCGGTTGACATGTTTGAAATTCGTTGGTCGAATTCTGTCTTCCGTGAGTGGGCTCTGACTGTTTTGCGTTATAGTTAAATGGATACAAGTGCTTATATAAATTCGTTGCATGAAAACGTACCTGTGACACATTAAAAGTTGTAATTGACTGTTTTGTATACCTACTTAGTTAACGGGCGAATAAACCAACTTGACTGCTTTGCGTTATAGTTAAATGGATACAAGTGCTTATGTAAATTCGTTGCATGAAAACACCCCTGTGACACATTAAAAATTGTAATTGACTGTTTTGTATACCTACTTAGTTAACGGGCGAATAAACCAACAAATCCTCCTACTTCACTAATGGGCTCTGATTGTTTTCATTAACAGCCGAATGAATACAACCGCTTATGCGAAAGCGTTAGATAAAAACATCGCTCTTACACACATACACATATGAAATGACCCTGATTTACAAAGAATGTAGGAGATACGTTGAGGCTCCTGTTGCCCGGGATGCCAAACGGTCTGCAGAGATAGCTCGCTCTCGTTCGTTCTTTTAAAAGGTTGTGAACGCCTTTGTCTGACGGCAGCGTACAGACCGTCGAAAGAAAACGAAGCAAAAGTGTTACAGGAGAAGCTAATGAAACAGCTGTACTGGCGGCAATGTCACAACCCGCGGATGAGCACCCGTCAATTACATCGCGATACCTGTATGTCCGTAGGTAGTATTGTCACAATAATACATCGTCATAAGTATCATCCATACCACGTGTCACTGCATCAAGAACTTCATGGTACCGATTTCCATACTCCGGTAGTGTTTTGTGATTGGGCACGTCAGTAAATACAAACGACCTCCACATTCCTTGCCAAGGTAGTATTTTCCGATGAGTCTACATTCACAAACCGTGCTAGCGTTAACGGGCATAACATGCATAACTGAAGTGTAGACAATCCCCAATGGTTCCTGGAAGCTGACCACCAACGTATCAACGTCCTTGGTCTGTTAATGCATGGTGTGGCATAAGGGGAACAAAGTCACTGACCATATTTTATCGACGGCACGTTGAATGGACGCTAATATCGAATGTTTTTGTAACAGGAACTACCAGTACTACAACAAGCTGTTGCCCTGGACGTCCGCAACGTACGTGGTTTCAGCATGGCGGTTGTCCGGCGCATTACGCAACTGAAGCACGGGTGGTATTAGACCGTGTTTACACTGGTCGGTGGATCGGCAAAGGTCGCCCTATTTATTGGTCCGCTAGGTCGCCGGATTTGACGCCGCCGGATTTCATTATGTGGAGATATTTAAAGGATAAGGTGTACGAGCATCTGCCAACAGGTCGAGAAGACCGCATCATAAAGGTCTGTGCTGACATTCCCGCAGGTATGCTTCGGTCGTGTGTACGGTCACTTGAAAAGCGAATCACATAGTGGCGGTACTACGCTTGAACACTGTCTCTAACAGAAAAGTAGAGTGGCGCTCGAGTCGAGGCGTCGCCACAGTGGCGTGTCGAATAGTCCACTGTCCGAAAAGTCGGAGGAATACAACGCTGCCAGTGGTGTTCCAAGTTGTGAAATATTGGTCTGTCCTACCCTCACAGCATGGGGTTGGGTTCCACGTGCCATTGGACATTCAAGGGCCATTGAGTATCATGTCGTGAACTCTGATTGTGAATCCATTTCTAATCCTCCATTACAACCCGATCTGTGGCGAGACGAAGAAAATGCGTCAGACAAAACGTATATAGATTTTGCCGTAGAATCGTAATCTTACTTGAGAAACGAGGGTTTCCGTTGAAGATTTCAAAGTTGTTCCCCATCAGCTACGCAAGGGGTAGGGTGGGGGTCAAGTATGGAATCATTGAATGTCCTCCTCCAAGATAAACAAATTGGAATTATAACTTACTTTGATCTGACGTGTAGTTTCCGAGATACTTGTCAATGTTTACCGTACGTTATTTTCTTCGTCGATTCGTCAGTGAAAGTTCTCGCATCTTATAGTCAGCCTGATTTTCAACATCCTGCTATAGCACCACATGTGAAACGCTTCAATTCTCTTCTTTTCCGGTTTTCACACCGTTTATGACTTCCGACCATTCAGTGCTGTTTCACCAAACGTACATGTTTCATACTAGTTCACTTCTTTTGGCCAGGATTGACCTCCTTGCCTATGCCAGTCTACTTTGGATGCCACTCTTGTCTCGTCAGTCATGCGTGAATTTACTTCCAAGGATACGAAATTTCATCCTTTCTTCCGTTCTTCTACATCGTTGCATCCAATTTTGATGTTCACCACTAATTACATTTCGGCTTTTCTATATTATTTTCGTCTTTCTTCGGTTTACTCTCAGCCATATTCTGTACTCACTAGGTTTTTCATTCCATCCACTGGGTTTAGTAATTATTCTTCACTTTCACTGAGGATAGCAATGTCATCAGCGAATCTTACCATTGATACCCTTTCAGCGTCTCTTGAAGCTTTTTTCTTTATTTCCGTCGCTTCTTCTTCGTTTTATGGACTGAACAATAGTGACGAAAGACTACATACTTGTCTTACGCCACTCATTTCGTTTTTAATCTATCATTCTATATTTTCCCTTCTTGCTGTTCTTTCATACTTTGTGCAAACCGCCTTTCCCTGTAGCTTATCCCTGTTTCTCTCAGACTTTACAACGCTTATTCTTAATCGACAAATCGTATGAACGTGTCTTGATATTTCTTAAGTCTTCCATCCATTACAAAGTTCAGAGTCAGATCTGCCTCTCTGGTACATGAACGTTTCTTAAGGCCAATGAGACCAACAGCTTACTGATCCTCAACCTTCTTTTACATTCTTCTATGTGTTACCCTCGTTAGAAACTTTGAACTTTGATGGATGACCTTTTAAGCTGACTGTGCTGTAAATCGTATTTTTTTCACTATACTCGGGACTGGGTGCAAAACATCTCTATTTAAGTTTGATGGTATGTTATGTATGTTCGACACACAACCTAGTCGTTTCGTTATCATTTCGTCCAACGTTTTGAAAAATTTTGAAGGAATGTTATCTACTCCTTCTACCTTGTTTGATTGTAAGTTTCCGTAACGTAGGATTTTGTTGAAGCTGGGTTTGGGCTGAGTGTCGTGTAGACGTGGAGTTATAACAGCAATAAACATCTTTTAAACACAGAGAAATTCTTCAGAAATTTACGAAAATAGAACGTCAAAAAGAGTGAACTCAAGTATATTGTCTAGTAATAGGCCTTGAGATACTGGGCACCAAACAAGCGTAAATGACTGAAAGTCTTCTAGCACAGGAGTAAGCCAACCTGATATTCATCTTAGCAGTATCAATGGGAAAGTGTTTTATGCTTACCTTTTGAAAACATTTAAATCTAGTCCGATCCTTAAAATTTCAGAATTTGAAAAAATAAGTCATCTTAATAAATTCGCCTGCCAAATTTCATAACAGTTATAAATTATTATGTTAAACTTAGTACAAAAATTTAAGCCCTTCAATTATTCGTAAATGTGACTTTTCAGTACGAATGTCACATTGAGTATTTTCAGCTTCTGGATCCTATTTACACATCACTATCTCTGCAAAAATTATGTTGTTGATAATATGTCAACAACAATTAAGAAATTTCTATTTTTCAAATTTTTCTGTGGTGGTTTTAAAAAGCCACCCCCCAACACCCTCCCCACCCGATAGTACACATTATTGAACATACTTATACATTGCTAAGAGTGTTTTAAAAGGTATTTTCAAGTTCTGGACCCTGCTTCCTCATAAGTGCCTCTGTAAATGTATGTTGTTAATGAATGTTAACAACAGTTAACGAACTTATAATTGAAAATTACACGAGAACGAAGTCTTTCACGACGGCACTATTGTATAAAGTATAAAACATTCCCGGACTTCTTGCTGAGTCATTTCATGTTAAAACTACGAGCTTTCGGCGTTTTCCACCATCGTCAGGGGGAACTGACTCAAAATCTCGCTCGCTCCCTGTAAAACACTGGCGATATATGCCAGGTGTAGAGGCAGTGTAAGCAGGGGAGCTGCTGTTCCTGCGTTGACCTGTGGTGTTGGCAATGGGACGTATCTTAACGAGCTGTCCTCAGTGAGCGTCTCTGGCTGTAGAGACGCTCCTTGTATCTTCATCGGTACTCCGGGAGAGGACTACTCCCGCAGTAGGTCGGGCGAATGTGTTGTCGGCCTGTGGTGGACCTGTTGACCCAGCCCAAGAATTAAGCGGCTATCAGAGTGTTCTGCGTTGTTGTAGAAAACACCCTGACGATTTGCAGGAAGCGATCCCACAGGAAAGGGATGCCTGCTTCCTTATGGAGCAGCCTCGTGGGGTAGCGAGGCGGCTTGTGGAGCGCAGGTCGCAGCGCCCTATTTTGGACGCCCTGGAGCGTCGCGATGTGCGTCGCTGCTGCTTTAGCCCACATCACAGCCGCATATTCCAGAACCGGCCGTACTAAGGCCAGGTACATGGAGAGGCCGTGGCGTGGAGGTAGTGCAGACGAGGGGTTGAGCAGTGGGCACAGCGCACCAAGTCTCCCCACTGCTCGCCCTCTGACATCGCGGACGTCGGGCAGCCACGTCAGGTGCTTGTCTATTGTGACCCCGAGGTATTTGCCGATCTGCAACCATGGGATGGGGACCCCATGATAGTGAACAGCGGAAGGTCCGGAGGTAGCCTCTTCCTGCTGAATACGACAGCCTGGCTCTTCGCAGCGTTGTACTTTAGGCGGCACGTTGTGGACCAGGTGCCCAGGACGTCACATCCGAGCTGGTGGCGGCGGAGCATCTCGGCCGCATTCATGCTGCGGGTGAACAACGCAGTGTCGTCAGCATAAAGCACTAACTCCACGCGTGCCACCCGCTGTGCATTGGCGGTATACATGGAGTACAGCAGGGGGCCGAGAACCGACCCCTGCGGCACTCCCGCTCGAATCTGCCGGTCTGTGGAGGTGCCACCATCTGCTCGGACGTGGAATGTGCGGCTCGAGAGATACGAGCGCAGGAGGACCACATGCGACGTCGGTACCCCGTGTACAAAACGTTTGTACACGAGGCCGTCGTGCCACAAGCAGTCGAAGGCCTCGGAGATGTCGAGAAGCACCGCCCCTAGGAACTCCAGCGTGTCCAGCGCTCGCTTTGCCTGCTCCACGAGGCGCAACAGCTGCTGGGTGGTCGAGTGGCCGCTCCAGAACCCGAACAGTTCCTCGGGAACGAGCTCCTGCTCCGTCACGTGGCGTAGCAGCCGCTTCACGTACAACCACTCAAAGACTTTTGAGAGGGACGGGAGCAGGCTGATCGGTCGGTAGTTCGCTGCTTGGCGGGGGTCCTTGCCGCTCTTGGGGCTGGCTACCACTTCCGCGTGTTTCCACGGAAAAGGGAAAGTCCCAGAGCGGAGTATGCTGTCGAAGATGTCCGCCAGAGACTGGTGTACCTCTGGTGGTAGCAATCTCAACAGGCAGTTGGTCACACCACCCGTGCCACTCGCCTTCTTGGCGTTGAGGCGATGGAGCTGCAGATCGACTTCTGCAGCCGTGATTTCCTCGATCGTGTTGTCCTCTTCGCGTGCAGTGAGGAAAACCGGCAGGCGGTCTTCCACTAGGCGGACGTGGTCAGCATCGAACACGTCAGCGGCTGGCTGGAAATTTTCCGCGAACGGGTCCGCATGGATGCTGGCTTTCGCATCCGGCTCGTAGACAACTTTCGCAACCACGTGGAGGGGTGGGACTCGCTGGTGCCGGCGAAGGAAGCGCCTGGCCGTCCGCCAAGCACTGCCATCTGTCGTCGTTAGGGCGGCCACAAGACCCGCCCAGTCACAATTCCGGTGACCATCTGTGGTGGCCCGAATCTCGCGCCGCGCCCTATTGAGGCGGTGCTTCGTCTCGGGCAGCCGCGTGAGCTGCCACTGTCGAAAGAGGCGATTTTTGTGTGTGATCGCCTCCAAGATGTGCGGCGGGAGTTGGCGAGACATTTCTTGCGGCCGTCCCGACCGCCTGGGAGTGGCCACCTCTGCTGCGCCGAGTGTGTGCCGGGTGTAGTAGGCCAATGCTGCCTTGGCTCCTTGCACCTCCGGGTCGGGCGCACCTACGAGGCGATCTAAGATCTCGGCACGAAATCTGGCCGCATCTATGTCGCCGAAGTTGCGGCGGTCGGTCGGCATAGAGGCACCCAAGATCCATGTCGAAGACCACCGGAAGGTGGTCGGACGACATGGCCCATCTAACGGTGGTACACGTGAAGTGCCCAACACCTTTCATTACAGCGATGTCGAGCACGTCAGGCTGGCCATGATGGGCGACGACGGTGTGGCCGTAAAGCCCCAGTATCATTGCGCCATACCGTTATGTGGCGCGAAGAAGGCGGCGGCCGCTGGCGTTGGTGATGCGGGAGTTCCATTGCGTGTACTTGGCGTTCTGGCCACGCGCAGTAAAGATCTTCCCACGCAACGAGAGCAGGGCGTCGAAGTCAGCCTCCTGGAGCAGTCCCCTCGGCGGCCTGTGCGCCGCAACCAAGATGATAACCCCAACCGTAGTGGTGACAGCCATCCCAGTGGCCTCCACCGAGGTGAGGGGCGGTAACTGGACTTCATGATGATTGAGGGACGCCTTGACATAGATGGCCGTCCTGCCTCCGTGGGTCAGCCTGTCGGTGAGGTAGCACCGCAAGTTGTCCGCCTTGAATGAATTCCCGGTTTCAGGAATGTCTCGCACACGAGGCAAATGTCAATTGCCTCGTCGCGCAAGAACGCCCTGAATTCTCCTTGCTGGAGGACCAAGCTGTTCGCGCTCAAGGCGCAAACGGTGAGGCCATCGATGTGGCGATTATCCAAGGCGGGGAGAAGTAGCAACGCTGACCTGGAGGGCCGTCGTGACCGCTGTGACGAGCACCAGCAGTTGCTCTAGCAGCTGGCTCAACGACCGCAAAAGCGATCGGAGCTCAGCTGCGTCGGGAGCCGAGGGGGCGGCGGGTGCCGCTGGGGCAGCTTGTTGCGGCCGCTCCGTAGAAAACGACTGCCGTGGAGCATCGTCAGCTAGTTGTAGTGGCGGCGCAGCACGAGCTACCGGCTGCCGCTGCGGCAGAGTGTCGGCGGCAGTCCGTTGCGCAACGGCAGGGGTGGCCCGGCACGCGCGCCGGCGACGCCTGCGGACAGCTGCATCCCGCGCGCCAGGCGTGGGTGCGGGGGTTGCCACCCGTCCTGGTGAAGCCGCGGGCGGCGCAGCCGGCTGCTGCCTCTCGCCAGCGGCCTGCTCCGATCGCTGGGTGGAGGAGGCTAACGGTCCGCCCTTGCTGGCGGCAACAAAGCTGGTCGAGGGGTGCACTTTACGAGAAGGAGCAGCCCTGCCCCGTTGCTGGTTTCGGCCCCGTTTGAAGGCCGAAAAGCCTCTGTAACTGCAACGTGCGGCCCGCCGCTGTTGCAGCACGTCGGTTTTTCTTCTCTAGTGAGCCCAGCTCTCGTGCTGTCCCGCGGACTTTACGCAGCGGGGCAGCATGGAGCACTATCGGGAGACGTGGTCCAGCCTCTGGCATGAGAAGCACTGGGCCCCTTTCCTTTGGCCCGAAGCGCTTCCACCTCGACCTTGACACGACTGACCCCCTGCACCTGGAAAATCTTCCGGTTTTCCAGGTTGTCAACGAGGACAACCTGGTACAGCAGCATGTCTCGGTGAGTTCGAGGGGACTTCATCAGGCCGGTGGACCGGATGCCAAAGCCCATGTCCGCGAGCTCCTCCGGAGGTAGTCCGCACCAAACTTCAGGGGAAGGTGGCGGAATACCACCTTCAGAAGCT